>NC_083344.1:125905474-126246871 GCF_019175385.1 Lycium barbarum
CTCGTAGACGCTACTAGTGCAATGACTAGTCTAATCTCTTTTCTCCAACTTTTTGAGATACGATGGGAAGATGTATGCATCTCTTCCGTGTGGATGCCTTGGGGAATAAATCTTGAAGGTCTCTAGCTTTGTCAGAAAATCCAAGATAGGGAATGATTTGGAATAATCATTCAATGAGCATTTCAGTTTTCGGAGATTAGGTGTTTTTCTCAACATCAATTCCATATCTTCGGTATGAGAAAAATGTAGAGAGGAAAGAGTCTCCCAGTCGTAAAACTTTGAGGAGCTATCAACAAGTAATTCCTCTACAACATGTGAAGTGAAATAAGTTCGAAGTATGTCTGCAGTTGTCTCAATTTAACTATCTTCAAAAGTTCAATAGCTAGTGGAAAACTTCTTCCAGATGATGGAAGTATCAAAGTTTCCAAGATTGGCTATGGATGAAGTAATCATCTCACGAGTCATTGTTGCTACAAAATACCTCAAGTAAGGTAGCTCCAATGGGATATAATCAATACAGGTGAACTCCAAATCCAATAAAAACCTGAAGTTCCGAAAAAAGTGAGAGGCGTGGTCAATTGTAGTGCTTTCGTTTTCATGTCTGTAAAATACAGAGCCAACAAGTGAGCAAGATGAACTCCATGCCTCAAGATTATCCTTCGCACCATAAATGGACATGCGACGTTGAGCAAGCAGCTTATGAGAATAAATACAAGCAGGAGGATCGCCATTTTGGTTCCTATATGAAGATATAAGTATAACTGTAAGATTTAAATTTTCAAATATAACTTGAATTCTCGGTTAGTTTGAAAAATAAAGTATCAGTACTTGGTGTATTACCGTTTTATCCATAGTAGAAGATTATCCTTGCTAGCTCTTTCCTTGAAGAAATTAAGCCAAAGGTCATGGATCCTACATGCTTTGACCTTACCAGTAGAACTCCTCTTAACATCCGTCACTACATTTCCTCCAATTGGATTCTTGATATGATCCCACCTAGCTCAAGGCCATTCACTAGGAGCCAAGCAAAAGAGCTTCAAGACCTTCAAGCTCTATTCATAAAGAAGGAAGCATTTGAGGAGCTAGAAGAGAAGATCTCAAGAGTCTACAACATTTGGGAAGATTTGGAGAAGACGTCTCAAAGTGGCTAAAAGTGAAAGAGGGACATTTTTGAAAAATGTGGATATTTGATGCAAATCTTGACCAAGAATGCAATTCAAGGTCAAGAGTACAATTGGGGGCCACATTTGCAAGTTCTAGTCATCTAGATGGTTGAAGACCCATGTTGGAATTTTTTTGCAAAGAGCCACTTTTGGGCCTTTGTTGTAAGCCTTAAACCATAAATAGGAGACTTGTCTCATCATTTTCATTCTCTTAGCTTGAAAATTGATGAAACTTGAGTGTATTAGTTTGTTTAGTAGTTAACTTAATATAGATTGTTTGGCTTGATTAACTAAGTGTGATTTCTTAGTTGTGCCTTGAATTGCTTTACATTGAATTTGCCTAGGATTACTCATTTGATAAGATTCAACCTAAGAAACTCTAGAAAAACTTGAAGAACAAGAAAATCAAAATAAAGGATAGATGAAGAATAGAGATGGAAGAAGGGTAGATGGATGGATACTAGACCCCTGGGATAGATTCTATGAACAAGGTTGGGTATATGAAACCAACCCCTTTCAATTGGAATGGTATCCTAAAAACCTAAGCAATTTGAATTTCAAAGAATTGACTCAACTTGAATCCACAAATGAGCAATCCTAGGCAAATTCAACGGAAAGCAATTCAAGGCACAACTAAGAAATCACACTTAGTTAATCAAGCCAAACAATCTATATTAAGTTAACTACTAAACAAACTAATACACTCAAGTTTCATCAATTTTCAAGCTAAGGGAATGAAAATGATGAGACAAGTCTCCTATTTATAGTCTAAGGCTTACAACAAAGGCCCAAAGGTGGCTCTTCGCAAAAATATCCCCAACATGGGTTTTCAACCATCTAGATGACTAAAACTTGCAAATGTGGCCCCCAATTGTACTCTTGACCTTGAATTGCATTCTTGGTCAAGATTTGCATCAAACGCCCATATTTTGCAAAAATGTCCCTCTTGCACTTTTAGCCACTTTGAGATGTCTTCTCCAAATCTTCCCAAGCCACCTTCCAAATGTTGTAGACTCTTGAGATCTTCTCTTCTAGCTCCTCAAATGCTTCCTTCTTCATGAATAGAGCTTGAAGGTCTTGAAGCTCCTTTGCTTGGCTCCTAGTGAATGGACTTGAGCTAGGTGGGGTCATAGCAATTCTCCAAGTAACATTCTGTTGTATCTTCTAAATTCTCGTCTTTGCAACTTTTTATGAATCCTTCTGACATCCATAACCATGTTAACTTTGAAACCTTAATTTCTTCGTCCTCTAGAAATGCTCCGAAATAAAGAAAGCAAAGTCGCAGATGATAAGGTAAATGCTGATAACTTTTCTCTATAATGGCCTTTAAATCATTGTGAATTTGCGAACCTAAGTCTGCAGCCACTTGTCTCCAACACTCTTCTTTCTTCTCCGCCTTTGCGAGAATACCTGCCTCCAGAACAATTGAAAGAGGCAGCCTTCCACATATCTTTGCTACTTCTTGCCCAACTTCAGTGAGGTGAGGAGAGAAGCTTTCTTTACGAAACACTTTCTTTTCAAGTAACTTCCAAGTTTCATCTCCCTTAAACATACTAAGCTGAAGGGGATCACTAATAGATTTTACATAAATGGAAACTTCATGATCTCGCGTGCTGAGGATAATTCGACTGCCATTATTAGCATCATTGAAACAAGATCTTAAATCATCCCATGCAGTAGTTTCCCATATGTCATCAACAAGGATAAATATCTTTTGGACAACAAAATTTCCCGTAGCCTATCTGCTACCTCAGCATTAGTAGGCGGGCTAAGATAAATAGGGGTTTCACCAATAGCATCACGTAGAAGGCTAGTAACAATTCCTTACACGTATACACTTAAGACACACAACACTGTGCACGAATATCAAAGTGAGATATGACAACCTCATCGAAATAAAGTTTGTTGGCCAAAGTCGCCTTAGCTAGTCCTAGCATTCGGACAATTGAGACAACATCTAGCTCTTTGGATCCTCTTATTACCTTTTCTTTTAATGTTGCCATTAAGTCCTCAAAGCCTACAAATTCTTGATTCATCATTGGAGTCGTAGCAGTGGCAGTGGCAGTGGCAGTAGTATCATGTAATCCTAAGCCAAACTCAACCATTTTCTTTTCATGAATCTGCATTATCTCAGTCTTGATAAGTATAATCTCCTCTATGATGTCCACGAACCAACGAACAAGACACTAGTCAGGGACTTCTCTTATACAAGCATCAACAATGAATTCTACTTCATATGCTTTGTCAATCAATAATGTAGCACAATCTTGAAGTCTTTCATGCTTATTGTGTCGGTCTTCTGCAGCGTCCTTGAGAAAAAATTGACACTCTCAAGTTCGTCCTGAATTCTTTGAAGGTGATTGTTAAAAAAAATCAAGTGAATGTGCGTATCGGTCTTGGAACTCCTTCAGGTTGTTTAAAAGAAAGTCGACATAGCCCTAGTCCATGAATCCTTGGCAAGTTAGATTGGAAGGCCTTCTGTATGATGAGGTAAATCACTGCCTTGATACGTTCAATGTTGCTAGGAAAATCAAGATCCTCCAAAGTCATGTCTTCCTTCTCCTCTTCGTTATCATACAACGAGTAAACGAGAAGTCCGACATCAGCAATTACAGTGCCTATATCTTGAATATGAAATATGAGATCTTGCGCAAGCAGAGGGATGAGATTGACTCTCAAGAGGTTCAGCATCTCCTGAAGGGTTCCCATTTGATCTTTTATAGCAACTATTCGACTTGGTGTACTAATAGTTGATATCTCTTCCAGATTGTGTAGGAGACTCTTTATAAAGCTAGCCTCACAATAAGCTACATACTCAATTTGGATAATGGGATACCATCGTGATTGTGTTGACTTCAAAGCTTGACGAATCTCAACATAGATCTTGGGGATGCATGGTTGAAAGGGCTTAATTCTCATTCGCAAGAGCTCAGAAAGCAAACGATTCATTTAATCTATAGCCGAGTCTTGATCTCCATTCACATGACATGGCAAATACAACCAGGGAATTATTGCTGCATGGACAGCCAAAACTAAAACATGAGTGAAGAAATATTGTTGGCTTTGGGGCTCTGTGCATCTGTTTGAAACAAAGCAGACAAAAGTTTTCAGCAAATTCAACTCCTTTAAGACCTCTTCTATATGTGTCTTGGATCCCGGAACAAATCTTCAGTATATCACTGAGATTCTCCACCACATTATCGATGAATTCTGTTACAAATATGGGATTAGCAACACCCATGCTTCTTGGATGAAAGTTGAATGATATTATTTTCAGTATGAAGTATTCAGCTCTAATTTCCAACTTAGTTGTCCAAATCTTGTTTTGCACTTGAGAGAATATAAGATCAAAATCTGGACCGATTTTTCCAAGGTCGATTGCAACATCCTGAAACAGATTTTGGACTTTCTGTATGACCTCTGGCATGTAGCATTCATCTGTGAAGCTCTTCAGGCTAAGTAAAACATCAAGGAATTTGAACTCCCTTTTAAGGAAGTCGATTCGATCTTTTGAAGTCTCCAGTCGTTTTCAATCTTTTGCAAAACATCAAGGAGGTGATATGTCTCTGAAGACATAATCAGTTCTTTCTTTGACTTGCTCTTGTTTAGAATTTTGTTTTCAAAAAATTGTAATTGTTTCGAGCTTTCGTTTAGGCAATTACAGAAACACTTTAGTTGCTTCAATTATAATGTATAACCAGCAAGTCAACTGTCCACAGTATACTTTTGTTACTTAGGGTATAAATTAATATCAAGGACAGTAGACTTTAAGGATTAAGAAACAGTCATCTTCTATATATGTTGGACCTGGTCATGTCACATGAATTTCATTAATTATCTTATTACAAGGTTATAAATGGGGCTACACGAAATAATATTACAATCAAATTGGATCTAAAAGACCGTATAAGAACATTAATTAGCGGAATGAGGATACATTTCTCCATCAACAATCAAGTTGATTGAACAAGAAATATTTGTTAAAATGGGATAAAGTGTGAATTAGGCACGTCACGGGTTCGAACCCTGCCATAAACAAAACCGGCTATTTAAGTGAAAAACGGTAGAAAGACGAGTCCATTATCCATCGAATTTCGAATGCTCAAAGATTTCTGGGCTATAAAAAAGAGTTAGGTGGCAAATGATAGAAAAAAGAGATTGAATTTGTGTTTGAGCGAACCAATATAGTAATTAGATTTTAGAACTAGAAGTATGACGTCAACTCAAACCGGGAACTTCTTTATGCTTCCTTGAACTAACATCACAAGAACACATGCACAAGAAAGACCGTTCCTCTGAACACTCACTTTGTGAAAGCTCAAATATCCCTAACGTACTTCCAATTCCCAATACTACTTAGGGAAAACAACACAAAATATCCCTAAAATATAAAATATTTATCCGCTCATGTCATCTCTTAAATTAATTTTGCTTTTTATTCAATCGGCCGAAAATATTTACTAGAGTACCAAACCCTTTCTCCATTGATACTATCGCAGTATATATCATGATGGTATCATGGAGGACTAAGACAAGGACTGATGCAGTCATTTATGATATCGTCTCAGTATATTTATGTACCGCGATGGTATTACAGAGGACTGGAGAGTGTCTTATTGAAGGACTGAAGCAGTCGTCCACGATACCATCACAATATATAGAGGCGGATCTAGGATTTAAATTCTAGGGGTTCAACATTTTAAATTTTTAGCACTAAACCATTATATTTCTAAAGTTATGAGTTCATATCTACTATTTATTATAATATTAGTAATTTCTTACATATAAATTTTTACCTTGCATCGAAAGTTTGGGGTTCAATTGAACCCCAAATTATAATGCTCCACCCGCCTCTGACAGTATATGTATATAAAATGATGGTATCTCATAGAGTTTTTTTTTTTTTTTTTTTAGAAAAGTGTGTCTTTTGAATAATTGACATGATACCGAGTGTCTTTTGAATAAATGACATGATACCATCTCAGGACCTGCTTGGCCATGAGAATTATTCACTTTTTTCTGAAAAATGTTTCACTTTTTTTGAAAAATAGTGTTTGGTCATGAAAATTCCAAATATAACTTGAAGTTGTATTTGGAAAACAACCAAAACCTTGTTTTCACTATTTTCACTTTATGTTTTTGACCCTTGCTTTTGTTTTTCCTTTTTCAAATTTTACCCTAATTTTTTTTTTATAAACTTAACCTCGTTTATTCTAGTATTGATAGTGTTTACAATTATTTATTTTAGTTCGTGTCGCGTTTTGGTAATGAAAAACAGGACATTGGTCTAGATATTTGCAATAGCAAATAAGATTTTGGTAACCAAAAATTTGTAATGACAAAGACCATTGTGATTTTCCATTATTAACTTTGCTTTAAAAAAAAAAATCTTTATTAAAAAAGAATTCTAGACCTTAGTTTATTATCTATGGTTAACTTAACTGAGATGGGTGTAAACACCCGATGCAGATAAGTTTTTATCATTCCCTCTTCCTCAAAGGAGCTTTGGTTCCCTTTTTTTTTTTTTTTTTTTTGGGGGGGGGAGGGGGGGGGTTGATGGTCAGGGAGGAATTGTGGTATGTGAATTTGAAGTTTCCTAAAAGTTGTTTTCACTAATGTATTAGTTGTTTTGATGTAATTGTGTAATCGCTTGTTCTGTTTCAACCAATATGAATGGTTCTGCTAGTTTTTAGAAAGGAGGAGTATAAATCATATTTCATGTTTTTTAGAAAAGTACATTCAAACAATCCAATATTATTTGCAAAAACTATAACCAAACACAACTCTACCTTCAAAAATTCCTAATAAAGTGATTTTTTTTTTTTAGGTTTCTATGGCCGTTCTACTCAGTATATTTATATATCATGTTGATATCATAATTTTGGGGGCATTTCGGGTAAACAGTTTCAGGGCATGAAAGTAAGTGGAGTATGAATGGGTAATTATTTTATTTTCAGGGGACAAGAATGTTCTTTTCCTTTAAGATTTAAGCTATTTGTAGTGAAAGTATAAATAATTTTTACTCAGAAATGATATCAAACGTTAGAAAGTTAATTAACCATTTTGTCAGAAGCAATCCCTCAAGTTTTGATCAATAGGCAATTAGGATAAAAATAAATATATATTACAGTCCCACAATAAGAATATCACGTGACGTAGTTATGAGAACTAAGTAAGCTTTTGGCCATAGATTCCCAAAAAAAATTTGGAAAATTTGATTTGGGCGAAGATTTTCAAGTTTTGAAAATGTGTTTGGCCATAATTTTTCAAAACATATTTCACTTTTTTGTTTTGGAAAACATGAAACATTACCTATACCCATAAGTTCTAAAAACTATCAAGAATATCAACCATACAAAACATACATACTTGTTAATCCTAAATTATGTAGAACATGATATTTAAATAACAATTGCTAATAACACACTTACTAACTACTACAATTCAAATTACAAAATAAAGATCCATCCGTGTAAGAAAAAGAAAACAACGGTAATAACTAGCTATTCTTAATATAATCTTTCCACATTTTACAAATGATCTTCACTTTGTAGAAGAGACTGATTTAATTGTGGAAACATGATAAATACAGCTTAATGGAGGAACATGGTAGATAGATTTAGTTGGGTCATAAATAGATGCATCTTTTTTTATAAAATACAAAACTCTGGGGTAGTTTTTAAAAGTTTAAAAAAGGCCAAAACATAGAACTTGGCCCAAAAACAGGTTGAGCCAGAACATGGGAATTTGAAGATCTGTTTTCAAAATCTGTCAAAATCTTATGGCCAAACAAAAATTTGAAAGTAAATCTTTAAAATATGCTCCCAAAATCTATGGCCAACCGGGAGCTAAATTTTCAGGAGATTATAAAATTATTGCCTATAATTGAGTATTACGTGAGAGGCCGCTGAGATGTTCGTTATATTTTAGACCTGGAAGATTTCATACAAGTCAATTGGGAACTTTTAGACTCGGGTCTAGAAATTGAACTATCTATCAAAAATAAAAAATGAAAAATTATGACCGTCCAGAAGGTTTCACTTCTTCTGAAGTTGTAGAAGAACTGGAAAAAAAAAAAGTATAATCAAACTTTAAACCCGATACTCTAAAGTTGTTCGAACGCGATAATGTAAATTTCTCATTCTTCTAGCTAGGTTGGGTAGAGTAATTTTTAAATTTAAAAATAAAAAAGACATATTCTCAAAGACAACTCTAGTTATTGACTTATTGATTTGTGAAGAAGAATCTTTATGGAATGTTCTTCTATACTTTAATGAAATTTCTGCAATGCTATTTTCCGAGAATCAGGTACAAAATTTCGTACTGATCATTACATATTTTTTTATATATTATGCACAAGTTAGGCATTAATATACAAACGAGTGAAGTCAAATCACAAAGAATATTCTAATTAATTTTGACTACTATCAATTGAAGTGAGCTATTTCCACACACAAAAAGTAATTCAAAACACTGTATAGAATACCTTTCAAAATAAACAACCATTCTGAAAAATATGTCTTTGTCATCTTGCAGAGTAGCGTGTTCTTCCCCATTGATGAATTCGAGTTCTAAATAATATTTATACAAACAAGTCATTTTAATTATTTGTACAATCAGTACTCCTTATTGATAATATTAAGAAAAAAAATATAAGTTACCTATTAGATTGTTATAATAGATTAAATTAAAAAAACAATAGTATGGAAAATGTTGGCAAGTTTTTTTCGTTTTTTTTTTTTTTTTTTTTTTTTACGAGTCATGAAGTGACAAAAGGCTGAACCATATTGGATCATGGCAGAGAGGTCACTCTGCCACTTATAATATCTCATCGAGTATTTAAATCATTTGCAAGGATTTTACCTGTCACTCGAAAGAAATTGTACTTCAAAACGGTCATTGCGACTCTTCCGTTGTGAGTATTTAGTCAACGATACACGTGCCCATGGGAGCCAAACACCCCAGACTTTTAGTAAGTTAAATCCCCCATTAATATTGCCAACTTTTTTTTTTTTGGTCTTCTTTCCACACGTTATGTGTCTGCACGTTTAATTTCTTGTCTTTCTTCATTTTTAAAGTTTGGTGGTTGACTAATTTTATACACCTAATAATATGACTAATATTGAAAGGATTTTAATATTATAATAAATACTTTTCGTAGGGCTCCTTAGATTTTGACGTTCAGCCGTCCAACAAATTGAGGAGTTGGTGAATTAAGTGATTTTTCTAGCTTTCGTACAAAAAAACCCTAACTCCTTAATTTTCTTTTAGATTGACAAATGGGAAGGAATTACGATTGACAAATGGGAAGGAATTACGTTTAGCCTTCAACTAAACCATGAGTATATTCTTCTTCAATCATCGACGGTTATATACTTTGGGGTAGAGTAGGTTGGTTATAACTAATCCATTAGTTAAGTAGTTGTTCATATTTGATTTAGCGAGTCCTTTTTAGTGGTTACGAGTATTTGATAGAACCTGCTCTTGTTCTCATCCATTCATCTATACCTAACAAAGTTTTTTTTTCTTTTCTTGGAAATATTGTTCCAATTAGGGGTGTTCACGATTTGGTTAAAAACCGAACCAAACCGCAAACTGAACCAAACCGATAGTTATTTGGGTTTGGTTTGGTTTGGTTTTGAATTTTGGAAAACCGATAATATTTGATTTAGTTCTATTTTATTAAAAACAACCAGCAGAGTAACCCGAACCAAACCGACAAAATCATATACACTATTTTAATAATTCTCTGTACACCATGAATTAACTTTTATGTATAATTTTAAATACTTTGTTTACTTTTTCATCAAAGGTTTCTTTATTTCTATTAGGCTAATGAACTTTACATCTTAAACCCATTTCTTAAAAGGAATCCATGAATGCAAACTCATTTATTCAAAGAAACAACTATGAGATTTACTTAATAAAAGTAGTTGTATTTTTTATAAACTTTATTCAGTTGATTAAAGCTTATAAATCTTAAGACATTTTCTCCATAATCCATGAAAATTATAGCTCCCACACTAAAAAGTTACTAACGGATTAGCTATAATTTGAAAAGTGATAGAAAAGTCTTTCTTAATAATTGGGAAAAAAAAGGGAAGAGAGAAATACAATTAGCCAAACCAAACCAAACCGACAACAACCAAACCGATGGATATGTATTATACTGATTTGGTTTGGTTTAGTTTTTATAATTAAAAAATCGATTAAGTTGGTTTGGTTTTGGTTTTAACCAAAAACCGACTCATGAACACCCCTAGTTCCAATTATATACAGTTATGTTTGGGCTAACAACATTTTTGGTTCCTTGATAATTTGTAAATTTCAATTTTAGCTCTTGTAATATTTGATTTAGCACATTTAACCTTCAGTTACTTGAAATGTGCCTTTTTGATCCCTCCGCTAGTGAATATTCACAAACTTACCAAAATTATTAATCAATACACCATTTAATTACCAATATGTTATGTTAAGTTTGTATTGTTGCTCCATAATTGAAGGTAATATGCTTCTAAAAAAGATCAAATGTAATATATTTTCTACAGAAAAGGACTAAACAATAAACATTTTAATTATTGAAGGTCAATATGTCTGAAGGACCAAAATTATAATTTACCAATAATAGAAGGTCCAAAAATACTATTATCCCTTTACATTTTTCGAGTCATACACCATCCAATAAATAATGTCCTGTTGGTTGGATAGGCTATTTTGATATCTACTAATAATTGCTCTAAACTATAGACAAGTCAAAAATACATAAAACAAGATCTCTAACATAAATAAACTACAAGAAGGATAGTTTTCTTTGACAAATTCTCAGCCTCCTACCACACTAAAAAAATCATCCCCACCCACCCTTTTCTTTTAGTGGATATATATTAGTCTAGAAATTAAACTTCTTTCCCTTAAGCTTTCTTCTCTACACTTCCTCTTCTATCTCTTACTGTTTCAACCCAAATTCTTTGCCTAAATCCAAAGGGGAAATTGAAATGCTACGGATCAAGAAGTTTGTTTCAGTTAAGAAACTAGCCAAAAAGGCTAAGGCCATAACCAGTAATGCAATTTATCGTGACCAATCATATCATCATGAGTACTTTCTTATCAAGGACAATCAAGAATGGTCGCTCACTAGCCCTAAATCCTCAATACCAACAGGGAACTTAGCTCTATATGTGGGAGAAGAACGAGAACGATTCGTCGTTCCAACGAGCTATCTTTCTCATCCATTGTTCAAGATTTTGTTGGAGAAAACTTACAATGAGTTTGGCTTTGAGCAAACAAGTGGACTAGTGGTGCCATGCAGTGTCAATGCATTTCAAGAAGTGGTCAATGCTGTGGAATGCTGCAATGGGAAGTTTGATTTTGGCGAGTTGGTAGAGGAGTTTTTGTAGATATATGAATCTTATTAGCATAGAGGATAGGATGTTTTGTAACTTTTGGATCACAATTCTAGTGCGACCATAGCATGAAGAAATGGATCCAAGGATTTATGAGCTAGGAGTAATTATTTTAGATGTTTAATTCTTTTGTACCATGAGGTTTGGTAGGGTTAGATTTTTTTTATTTTTTGTAATTTTTTTTTTGTAGTAGGTTTAATTTCCCTTTTTGTTGGGAATGGAAGAGTTTGATCACTACCAGAATAACACATATTTGTGATTATTTTATGTGATTGATTTATTCGGGTGTTTATTTCAAATCAATGGATGCATGATATGTGTTTAAACATACACGATTATTGTTTAATCATGGTTTGTTAATATATTTTTGCTTCATTAAATCACTTAATCATAATAAATTGAATTGGTTTGATGTTACATCAGATTAAAAAAAGTATGTACCTCATTGGTGTGTAGAATGTTTTCTAAAGTACACTTTGTTTAGGGACGAATGTAGCTTGTATACTGCAATATTAGCTCAGACAATCTGAACTATAAACTGAGTTAAAAATTATACAATTACCTCTCCGTTAGTATTACGTGTCAACTTGGAGATGGGAAACTTGAGAGAAGTATCATTTCTCGATATTTTATTTAGTGTCAACTATCTACCGTACGTGTAAATTATTTGTTGTGACAAGCCCGGCGGTATAGGGAGTGATAATTAACAATTTCCTCTTTAAATTCTTCTTTTTTTCCTTGGATGACACGTACTTTTTCAAAGTAGCCTGTCGTAATTACCAGTTCAAGGGTTTGCTAATAATCAAAGGAATAAATTATTTTACTTCGTTATCATCAAGAGGTGCTTCATATATTATATGTGTATTTAGGCAAACATTATACTCTGTTGATGAGATGAGCCAAGAAGAAATTAAAGTAGTAGCTAGGCTTCGTGCACGTTTGTTGGTGGAAACTTTTGTGTTTGATTGCATGCGCCGAACAGCAGCCGAATGCCCCATTATATTAAACCTTCCGATATAAGTATTAAACTTATATATGGACAACAACCTACATCTTGCAAATGATATCGATTTTTCCTAAATAAAATGGACATGTTAATAGATATACTTATTAGTTTTACACTAAAACGATATAAATATATAGATTTTTGAGACTATTACATGAAAGTATTAGATTAACATTATCCTTTTTGATTTTATTGCTTTTTTTTTGTTGCTAAGGGAATCCGCAGTCGCTATCCTTCGAGTGTGTCCACTCCAGTTTAATAGCCCGCAATTGTTCATGCAGAGGCGGAGCCAGGATTCAAAGTTTGTGGGTTCGGGGTTCTAATTCTTTAAAGTTACTGGGTTCTTAATTAATAATTTGTACATATTTGACAAAAAATTTAATACAAATATATGATTCGGACAAAAGCTACTGAGTTCGGCCGAACCCACAACCAAAGGGCTGGCTCCGCCCCTGGTTCATGCCAACCATTCCTAAATTTCAAATAGTTCATTGAATTTGTTTTGGTTCCAACTCGATGAATTGCTCGGTGACTCGAACTTAAGGAATACACATGAAACTTTTTTCTCCTCCTCCCTCACCCAGTGGAAACAATTTTCTTTCTTTGAATCATACTCTTGTATTTTGGATAATGGATTCCTTTGTGGTGAAATATTAATTTACAGAAGGATCATAAACACCACAATCTAGTTTATGCCCTTTAAATGAAAGAAGTAGTTAAAACCACATAAATTCAAAACGGTGTCTCTCAAAGGCGCGGAGTCAGGAAGAATTTTTAGCTTATGGATTTTGAATCACAATTCTTTTTACTTACTGGGATCTTAATAGAATATTCATTTGAGCCTAAGTTACTAGGTTCTACCAAACTCATAATTATAATGCTACTCAATTAGCCGCCTCCTCTATTTCTATGAACAATCTAGCGGCCAATTAAGCATTTTTTTACAGCAAAATGATGAAATAATACAAAAAAAAGCGATGCAAAAAATGTGGTTGTGATTCGTGAGGTTAATTTTGAGCTAGATAATGAATTGATATTCATTGTAGAATTATCCTACCTTTCAAGGTAAGTTAGTTGTAAAAGCTAAAAAAAAAAAAAGGAAAAAAAGAGAACACTTATAAGTTGTTGCAAACTACCATCTTCTTCAATTGGGCTTTTTTTCAAGTACAAGCCCGTGTTTCTTCTTCCAAATGAATTGGGGCAATTCGCGGTAATGTCCTTATTTTGGACTGGTCTTTAATTTTTGGCCATCAAAATGAAAGTATTTAATTTTTAGCCTTCGTGTAAAACCTCAGGGTTCCGGGTTCGAATCCCTGCTCAGACGAAAATTAAAAAAAATTCGCTAGGCAGAGGTTGCTTACAAACTCTTCCCCATGGGGCATAGTTGCAAAACTCTACCTTAAGGCAAAGTTTATAGGCAAATGATGCCTAATGGGACAGAATTGGGGTAGAGTTTTGGCCAAAACTTTGGAAATTCTGCCTTAAGGCAGAGTTTCATAGGCAAAACTCTGTTTTGCGAATCCAAGTTCCACCTAGCAAATTTTTTTAAATTTTTGATTGAGCGAGGGTTCGAACCCGGAACCTAAGAGTTTTAGGCGAATGACAAAAATTAAAGACCAGTGCATTTGAAGGGCACTCCGCACAAAAAAATGAATCAATTGGGCAATTCGCAAGGACACCTTATTTTGGGGTGGTCTTTAATTTTTGGCCATTAAATTGGCGGCCTTCGTTAGAACCCCTCGGTTTCGGGTTCAAACTCCGCTCAGTCAATTATTTTTTTTAAAAAATCGCAACGTAGAGTTTGGATTAGTAGGCAAAACTCTGCCTCAGGCAGAATTTTGCTACCTTCAGGCAATGTTTGAGTCTGCCTGATTAGGTAGAGTTTTGAGGCATGCCTAAACTCTCCCTCAAAGCAGAGTTTTACCTTATGCCTGAATGCAAAACTCTACCTGCAGGCAAAGTTTTTCATGTGAGGTAGAGTTTTGCATTCAAAATTCTGCCTTACGAATTTGTTTTTTTTTTTAAACTAAGCTAGGGTTCGAACCCAGAACCTTGGAGTATTAGGCGAAGGATAAAAATTAAAGGCCACCAATTTGAGGGGTAAAAATTAAAGACCAATGCTTTTGAAGGACAATCCGCACAAAAAAAAAAAGAATTTCCCCATGAAAAGCCCATGAAGTACCCAGACCCGATGAAACATGACCCGGTAGATGACTTCATAAATTAGCAACCTCATTTAAAATTCCCAACACCATATCAACCGTACATCTGTATTCTCACAATATCAACGGTTCAGATAATAACCAAGAGCGTCTTACCAAAAATTCAAATTATACTCTTCATCCCGCTCCCCATTTTCAGATCTCTCTAAAACACAAACGGCTAACTCTCTCACACACACAGTAACACCAAAAACACACAGTGCCTCTAACAAATACACATAGAAAACAACCGATTAAAATGTGGAATCGCCATGAGAAGGAGAAAAGTGTAAATGTTCAAGTTTTGCTTCGTTGCAGGTACTTATTACTATTATTATATATTTTTTATTTTTTTAAATGTGTTAGTTTGAAAATTTTGTTGATTACTTACATCAATGTTTAATCTTAATAATTTAACACTCAATTGCTAACTACTATAGTTGTTAATAATTACCAATTCATTTTGTTAATTGCTTGCAGTACATAACTTGTGATTTTCTTTTAAAAAAAATTGCGATGTTAGTATTTAATGAACTACAGGCTAAAAATGTTTAGTTTTAGTCATTTAAGACTCAATTGCTAACTGCTCCATTTGTCCTAATTTATGTGATGGTTTTCGCTTCTCGAGATTCAAACTGTATGAACTTGGACAAACATTTTAAGATGTCTTTTTTCACCAAATTTATATGAGAAAAGTTGTAACTTCTAGTCTTATAGTACATTTTCATGTAGTTTTTAAATATATAAATTTTAATCTGAAGATATTGAGTTAATCTAATTTCCAATTTAGCTTCAAAGTTTCGTCAAATTGACTCTCCGAAAAGCAAAATGTATCACATAGATTGGGACGGAGAGTATATCAATGTTTAGTGTTAATCATTTAAGACTCAAATTGCTAATTATTTGTTAATATTTACCAATTCTTTTTGTTAATTGCTTGCAATACATAACTTGTGTCTTTTTTTTTTTTTAATTTTTAATGAACTACAGGCCGTTTAGTGAGGATGAAGTGAGGAATAATGCACCGCAAGTGGTGACTTGCAATGAGTACCAAAGAGAGGTAGCTGTTTCACAGAACATTGCTGGGAAGCACATAGATAGGGTTTTTACATTTGACAAGGTAATTAATAACACCACAAATTGTTAGATTGTACTAGTTGGTAACAAAATTGGGCTCAAATTTGTTGTATGTTTTGGTTTGTTTATACATTGATTTTGAATTGGTACTTGGGATTTGAAGGACTTTACTTTTACTACCCCTCTTTGAACTATGGTACCCAGTGTAATCCCACAAGTGGGGTCTTGTGGGGGTGGAATGTATGCAGACCTTATCCCTACCTTTGTGGGGTAAAGAGGCTGTTTCCGATAGACCCACGGCTCAACAACTCAGTACCACTGTCTGAACTATGGTATTGGGTTGTTTTTTCTTTTGTATTTAAACACAAACCTGAAAGAACAAATCTATGCCATAGACGTTCTAGTTGAGAGTTGAGACTATCGAACCTAAAATCCATTTTTCGTGACCTATTTAGGTTAGCAAAGAAATACTTCTCTTCTATTTAACTTAAACCTAAAAGAAGAAAGCGATTTTTGCACGAGACTATCAAACCTGATATCCGTTTTCCATGTTTTTTTTTTTTGGGTTGAAGAAGTGATGAAATTGCATCTTTGATCATAAAGAAGAGTGAAGTGCTTGAGCATGTCAAAAAGGCAAAAGAAAAAGATGCCTTGATCCCTATAGATCATTCCCGGGTCCTTTTTCTATCTTTATGTCTGCTCTTTCAGATTAAAACAAGAAATCAGAGAATATTAGGAGATAACTGTGTTCAGCATAATCAGTAGTTGTTCCTAGCAGATGCATTGCTGAGATTCTTCTTCCAGGTCTTCTTTGACTAATTTATGTCGGCATTGAGACCCTAGTTGATTTGGTTAAAGTGAACTGGGGGCTGACCGGTTGAGGTTCCTTCAGTGGAGTAGAGATTAGAAATTGCTGGACTGGGGTGTCTCTGCACCTTCTATGTTACTCACTTCTACCTCCTTTTGCCATGCGAATGTCAGTGTTTGACATCAACTTCCTTCTTCTAGATTTATCTTATGCACCTTTCTATAATTACGAGGGTCTATCGGAAACAACCTCTCTGCCTCACAAAGGTAGGCGTAAGGTCTGTACATCCTACCCTCCCCAAACCCCACTTATGGGATTACACTGGGTATGTTATTGTAATTGTTACCTTCCGATAATTAAGAAAAGAACTACAACGTGTCCTCTCAGGTCGAGCATCTATTTCATAATCAGACTGACCATGGACTACGGTAATTAGTGGTGAGATATCAACTAAACCGAGTTTCCTGCGTCCATATATTGTGTGTCACTTCTTATGTTAAAGAAAGGGAATGTTACTGATAGCTCATTGTTTTAATATTATCCTTAATTTAGAGTGGAGTTCTAGCTTTACTGCTTGTCTGAAATATTAGTGATTTTTAGTCTTGGTTACTTAGAAAAATAATATGATCCCACTTGTTTTATGTTCAGTGATAGAGAATTCTCCTACCGCCTTCCTGGGGGTGAGTTTCCATTATCATTAGTAAGCTGGATATGGTTCACAGTTCTAAACTATGGAAATGACCTCCTAAGATACATTTTATCACATAGCTTTATTGTTGGCATTTCTGATCCAAACTGCTGTAAACATTAGAACCATGAGATGTTCATTGTCAATTTTTGGCTATAATTTGTTTTATTTTTTAAGTTATGGTATTTTCATGCTTTTATCATGTTCTGATGACAAAAGAATTGCATCTATCATGTTCTGTTCTGTTCAGGTTTTTGGCCCATCTTCTCAGCAAAGGGATCTTTATGATCAGGCAATTATCCCCATTGTCAATGAAGTTTTAGAGGGATTTAACTGTACTATTTTTGCTTATGGTCAAACTGGTACAGGGAAAACTTACACCATGGAAGGTGAATGTAAGAGGTCTAAGGTACTAACTAACAGGCCTTGTGCCTCGATCCCACTGTAAAAGCTTATGCAATCATTTTTGTTTCTAACTTGTGATTGTCTGATGTAACAGAGTGGGCATACCAGTGATCTTCCCCCAGGAGCAGGAGTTATACCTAGAGCAGTGAAGCAAATTTTTGATATGCTGGAGAGTCAAAATGCAGAGTATAGTGTGAAAGTAACTTACTTGGAGTTGTACAATGAAGAGATCACTGACTTATTAGCCCCTGATGATTTATCAAAAGTTTCTATAGAAGACAGGCAAAAGAAACAATTGCCACTTATGGAAGATGGCAAAGGTGGAGTTTTAGTGAGAGGGCTTGAAGAAGAAATTGTTACAAGTGCCAGTGAGATATTCACTTTGCTTGAAAGGGGATCAGCAAAACGTCGGACTGCCGAAACCTTGCTGAATAAGCAATCAAGGTACTGTTTTTTTTTTTTGCTTGTTTTTAGAATAAATCAGCATTATTATTATGTTGCATTTAATATGCTAGAAGCAATCTTTTTCTTTTTTCAGTCGTTCACATTCTCTTTTCTCCATAACAATACACATCAAGGAAGCAAACCCTGAAGGCGAAGAACTCATTAAATGTGGCAAGCTAAATTTAGTTGATTTGGCTGGTTCGGAAAATATTTCACGTTCTGGGGCTAGGGAGGTAATGTTTTTACTTATCTTCTACAAACTCTTTGCGAAGGTTGTTTCTTGATCTTGTTTGGTCAAACACATATAATTCTTCTGTTCCTTCTCTCTTTATACTTTAGGCACTGCTGTCTAAATTGTTTTTCCTCCTTTTGTTTTGCCTTCTAGTTGTGCTTGACCTTCTTCAATCCGTGCACTAACTCTCTGTCTCTTGTACATGTCAGGGGCGTGCAAGGGAAGCTGGAGAAATAAACAAAAGTCTACTTACACTAGGGAGAGTGATTAGTGCTCTTGTTGAACATCTTGGGCATGTCCCTTACAGGTAGTTACTATCTCCAATCGTTCGTTTTTATTTTAGATCTGCATATTCTAAGCCATTTCTTTATGATACTTACTATGAAATTTAGGGATAGCAAACTCACACGTTTGCTCCGTGATTCACTGGGAGGAAGAACAAAGACCTGTATTATTGCCACAGTGTCACCTGCTGTTCACTGTCTGGAGGAGACCTTGAGTACGCTGGACTATGCCCATAGGGCAAAGAATATTAAGAATAAGCCTGAGGTAAAATGCTTGAATAAGCAAAACGTTTCTTATATGAATCATCTCATGATTTTCCCACTCATAATTATCTTAAAAAAGCCAATAATTCTTTGATCACTTGTACTGTTTGACATTCACATGCAATATGAATGTCCATCTATTGTTCGCACGAATGCTTTATTTTATATGTTGAATCTCCGTGCGTATCTTCTGGATGTAAATCACGTCATAATGATACATTTTCTTGTTGCATTCCACTTGCCAGATCGTTTATGTGTCGTTTTATCAATCACTGTTGCTCTTGTCATCTGCAGCTGAATGTTCCTCATTTTCTGGTTTAGAATTCTAGTATAACAGCTTTAGGCAAGTAGCTCGCCTTAACTAACCATATCTGTTCTGGAGTAGTTTTCAGATGAGATTCCTAATGGAGCTGTTTTCAAAGTTGATTAATTTGCTTTCTGACTATGCCATTCTTCCTCTAAAGAATAAACATATCATTGTTGTTTGGGCCCTTTCATTGAGATGTTTCACATTCACTGACCCATATGTTGAGATGTTTCACATTCGCCGGTGAATAACTACATAGTAGATATGGATTATCGGGTTTTGACTTTTTGCATAAAGATTTCAGAGCTAATATATGTAACAATGGGCACCATTTCTGATGTTCATAAAGTACTTTGGTAAATCAAAGGATATAGGCCTGTTTGTTTTAGTAATCAAAGTTTCAGCATTTATCCGCTTAATCTCTATCAGATTCTCTTTCAACCTCACCTTATCCGAGTCTAATTTTCAGAAAACCAGATCATGTTAAATTAAATTTGAACTAAGATACAAAATAATTTAGTTCTCTATCTTATTTTCTTGGTTAAATCTGTAGGTGAATCAAAAGATGATGAAATCCACCCTTATCAAGGATCTGTATGGTGAAATTGAAAGGCTTAAAGCAGGCAAGTACTTTTTTATTCTAGCCGCTTGTGGTGTGAGATTTGATTTATGGCAGTTATTAGTTTTTTTCTCGCAGAAACTGGAGTAACACAATTGTTCATTTTTTGTTTCTCATTCTTCCAGAGGTGTATGCTACACGTGAAAAGAATGGTGTGTACATACCAAAAGAGCGATACTATCAGGAGGAGAATGAGAGAAAGGTAGTGCTTCTTTGTTTTTTCCCACATTTTGTCTTGTTTTCTGTCTATAAAGGTTGTGCATCATAGTTTTTGCCCATATTTCATCTTGTTTTTGCTGTCTGTTAGTGATACTGTAATATTGCTATCTTAGTATGTCAGATATCTTAAGTCACTGTATGTTACTGCCTTGAAACTTTCCTTGAGTTAGTGGGTTATTAAGCTTCATTCTTAAGTCACTGTATGTGAGAGCAATTGCTTATCTTTGCAATGTTTAGGCTATGGCAGATCAAATTGAACAAATGGGAGTGACCTTAGAAAACCAGCTGAAGGTGTGCTTGCTAAATCTCTTCTAGTTGACAAGTGTCTGTATTCCCCTTGTAGAGACTAGAGTGACTAATTTCGACATTTGTTTGTCAAAATCAGCAACTGGAGGAATTGCGAAGTAAATATGATCACCAGGTTCACCAGTGCTCAGACTTGACATGTAAACTTGATGCTACACAAGTGAGTTTCTAGCCTTTAGATCCACTATCGTCTTTTAAATCCTATTGAAAAGCTCTTACTATTGATGCTTCTTGCAGAAACACTTGAATGAAACTACCTCCTTGTTGGCTAACACTGAGGAAGAATTAAGAAAAAGCAAGTACACCCTCAAGGAGCGGGATTTTATCATATGCGAACAGAAAAAAGCTGGTATGTTGATCTGACCTTTGGTTTTGAATCTCACACGTACACCTTTGGTTTTGAATCTCACACGTACTTCGGTCTTAAATTTATGTTGATATTTACAGAAAATGCCCTTGCTCAGCAAGCATGTATTTTACGAGCTCAGTTGGAGAAATCACTTCAAGACAGTGCTTCATTATTTTTGAAAATTGGTAAGGCGTCTAATCAGAATCTGCAGAAATGTAAATGACTTGTCGGATCAGTTATTATTTTCTTTTGATATGGTTTTCTGCAGCCAGAGAAGACAAGCTGTGTGCCGATAATAGGTCAGTGGTGAACAACTTCCAAACTGACCTTGCAAAGAAACTTGGTTTTCTTTCCAACTCAGTGGCAACATCAGTGCGTCGACAAAATGAACACCTCCAGTGTGTTGAGAAATTCTGTCACAACTTTCTTGAATCACATGATAAGGTGACACCCATATTCTAGTGCAGACATTCTTTCTTTTATTTCACATTGTTAATTTCAGATTAGTTGAAGATCCAATTTCTATAAACTGTTAGTGCAAGTTTTTCTTGTAGGCTGTGGTAGATTTGAAGAGGAAAATTGGAGCTTCAAGGGCCTTGTATGTATCTCATTTAGAGGCTATGCAAAATGTGGTCAAACTGCATAAAGCTGGTTCTACTGCTGCTCTGGAGGAGATTTCTGCTTTGGCTTCTTCTAATTCAATAAATGTTAAAGAAGTATGATATGATTGTCGCGTTCCTTCGCTTAACGTGTTTCAGTTTTGGATATATTATACTGATCAATGCAGTTGTGGGATTGAACACTTCCCTTTTCCCTTCGGTCATGCAGTTTTTAGATGCGGAAGGTGTGGAAGCAAATTCCCTGTTTGATGAACTCCAGAGCACTCTCTCAACTCACCAAGGAGAAATGGCACTTTTTGCTGGCGAACTTCGTCAGGTTTAAACATTTACTTTATCTATAGAATCAGTTAGTTCAGCCTTTATCTATTCCTTTGAGGTTTCTTTCATGTTTTTCATTCGTAGATTTCTCATTCTGCAGAGATTTCATGATAGTACAGAGCATTTGACGGATATCTCTCAGATCATTCAAGGATTTTTTGATAACCTTATGGAAGAATCAAAAAGACTTGATAGACATGCGTCAACAGTTGATGAGATCCAGACGAAGTGTATTGCTGAATTCGAGGCGGCCTTTGAGGTATACTTTTGAAATTCTGTGGGAAAGAATAAAAATTGTCCCAACTGTGGCTGATGTTTGAGTTTGTTGCAGGAACAATCAAGAGCAGAAGCAGAGAGGCTTATTGCTGATATGACTACCTTGGTCTCCAGTCACATGCATAGACAAAAAGAGCTGGTTCGTCTATTTTAATCATGTGGTCATTGGTGGTATCTCTTCCTTTGGGTTCCTTATACTGTAGTTGACAGGTGGATACAAGGCTTGTCAATCTTAGAGAAACTGTTACTGGAAATAAGACATTCTTGGATGGGCATGTATCATCCATGGAGGGTATTACAACAGTTGCAAAAAGAAAATGGCAGGATTATTCAGCGCAAGCAGGTAGTTGCACAAAAGAAAATGCTGATTTCTCAGCTGCTAAACATTGTCGGATGGAATTACTAATGCAGAAGTGGTAGGAAACTGACCTTGTTATTGTTTCAAGTTTCAGCCTTTTTGTATGATTTAAAGAAGCTTCTGATGTCTTTTGAATTTTCCTTCTTTAATATCCTCAGACCATTGTTTATGTTTGGATCTCTATCTTTCTCTCCATTTCTTTTTGTTTTCTTTCTATTATTATATTTTAGCTTCTCTTTTATTTTTGTATTTCTGTTACAGTCCTTTTTGTTTTTCCATATCCAGTGTAAGCACTGCTGAAACAGCTGCTAAGAAGTGGCAAAGTACAATTGAATCAGTTAATGACATGGGTAATCAACATGTCTTGACAATGCATTCCGCTGTCAGGTTAGTTTTTAGTATGCTTGGTGCCTGATTTCATGATACTGAAGAGCAGATAAGTTGTATATTGGTAACTGTTAAGTTAGTGGAAGTTGAATGTGTATTGCCTTCTATTTTTTGTTAATGGATAAGAGCTATCGTCCGTCTGTTCTAAAGAGATTTGATTAAAGCAACTTTAACATTTTATTTATTTAAGATATATATAAGAAAGATGAAAATCAGAACATCAAATTTGAATTTACAAAACTTTCATTAATACCAATACGGGCTTTTGCTGTTTCTTTGACTGAAACTTGAGGACCACATCGAATTTCCTTAGTGCAACCCTCCAATTCTTTTTTGCTGGTGCAGGAATATATGTGACAGTAATGATCAACACGTAACTGAATTTGACTCTACAAAGGATGCTGCTGAAGAAGACGTAACAAGGAATAGTGAAGATGCCATTCAGTCTTTTGACGGTAAGTTTCCTATGTTATTGATGCGCGCAAATTTATCTCAACTAAATCTTTCTCCTTGTCTTAACCAGTGTGTTCTAAGTATAACAGAGTTTATACAATTGATGGGAAAGCCAAGAGTTGTACAATTACTAGAGAGGCATTTTACATTAATAGCTACAGTTGCTATTTGCATAACATTTCTTCTGTTTAATTCTCAGGCTTGTCAGAGAAGGAGAGAGCCTCTATATCTGGCATTTTGGATACTGCCAACACTCATTCAGAGACCCTTGGAGTACTTGAGCATGATCACACTACTCAGTGTACTTCCATAGAACAGAAGACCCTTGAAACTTTTCAGCAGAGATATATGGTATGTTGATTATCATAATCCATTATAACAATTAGGAGCTACTATGTAAATGTTGGCTTCTCCAATACAAAACAGTGTCTTCGTCTTGGCAGTCAGTGTTTTTTCCTCTTCGCTGAAAAGAGCAGAAAAGAAATGCTGCCTTTTGCATCTTATATTGTCTTTTATACACAATAAAACTGTGTGAAACTCTTCCAGTTAACAAATAGGACTTTGAATGGAGATGTCTTTTGCTTAATGACTCAGGATTACGAGCCAACTGGATCAACACCAATTAGGTCCGAGCCAGATGTTCCAACCAAGGGGACTATTGAATCTTTGCGTGCCATGCCTATGGAAACTCTTCGAGAGGAATTTCAGGAGAATAACTCGTTCGAGTCATTCCAAGTAAAGGAAGTAAAGCCATCACTAATCCCACGATCTCCTTTATCGCAGATTAACCATTAACTGATTGGTTTCTTTCTTTTGTGTCATCCTCTGATCTGTATGTGTAATTTCATTGTATACTTGTACTACCCTCAGTAGAAATACGAGTAATACTGTAACTGTAGTATGTTGATAGTTAATTCTGTTAACAAAAGTAAATCCTGCCTTGGGATTTGGAAATGTTTGTAAACGAGGGAAGCTTGATCATGGTGTCATTATATGGTTTAGTGAGCGGCATTCCTTTATTTATTGTAAACTGGTTCTTTGCTACTCAAGAAGAGTAGCAGTTCCATTTTGAAAAAGTTCTGTAATGACATTCAGTCCAATACTAGTCAATAGATATGTAATACTAACTTTTACTTTGCCCATCCCAGTTATGTGAAGATGATGAAATACTTCCTCTATATCAGTTTTTATCTTTCATAGCAAACTTGTGCAGATTCCTCTGCCTTGAGATAATATTTGGATTATGATGTTCGATGTTAGAAATTTTGTCCAACTTTGTTGTTACTCCAGTTTAGATTTGCGGAAGCTTGACACTAAGAATTGAGTAGTGGCCTTCAAAGAATTCCATAGTTTGAACAGCAGTATCTCGAATTTAATGTAGTGATTTATTTTTTGATCATAAATGTCTCTCTAAACTTCATCCATCCCTCCGCCTTTAAATAAGTCCATAATTTGGACTGCAGTATCACGAATTTAATTTAGTGATATTTATTTTTTGATCATAAATTTCTATCTAAATTTCACACGTTCCTCTATATTAATTTGTGAATGTGAAGAGACAGAAAAATACGAATCAAATCTTAATAGAATAGATTAATAGAATGTATGTGGTCAATTATGTTGGACTAACATTTTCTCCTCAAACCAGTAATAGAAATTGGCTGTAAGAGAATTGACTATTCTATTTGTGTCATGCCTAAGCAAGTGATGAGAGATGTTATAAATATATTTTCACTTTTTCCATCTTTTAGACCACACTCTTTGAGTATGCTGATAGAAATATCACTCCTTTCTCAATATCAATATCACTCCTTTCTCAATATCACTACACTACAAGCATATTTCTAGAATACGATTACATCAAAAAAGTAAGCTCACTCTCATTCCAGGCTCAGAGGAAGAAATTCTGTCCAGTAATGGAGTTTGGTTTCTCTGTGTTTTAGTTCTAAGATAGGTGTTCTTTTCGTAGTTAACTATTCAAAAATCTTAGAACCAATGTTACATTCACAAATTAGGTAAAGAAAACATACCTAAAAATTTGGGCAGCACATCTTAATTTTGATCATCTAACCACAAAATTTTTGACCAGCGTAATTTCTAAGTTGCAGAATGCATATTAAGCGTTAAGGCATATCTAACATAATTGTGGTTTTTACAGTAAATTACCTGCAAAAAACAAATCACTTTATCCAATTCAATTATTATGTGTCAACCTATAAACTTAATGTGGTAAACTGATAATTTCGTAAAATCTATATATAATATAAAGCTAGGCAATAAAAAGATGATGTGGCACATCTCTTTGGTCAAGAATCCTATTTATCCCCTTTCTCCTTTTTTTTGACATTTTTCTTTTTTTCCCTCCTATTTATATGCTATCTTAGAAAGCCTAAAAGTCCTTTCTTAATTACATTTTTTTAATTACTCATTTCATTTTCAGTTGAGAAAGCCAAAAGTTAGTCATTAATTGAGTGATAATTTATGCAATGAAAACAAGGTAAAACGTAAAATCATATATGGCTCTACGAATGTGGGTTTCTCCGACAGAAATGCGCTAAGCTCTGCCTCTTGCCCCTCCTTTTTCTTCATCTAGATGCTTTTGAATTGGTAATATTCCACTCATTTCTTTGTTATTTAAATTCTCACTTGCACAATATTGAGGGCCTCAATTTGAGGCTTTGCATATTTTTTGGGAAGATTATTTTTGTTTTTCCTTTTGAGGTCTAAAGTGGTGATTAAATTATTTATCCATGTGATTTGTTCAAAATGTTTTGAGAATAGCAAAGTTGTCTGATTATAATTTGACTGCTTTTAAGAAAATCTAATTTCATAAAACCCGCCTTTCTCCACTTTTTTTGGCTGACAATAATGTGTAAAAGGGTGCAGTGACAACAGTTGGCATCATTAATCATTTTCAGGTTCGTCTTCTACTCATAATGTTCACATATTTTTTTTCAATGAAATAATGTATATGATCAATTTCATAGTTCATTCTCATGTGAGTTCTAACATATTATGCAAAGAATAAGCTTGCTTTACTACAGAACATGAGAGGTCAATTAACTAAAATGCCGATTTTGCTTTTTCATTTTCGTTTTCGTTTATCGTAATTTATTGTGATATTTGAATCTGACTAACATCTATGTTGATAAATTTTTTATTTATTTATATTCCATGTTTGATCAAGTCCAGATCATTTTCTTTATGAGTTGTAATATTTGCCAAATTTATAACAATGGGCCAGGTATTTTCATATTCCTAAGAATTTATTCTCTAATTCATTTGTTTTTTTGGGGTGGGGGGGGGGGGGGGGATTCTAATTGTTTGGGTTTTTTTTTTCATACTCTAATTTAATTGAATTATAATGAGAAGGTAGTTTAAATTTCTCATGTTTCTTCCTGTTTTATGTTTTTGGTAATTTTTAATGGTTGAACACTTTCCATCAAGAAATTCGACTTGGTCTCATATGTATATATGCAAGAAAAGGTAAACACTTTCCATCAAGAATTTTTCATTAATTCTCAAAGTTTAAATCCAAAACATTTTACTGAATGTGGAAGAACCATCTCATCACGTCCTTTTATGATGATTTTTGCTATATGATATAATAAGTATAAAACATATGTAGTTCATTCAAATGCACGTTCATTATTTTTTGGTCTATTGTTGTGACTGTACTACCGTTTTAAACTTATAGTTCTATTTTCTTTTGATAAGTATATATTTATAGTTCTTTTTTACGTACTTTGCTGATTTTATATATTTGTTGCGCCTTTGAACTATGATAATCATTCAATGATTATTAAGACGGTTGGGGATTGGACACAGATATATAGACGATAATTATTACTTCTTGTACTTTTATTCTCACCTTCTAAGATATTACAATTAAATGTAATGCCGGTGTAAGATTTTTTTATTTTATGTTATATAAAGTTAAATTTGTAGCTCCCACTTAACTAATTTGTAGATATTATCTTCATTTTCAGATATTGTAATCTTTCCGAAGAAGAATTAATTATGTAAATTGTAACACAATTATATTTGTGCTAAAATTCTCTGGAGTAGAAAGCTTCATTTAATTAAAAGAGTGCAAATAAAATGCGTATTAATTCCTTATAATCACATTCCATAAAGTTCATTCTTTTTATTCATTCCATGCGTATTAATTCCTTGCTTGATTTGTCTTATTTATACCGTGCGAAGCGCAGATTCATTCACTAGTATTATTGTAATTGAATTCATCTTTCACTGTCTTACATTATATTGGGGGGGGGGGGGGGGGGGCAATACATTGTTTCCGTAATAAATGCAAATATATTTTCATATTATGATGAGTTTTTAATTGTTTGTACATAAAAAT
The DNA here is from genome assembly GCF_019175385.1 of Lycium barbarum. Classification (NCBI taxonomy): domain Eukaryota; kingdom Viridiplantae; phylum Streptophyta; class Magnoliopsida; order Solanales; family Solanaceae; genus Lycium; species Lycium barbarum. The sequence continues at coordinate 125,933,025 of NC_083344.1, forward strand.
AAAACTCTATTTTCCATTACTTTGTTCAAGGTCCTCAAACTTGTGCGATACTTTTCTCTTGACGTGATTCACGAGAATTGGTATTTGGAAAAATAATACCATAATTGTGTACATCAGACCCACTTAGTCCTTGTGATAGTTGAGTGTTTAAATTTTATGTTGATTTTATTCGTCTGAATCGTGAAAAATTTAATATGTAATTGTGCTGTGATGTGCACTTATCAGGTGCTCATTCAGCATCTATTCATCTTTCCCTTTTTAAGTAATTTCCATTTTCTATAAATAATGTCCTTATCCATTTTGAGGCATATAAGCTAGCAAATCAATCACGATTGTTTGAATACGACAGATTCTTGAAGATGTTTCTTTCCTAGAAACTAGATAATAATGTCATTTTCGTTATTTGAATAGATGATAGTTTCCATGTAATTTTTCTAAATAGTCAAAGTGAAGTACAAACTTTTAAGCGCATAATACGACACATATTGCTATGAAAACACTGCCTCTTTGTTTGATATATGAAAGTACAAGAGAGGAGGTGAATTGTATGCCTATAAAAATCTAGTCGACTACTGTTTGGTCTCAGTCGACTACTGTTTAGTTCCAGTCGACTGATAGCGAGACAGCCTGCACAAAATTGTTAGTCCTTCGATTTGCACGAGTATAAACCACAACAAATAGTAAGGGTGCAGATTATAATATGAGAGCAATAAAATAAATGACACCAGAAATTTTTATACTGGTTCGGAACCAATGTGGTATCCTAATCCAGTCCCCTTGGGTTGCAAGGAGGTTATCTCTTTAAGTTCTTTGTAGTTTGAGTTTAGTACAACCTTTGTGATTTTCCTCGTTCACCACCAATGTTTACAAAGTTGGTTTTTACTCGCTCACCAACAACGAACAAGGCTTGGTTTTGACATGTTCACCAACAATGCACAAAGTTGGTTTTTTCGCTCGCTCACCAACAAAGACTCTTTGGTTTTCACTCGCTCACCAAAGAAACGAACAATGATACAACCTCTCAATACAAAGCCTCACCAACTATACTATATCTCTTCTCTCTTTTTTGTTTACATAGTAAGTCACTCAGGATTACAATGCTTATGAAAAGTAGAACAAAGAACTTGAGAAGGTTGAAACGAAAATATAAGTGACTGCGTACTTTGAATGTTGTAGCGTCTTCTCCTTTTATACTTGGTCCTCAACATTCTAGCCGTTGAACTGTCTTCTAATTTTGGAAAGGAATTTCCTTTGCTGTTGGCTTCTTCTCCAATGTTCCTTTGAATGCTCTCCTTGATTCACGCTTCCAGATTTGATATTGATGGAGAAGGAATTCTCATTCCATGTATAATCTGTTCTTGTAGAATAGAAGATTTCTTTCCTTCTATTTTGTCTTCTTTGAATCAAGGCTTCTAATTGTATTTCCTTCTTAGCAGACCCTCTTCCATAATTGTTGGCATTATCCAAAATTAGCTTTTCCTTGCATCTTGGCAGGTAATCCTTTCCATACGTAGAGCTTTGACAATTATGCTCCTTTCTTACAATATCTATCTTTCCTTCATCAACTTAATACTAGATCACATCACGTAGCACCTATCTATCTTTGACCATTCTAGCACTTTCCTTTAATTCCTTAATGATGGATCTTTTAATCAAACTTGCAAATATCTTTGCAGATTACATCGTCCGGCCTATAATAATCCTCGTATATTTCTTTTCTATTTGAGCACCCAAAAATATATTTTCCAGCATCTCATATTTTCATATTGTAATGTAAATCTTGCACCTTCCTTTCAAAGTTGCAGTAAGTGTATTTAAATTTGAATATCTTTTCCCTTCCATATAATATCTTTTTTCCAAAATAATAATATTCTCCCCAATAATATCTCTGCACTCTTTTTCTGGTTTGTACAAGTATGAGCTCTTATTTAAGCAACCCAAGAGAATTTCAAGATCCTCTTCTTTTCACCTCGGATCTTGATTTATATTAATTTGAATGTAATCACATTCATCTTCTTGAATTTTGAACTTTGAACTCCGAACGTGGACTCTTTTGTAAACTTGATACTCCTGGCATATCTTGATACTCTATAGATTTTGGACCTTCCTTCAGTAACAAGTTAATCTTGATTTTTTCCTTTTGAAGAATATTTTCCTTCCATAGGATCGTAATAAATATTCTTTTCATCATTCTGTATCTTGATTTGGGCAAATCTTTTCTTCCATATTCATCTCATAGCATCTTCTCCTCCACATTTGCTTGGATCTTCACTGAGTCTTCTTCATCAAATAACCTGTACTAAAAACAAATTTACCACAAGTAAATATTCTTTTATTAATAATTATGTATGTTTGTTATCATCAAAATTAATAGGTGAAACCTTGAACCTAGCAATATAATTTTTTGTCATGGAAGACATGTTAATAGAGACAGAACTTCAAAAGGACAGATTTTTTTTCTTCTTTTATTTTTTACTTCAGAAAGTTGCCAAGAATTAGTTAATACATAATGGGAGAGCTCAACGGGTCTTTCCTTTGGGTGGTTTGGTTAGCGGAATAAGGAATTATAATCTCGAAATAAATTGTGAATTATTTTATTTGATGTTTGGAATATATTTGGATTAGCAATTTTAGGGATTTTTATACAATAATTGTGATATTATTTTTATACCACAGTGGTTAGTAATTTCGGGCTAAAATAATAAAATGATAGTTTACCTTTTTTCAGTTTGACAAAATTAAAATTGAAAATTAAAGTGTAAGACGATAGAGGGTGTCGTTATCTAATTCCCCTGGAAGGAAAAAGAAATCAGTTGATCGACCTTTAACCACAATAACAACAGAGGAGATAATTTTAGTTAGGAAATTTAGGAATTAAGAGAGCAGTGGATAAATAACCATATCAAACGCTTTTTTAGATCAATTTTAATGAGCAATTCTTTATATTTGCCGGTGGTTATGTAGAAAGAATGAATAACTTCTTACGTAATAATAACATTAGTTTGCATATCTTCTCGAGATTAAGCTAGAGTATAACTAATTATTTAACACGAAAATGCCTAATTCCATTGATTATAGACTTGATAATAATTTTATAGCTTATGATTAGTAGAGTTCTTAATTTTTTGAGAAATATGAGTTATGTAGGTTTGATTAATATCCAGAGAAATAAATACATGCTCAAAAGAGCGGAGTAGGTTACCCAATTTTTTTTGTCCTTTTCTTTTAAGAAGAAGAACAGGGAAGTCGTGACTCTTGCTTTCGGCATACAACTGTGATATCACAAAAAAGGAACCATACTTAAGTTTTCTATTGTCATGAGACGTGGTTGCGGTTCATGCGGGTTGTGACATGATGGATAGAATGTCTTTATCCTTAATTAGAAGTTTTGAGTTTGAGTTTCTGATATGAAAAAATCATGTTAGATAATATTTTCCTCCTAAATGAACCTTACACGATGCTAATAAAAATTAGTTAGAGTCCCAACACAAATATCGAACACCAAGTGAAAAACCAAAAAATATCAACTCTCGTGACATTCAAGTTTGGGTGGGTGGTTGACACTTGACACCCCACAGGCCACAACCCCCAAAATTAAATATTAATAATAATAACTGAGGCATGGCCATTTAAGGCAGAAAAATCAAAGAGGTAACAAGCTAGTTTCTGACAAAATCAAGCACAAGCTTGGAATGGTTCTGGAAACAAATATTGCAAGATATTATACTACGGAAACGTGCGTTAATTTGATTTCTGTGACCTTGACGCGGCGGGAGACCAGCCACTAGTTACAAACATCCAATAAGACATAGAGAGGCTATTACAATCAGGTGTGAATTTAGTACCCCTATCTATAAGCTACACCTAAAAATATTTTTAGGGGTGTCAATGAAACGATTCGGGCGGTTACTTTCTAAAATTTATACCATACTAATTTTTCGATTATTTGATTTTGTAAAATCAAAATTAGACTTTTCAAAACTGTCCCATCATCTCGGTTTCTCTTCGATATCGGTACGTTTAGGTTATTTTTTTTTTCTAGAAAAAGAACATCATTTTATAGTCACTACTAAAAGTTAAAGATACGATAGCATGCACACTTCTATAGGACTTTGACAAAAACTCTCTAGACACTTTTACTATTTAAAGGGTGATAAATCAAGAAAACATGAACGACGACAATACTAAAGATTGATCCCACTATTTTACGATAGTGTAAAACAATGTTAAGCAAAGACAAAAAAAATACTATAATTTAGATTGCACAAGGGGGTAGAAATCAATCAAGATGAGACTCAAGAACGGAGTCTACTAAGATTAATTAAGTATCCAATAAGATAAATTTAAAATCATACAAGAAGAAAGATATCTAATACTTTGTAGCTTTCTATCCAAGATCGTTGGAATACCTTGTATCTTACAAGCTAGTTACTACTCGAGATGATAGGACAAATTTAATTTCAATCGGAGTAGTATAATAGGTTTGAACTTTAGGTGTTAATTATGTTGCCAGCTTGTAGTTGTTTTCATCATCCCGAACCCAAGGCGAAAATTTTAATACTATAATATATAACACATAGAATATATTTTACACATATAAACTTATTCGGTACGGTTCGATATTTTTTTGATTTATTTTTATAAAATTAAAAATCAACCTAATTATTCAGTACAGTTATAAATTTATATAAAAACCGTCGGTTTTATTAAAAAAACCTAAAAGTTGTTTAAGTACGGTACGGTTCGGTCGGTTATGCCGATTTTTTGAAAACCATTGACACCCATACCTATTTCTGTTTAGGAAATTAAGGCGAAAAATAGTTTAATGAACTGTTTGCCATGCACTGGCCACATTCTTGGTTATCGTAGAGGTTGTAAGTACATACTGACCTACAAGTTGGCTGCTTTTTCCGGTTGTGTAGATATTTTTATATGACAATATTCAATATTGTTAAGTAAAGTTAGTTGTTATTAGTTATTATCTTTTACACCCTCCTACCAATTTATGTGAAGCTGTTTGACTTGACACAAAATTTAAAAATGAGAGGAAAACTTTTGAAATTTATGTTCTATAATAACCATAGATATTTCAAAAATCATAGTTGTGTGGCTAGAAAGCATTTCATCAAGGGTAAAATAGAAAGTTTAAAGTTAAATTTTTACTCTTAAATATTAAAAGGTATCATTCTTTTCGGGACTGGCCAAAAATGAAAAAGTGACACATAAATTGTGGCGGATGGAGTATATAATTTGGTTGTGGCAATATTTTTTACATCGTTAATGCACGAAAGTTAATAATAAATGGCAGAGATGGGCGACCAAGAAAGAACCAACATAAAAAAGAAAGAATTTAAGTGAATATACACCGTTAGTGTAAATAATTTTTAAATGACTAGGTTATCTTTACTTGTTGTAGCAAATAGTATATCTTATTTTCAAGAATTCAACAAACAACAACAACAACAACAACATATCTAGTGTCATCCGACCAGTGGGGTTCGGGGAAAATGGGTCCTACGCAGACCTTTCCCCTACTTTGTGAGAGGCAGAAAGGCTGTTTCTGATCAACTTTCAAGAAAAGTGATTTTAAAAACATATTTGACAAATACAAAAGTAAGAGCTATAGTGGAAAATACTATAGAAAGAAAGTACTGACAGTAAAAATAGTACAAGTAACTCAAGTAAAAGCAAACAACAGTTGTAATACAACGGAGAAAGAGATAATAATAGAATAATAATAATGATACTAATAAGTAGAACCATGCTCTCCCTCAGGAAAAAAGGAATCACCCGACTACCTAACTACTAACTCTCTACACTAATCCTCGACCTCCATGCTTTCCTATCCAGGCTCATGTCCTTGGTGAGCTAGAAATGTATGTCTAATCACCTCGCCCCAACTCTTCCTCGGTTTACCTATACCTCTTCTTAGACCTATCATAAATTTCTATCTAAATTTCACCCGTTCCTCTATATTAATTTGTGAATGTGAAGAGAGAAAAATACGAATCAAATCTTAATAGAATGTATGTGGTCAATTATGTTAGACTAACATTTTCTCCTCAACCAGTAGTAGAAATTGGTTGTAAGAGAATTGACTTTTCTATTTGTGTCATGCCTAAGCAAGTGATGAGAGATGTTATAAATATATTTTCACTTTTTCCATCTTTTAGACCACTCTCTTTGAGTATGCTGATAGAAATATCACTCATTTCTCAATATCACTACACTTCAAGCATATTTCTAGAATAAGATTACATCAAAAAAGTAAGCTCACTCTCATTCCAGGCTCAGAGGAAGAAATTTTGTCCAGTAATGTGTTGAGTAGGTCCCTCCGACTTGTGGGGCCCACCAGAGTTGAATAGTAAATACACGTGGTACTGTTCACGCATATAAAAACGCGGTTTACTGTTTGCTACTGTACACGCGGTTTACTGTGCACGCGGTGTTACTGTTCACGCTTTTTTCTGAAGCTTATAAATAGAGTTCTAAGCTTCATTTGGAAAACATCGCCGAAATAACTCAAGAACTCAAGTAGAGAAGAGTTAAAGAGAGATTCATTTGTGAGGTTGAGTGTTGTAAACACTTGTAATATTTCTTCTTTAATAAGATCTGCAGCAGCAACGTGGACGTAGCTCTCACATTGAGGGTGAACCACTATAAATCTGTGTATGCTATTTATTCTTCGCTTACATCACAGCGTAAGTAGGTTCTGTCTAAGGAGGTTGGTATTTAAGTGGTCCAGCTGTGACCCTCCAATCTTTCCTGAGAACCTGCTTACAAAGGTCGGATTTGGGATTAAAATCCTAACAACTGGTATCAGAGCAACAGGTTGTGTTGTGATTTAGAAACGATGGGAGGCGAAGATGGTACGACGCACGGCATCGGTAAATTCGATGGTACAGATTTTGCGTTCTGGAGAATGCAAATTGAAGATTATTTATATGGCAGAAAGCTTCATGAACCTCTGAGTCCGAAACCAGAGGAGATGAAGCAAGCAGATTGGGATCTCCTCGACAGACAAGTTCTGGGAGTCATTCGGCTGACGCTGTCGAAGAACGTTGCTCACAACGTGGCAAAGGATAAGACCACCGCAGATATGATGAAGGTATTGTCTGACATGTATGAGAAACCTTCGGCAAATAATAAGGTATTTCTTATGAAGAAATTATTTCATCTAAAGATGATGGAAAATGCTCATGTTGCTGCACACATAAATGAATTCAACACCATTGTAAATCAATTGTCATGGGTAAAAATTGATTTCGATGATGAAGTACAAACTCTAATTTTGTTGGCATCCCTACCAAATAGCTGGGAGCCAATGAGAGCAGCGGTTAGTAATTCTGTCGGCAGTGACAAACTAAAGTTCAACGATGTTAAGGATCGTATCCTTGCTGAGGAGGTGCGCAGGTCAGATTCTGGAGAGGAATCGACGAGTTATGCTTTCAATGTTGAAAACAGAAGCAGAAATTATGACAGAAACTACAACTGAAATAGGGGCAGATCGAAGTCAAGGAATGGCAGGGGTCAATCCAGACCAGGACGAACACTTGAGTGTTGGAACTGTGGAAAACCAGGTCACCTCAAGAAGAACTGCAGGGCGCCAAAGAAGGAGGACAGCAAGGGGGATGGAATCAACGCTGCTACGGAAGACATTGGTGATGCATTGTTGCTATCGGTTGACACCCCTATAGACTCTTGGGTGCTTGACTCAAGAGCGTTCTTTCATACCACCCCACATCATGATATAATGACAAACTATGTGGTTGGGAATCTCGACAAAGTTTATTTAGCCGATGGAGAGCCGCTAGACGTTGTTGGCACGGGAGACATTAATTTGAAGATGTCAAATGGATCCTCGTGGAAGATTACAAAAGTTAGACATGTTCCAAAGCTGATGCGAAACCTGATCTCAGTAGGTCAGCTTGATGATGAGGGATATGATCTCAACTTTAGTAATGGATCTTGGAAGGTGGTGAAAGGTGCTATGGTAGTTGGCCGAGGAAAGAAGATTGGCACTCTCTACATGACGACTAGTTGTCGTGATACTGTTGCCGTGGTTGACAACACAAAGAAGATAGATTTGTGGCATTGTCGGCTGGGGCATATCAGCCAGAAGGGGATGAAGCTGTTGGTGACAAATGGCTTAATTCTGGAGCTGAAGACGGTGGACCTTCATACGTGTGAGAGCTGAATTCTCGGAAAACAAAAGCGAGTAAGCTTCTCAAATGCAGGCAGGGAGTTGAAGGTCGAGAAGCTGGAATTGGTGCACACAGACGTGTGGGGACCTACCACTGTCCCCTCTCTTGGAGGATCACACTACTACGTGACCTTCATTGATGATTCAACCAGGAAGGTATGGGTTTACTTTATGAAAAATAAATCCGATGTGTTTAGTGTATTCAAAAAATGGAAAGCCATGGTCGAGAATGAAACAAACCTCAAGTTGAAGTGTTTGAGGTCCGACAACGGCGGAGAATACACCGATGGTGATTTCAAACGGTACTGTGCCAATAATGGGATTAAGATGATGAAGACTATTCCTGGAACGCCGCAACAAAATGGAATAGCCGAAAGAATGAACTGAACGTTGAATGAGCGTGCTCGGAGTATGAGAATACACTCTGGACTGCCCAAGACATTCTGGGCAGATGCAGTCAATACCGCGACCTTCTTAATTAATCGAGGACCGTTAGTTCCCTTGGATTTCAGAATTGCAGAAGAAGTCTGGAGTGGCAAGAAGGTAAATCTTTCATTTCTGAAAGTGTTCGGCTGCTTATCATATGTTCATAATGATGACACGGCTAGAAGCAAGCTTGATCCAAAATCAAAGAAGTATTACTTTATTGGCTATGATGACACCGAGCTTGGTTACCGATTTTGGGATGAACAAAATCGGAAGATCATCCGAAGCAGGAATGTTGTCTTCAACGAAGAGGTACTGTACAAAGACAAGTTGCAAAAAAATTCAGAATGTCAGGACAAGGAATCGGAAATAGTCGATTTGAGGGACTTCCCGACACCTGAGCCGCAGCCAGGTACAACCGAGGCAGAGGAACAAACAATCCAAGAAGGTGCTGATGAAAGTGTTGATTCTGAAACAAATAAACAGACGCCAATCACAGAACTGCGTAGATCATCCGGGATTAGGAAGCCGATTCACAGGTACTCTCCATCCCTCAACTACATTCTACTCACTGATAGAGGGGAGTCGGAATGTTATGAAGAAGCAATGCAAGTCGATGAATCGACTAAATGGGAGCTGGCAATGAAAGATGAGATGGATTCACTATCGGCAAATCATACATGGGAGTTAGCCGAGTTGCTAAAGGATAAGAGGGCATTGCAAAACAAATGGGTTTATCGGATAAAGGAAGAACCCAATGGAAGCAAGCGTTATAAAGCAAGGCTGGTTGCAAAGGGATTTCAACAAAAATAAGGCATCGACTATACGGAGATCTTCTCTCCTGTAGTCAAGATGGTGACTATCAGAACTGTTCTTGGACTAGTAGCAAAGGAAAATCTATATCTGCAACAGATGGACGTGAAAACTGCATTTCTTCACGGTGATCTAGACGAGGAAATCTACATGCGACATCCGGAGGGATTCAAAGTCAAAGGAAAGGAGAATCTGGTGTGCAAACTTCAAAAGAGTCTATACGGATTAAAACAGGCTCCAAGACAGTGGTATTTAAAGTTTGACAGCTTTATGAAGAAAGCTGATTTTTCAAGGTGCGAGGCAGATCACTGTTGTTACTTCAAGAAATTTGAAGACTCGTACATGATACTGCTACTCTATGTCGACGACATGCTAATCGTAGGAGCAAACCTACAGGAGATTGATCGATTGAAAAAAGGGTTATCAGAAGAGTTTGCAATGAAGGATTTGGGAGCTGCAAAGCAAATCCTTGGGATGAGAATCGACCGAAGCAAGGAGGGCATCAAACTCTCACAAGAAGAATATGTGAGGAAAGTTATCAAAAGGTTCAACATGCATGATGCCAAGCCAGTCAGCACTCCCTTGGCTGCAGGACACTTTCGGTTGTAAAAGGATCAGTCATCGAAAATCGAGGATGAGAAGAAGCAGATGGACAAGATACCTTATGCATCTGCAATCAGTAGTCTTATGTATGCAATGATATGTACAAGGCCAGACATTGCACATGCAGATGGAGTTGTCAGCCGATTTATGAGAAATCCGGGAAAGCAACACTGGGAGACTGTGAAGTGGATATTCAGATATCTGAAAGGCAGCTCGAGTTCAGCTCTGTATTTCCGAAAATCAGAAACAGGATTGCAAGGGTATGTTGATGCTGACAACAGTGGTGATGTTTATAGCAGAAAGAGCACATCCGGGTATGTTTATACCTTCGGAGGTACTGTAATCTCTTGGGTTTCCAAGTTGCAAAAGATAGTAGCTCTCTCTAGTTGTGAGGCTGAGTACGTTGCTGTGACGGAGGCCACAAAGGAAATGATGTGACTACAATCTTTTCTGCGGGAATTGAATCAGGACCACGAGGGAAGTGTGCTATATTGTGATAGCCAAAGTGCCATTCATTTGGCAAAGAACCCGGTCTACCATGCTCGAACGAAGCACATACAACTCCGGTACCATTTCATTAGATCAGCTTTGGAAGATGGAGCGTTAGTGCTTGAGAAGATCGCAGGGAGTCAGAATCCAGCAGACATGCTGACAAAGGCAGTGACGATAGACAAACTGAAGCTATGTTCAGCTTCAGTTGGCCTGCACGAAGTATGAAACTAGGAAAGAGCTGCTGCATTGATCAAAGTGTGAAGACAAATTAAATTAGCCTTTAAGTGGGAGAATTGTTGAGTAGGTCCCTCCGACATGTGGGCCCCACCAGAGTTGAATAGTAAATACGCGTGGTACTGTTCACGCGTATAAAAACGCGGTTTACTGTTTGCTACTGTTCACACGGTTTACTGTTCACGCGGCTTACTGTTCACGCGGTGTTACTGTTTACGCGTTTTTCTGAAGCTTATAAATAGAGTTCTAAGCTTCATTTGGAAAACATCGCCAAAATAACTCAAGAACTCAAGTAGAGAAGAGTTAGAGAGAGATTCATTTGTGAGGTTGAGTTTTGTAAACACTTGTAATATTTCTTCTTTAATAAGATCTGCAGCGACGTAGCTCTCACATTGAGGGTGAACCACTATAAATCTGTGTGTGCTATTTATTCTTCGCTTACATCACGGCGTAAATAGGTTCTGTCTAAGGAGGTTGGTATTTAAGTGGTCCAGCTGTGACCCTCCAATCTTTCTTGGAAACCTGCTTACAAATGTCGGATTTGGGATTAAAATCCTAACATAATGCAGTTAGAAAGGTTTCTTTGTGTTTTAGTTCTAATATAGGTGTTCTTTTAGAAGTTAACTATTCGAAAATGTTAGAACCAATGTTACATTCACAAATTAGGTAAAGAAAACATACCTAAAAATTTGGGCAGCACATATTAATTTTGATTGTCTGACCACAAAATTTTTGGCCAGCGCAATTTCTAAGCTGCAGAATGCATATTAAGTCGTTAAGGCATATCTAACATAATTGTGGTTTTTAGTTTTTACAGTAAATTACCTGCAAAAACAAATCACTTTATGCAATTCAATTATTATGTGTCTACCTATAAACTTAATGTGGTAAACTGATAATTTCGTAAAATATTATAGTAATTGAATTCATCTTTCACTGTCTTACCATTATATCGGGGGTGGGGACCAATACATTATTTCCGTAATAAATGGAAATATATTTTCATATTATGATGAGTTTTTAATTGTTTGTACATAAAAATTAAACTCTATTTTTCATTACTATTGTTCAAGGTCCTCAAGCTTGTGCAATATTTTTCTTTTGACGTGATTCACGAGATTTGATATTTGGAAATATAATACCATAATTCTGTACATCAGACCCACTTAGTCCTTGCGATCGTTGAGTATTTAAATTTGATGTTGATTTTATTTGTCTGAATCGTGGAAATTTTAATATGTAATTGTGATGTGATGTGCTATGCAAATCATCTTTCCCTTTTTAAGTAATTTCCATTTTCAATAAATAATGTCCTTATCCATTTTGAGGCATATAAGCTAGCAAATCAATCACGATTGTTTGAATACGACAGATTCTTGAAGATGTTTCTTTTCTAGAAACTAGTAATAATGTCATTTTCGTTATTTGAATAGATGATAGTTTCCATGTAATTTTTCTAAATAGTCAAAGTGAAGTACAAACTTTTAAGCGCATAATACGACACATATTGCTATGAAAACACTGCCTCTTTGTTTGATATAAATTTTTGTCATGGAAGAAATGCTAATAGAGACACAACTTCAAAAGGACAAAGAATTTTTTTTTCTTTTTTTTTTTCCTTCAGAAAGTTGCCGAGAATTAGTTAATACATAATGGGAGAACTCAACTGGTCTTTCCTTTGGGCGGTTTGGTTAGCGGAATAAGGAATTATAATCTCGAAATAAATTGTGAATTATTTTATTTGATGTTTGGAATATATTTGGATTAGCAATTTTAGGAGTTTTTATACAATAATTGTGGTATTATTTTTATACCACAGTGGTTAGTAATTTCGGGCTAAAATAATAAAATGGTACGTTTATCCTTTTTCAGTTTGACAAATTTAAAATTGAAAATTAAAGTGTAAGACGATAGAGGGTGTCGTTATCTAATTCCCCTAGAAGGAAAAAGAAATCAGTTGGTCGACCTTTAACCACAATAACAACAGAGGAGATAATTTTAGTTAGGAAATTTACGAATTTAATAAGTGAGCAGTGGATAATTAGCCATATCAAATGCTTTTTTAGATCAATTTTAATGAGCAATTCTTTATATTTGCCGGTGGTTATGTTGAAAGAATGAATAACTTCTTACGTAATAACAACATTAAGTTGCATATCTTCTCGAGATTAAGCTAGAGTATAACTAATAATTTAATATAACTAATAATTTAACACGAAAATGTCTAACTCTATTGATTATAGACTTGATAATAATTTTATAGCTTATGATTAGTAGAGTTCTTAATTTTTTGAGAAATAAGAGTTATGTCGGTTTGATTAATATCCAGAGAAATAAATACATGCTCAAAAGAGCGGAGTAGGTAACCCAATTTTTTTTCTCCTTTTCTTTTAAGAAGAACAGGGAAGTCATGACTCGCTTTCTGCATACAACTGTGATATCACAAAGAAGGAACCATACTTAAGTTTTCTATTGTCATGGGACATGTGGTTGAGGCTCATGCGGGTTGTGGTCAGATGGATATAATTCCTTCATCCTTCACTAGAAGTTTTAAGATGAAAAAATTATGTTAGGAAATATTTCCCTCCTAAATGAACCTTACACGACGCTAATAAAAATTAGTCAGAGTTCCAACACAAGTAACGAACACCAAGTGAAAAACCAAAAAATATCAACTCTCGTGACATTCAAGTTTGCGTAGGTGGTTGACCCTTGACACCTCCACAGGCCACAACCCCCAAATAATAATAATAATAATAATAATAATAATAATAATAATAATAATTGAGGCATGGACATTTAAGGCAGAAAAACCAAAGAGGTAACAAGCTAGTTTCTGACAAAATCAAGCACAACCTTGGAATGGTTCTGTAAACAAATATTGCAAGATATTATACTACGGAAACGCGCGTTAATTTGAGTTCTGTGACCTTGACGCGGCGGCCACTAGTTACAAACCTCCGATAAGACATAGAGAGGCTATTACAATCATGTATGAATTTAGTACCCCTATTTATTGTTGGGCTAAATAGTCCAAAGATACTCTTAACATGATGTGATATTGTTCGCTTAATTTGGATCAAGCCCGCACGATTTTCTCCAAAAGGCCTCACATCATTAAGAGTATCCAACTCCTTATAAGTAGCTCCTTTTTCTTTTCAGCTACCAATGTGGTACTTTGTTCGCACACTCAACAATCTTCCCCTCGAACTAAGTTCCATATGACTCATTACGGGTCAGAGATTCAACGTATCAATGTGTCACCCACATCGTCAAAGTATTTACGGTTACCGAAGCCCAAAGGCTGTGTATGCATCTTCAAAGCTACCGGTAAACGTCATCATAAACCGGTCCATAAACGGCCAAAGGCACTAAGCCGGGCCCACGCCACACTCCGCCATCTTCATACTCGTCCCGCCAACCATTGGCTCTGATACCAGTTGTTGGCTAAAACGACCTAAAGATACTCTTAACATGATGTAATATTGTCCACTTTGGGCCAGGTCTGCACGATTTTCCCCAAAAGGCCTCACATCATTAAGAGTATCCAACACCTTATAAGTAGCTCATTTTTCTTTTCAGCTATCAATGTGGTACTTTGTTCGCACACCCAAACAATCTCCCTGTCAAACTAAGTTCCACATGACTCATTATGAGTCAGAGATTTAACGCGTCAATGTGCCACCCACATCGTCAGAGTATTTACGGTCACCGAAGCTCAAAGACTGTGTATGCGTCTTCAAAGCTATGGGTAAATGTCTTAAACCAACCCATAGACTGGCAAAGGCACTAAGCCAGGCCCCACGCCACACTCCGTCATCTTCATACTCATCCCACCAAATCATTGGCTTTGATACCAGTTATTGGGCTGAAATAGTCTAAAGATACTCTTAACATGGTGTGATATTATCCGCTTTGGGCCAAGCCCGCACGGTTTTCTCTAAAAGGTCTCACATCATTAAGAGTATCTAATACCTTATAAGTAACTCCTTTTTCTTTTCAACTACCAATGTGGTACTTTGTTGCACACCCATACATTTATAAGCTACACCTATTTCTATTTAGGAAATTATGGCGAAAAATAGTTTGATGAACTGTTCGCCACGCACTGACCATATTCACTTGCTTAACGGATTAGGTTATCTTTACCGTTGCAACAAATATTATATCTTATTTTTAAGATTTCAACAAGCAATCACAACATACCTAGTATCATCCCACCAGTGGGGTTTGGGGAAAATGGGTCGTACGCAGACCTTGCCCCTACCTTGTGAGAGGTAGAGAGGCTGTTTGTAATAGACCTTCGGCTCAAGAAAAGTGATTTCAAAAACATATTTGACAAATACAAAAGTAAAAGTTATAATGGAAAATACTATAGAAAGGAAAGTACTGATAGTAAAAATAGTACAAGTAACTCAAGCAAAAGAAACAACAGTTGTAATACAACGAAGAAAGAGATAATAATAATGATACTAAGAAGTAGAACCATGCTCTCTCAGGAAAAAAAGGAATCACTCGACTACCTAGCTACTAACTCTCTACCCTAATCCTCGACCTCCATGCTTTTCTATCCAGGATCATGTCTTTGGTGAGCTGGAGATTTTCCATGCATGTCTAATCACCTCGCCTCAACTCTTCCTCGGTCTACCTCTACCTCTCCTTAGACCTATCATTGTCAACCTCTCACACCTACTTACTAGGACATCTGTGGTCCTCATCTTTAATTACATGCCTGAACCATCTCAGTCTCGCTTCACGTATTTTGTCCACCACTGGGTCATCCCAATCTTGCTCCGTATATCTTCGTTCTTGACTTATTTCTCCTAGTGTGTCCGCACATCCATCTAAGCATCCTCATCTCCACCACATTCATCTTCTGAACGTGTAAATTCTTGAGTGCCCAACACTCTGACCCACACATAGTTGGTCTAACAACCACTCTACCTTTAAGACTCGGTGACACATTCTTATCACATAGGACACCAGATGGGAGCCTCCATTTCATCCACCCCGCTCCAATACAATGTGTGACATCATCGTCAATCTCCCCTTTTCCTTGGATCTTTTAGGAATGACATGTGTATCAATTCTTACTTCCACATCCGCCTCATGCGGTGCGCCATTGAACTTGCACTCCAAGTACTCTGTCTTAGTCCTGTTCAACCCCACATTTTAAAGAGGTTACATGTAGATATCCTTTGGATGACCAGTAAATAATATTTAATTACATGCCGGTATATAAAATTTAAACTCAAAAAGGAAAGGAGTGGGAGGAAAGTAAAAAATTAAGAGTAGATATCGTCAATTTTCTAAGATATATATATATAGTTTGTTGAAATCTTTTTGTTTTAAATTTAAATTTTATGCATTGACAATGAAATTCTTTTAACGCTATCACTATAATTTGGCATGTGATTATCTAATAGTGTAAATAATTTAAATATATTTTCAATACATAGAAATTAAACTCTTTTTCTCAATAAGAAACGTTTATCCAAAGTACACTCTTATACATTCTTTCGTATAATAAACTAATCCAAAATCAATAGTCCAGCTCTGAGATTAAGACAATGTCAATGTTCAATTCTAAAATTTGCACTCTGATCCTTTCTTCTTAGTTGCTTCTCTATATAAATGCTCTTCAAACCCCTTCACTTCCCAACAAAAAGGCAATGGGGAGTCTAAAAAAGTCTTCTCTTTGGGCTTTGCCATTGCTGTGTTTCTTTATAGTTTTTTCCAACAATGGCGTTAATGCTTCACACAAAATATTTCCAGAGTTGCAATCTATTAGCCCTGTTGATGTGAAGAATGTCCACAGAACTGGTTACCATTTTCAACCACCTAAAAACTGGATTAATGGTACGTGTGTTCACACCTTCCTCTTCATAGAGCTTTTCATCTATACAAATATGGTAGGATTTAAGTTTTATATGCTGACAGTGTAAAAGATTTCTTACCCTATTAGTACAATACAATTGAGCATGTGATAGCTATCAGATTATGCCATTTTTGCCAGGTTATAGATTAATGTCCATCGTAGAGTATGCTTGTAAGGCGGAGTTAGGGGTTCATCAAAACCTTCTTTGCGGAAAATTACACTATATATAAAATGAGAAAATTATCTTTTGACCATATTAAGATGTTGAATCCCCTTGGCTTCTTCGTATTTTTATTTTTTATTTTTTGATCATCTTTAGTGAAAATGCTTGTTCTCCAATGCCGATTACGCAAACTCATATACGTACATATATTTTCCTATATGTGTGGTAATTTTGTTGGTCTGATTTTCTTCGTGCATTTTGTGGTGCATATGTGACAGGATAAGATCATCATTGCATTCTATTGACCTCATGATTTTTATCTTTTTGCAGAGTTTCTGAATAAATAAATTTCGTTTACTCTGTTATAATTGGTCGACCGGAAATATTCAGTTACTATTTTAATTTGTTACTCTGACGGCTTTTGAGTCAATGAAAGTACGTGATGTCCATACCTTTTTCCTTTTTTTTTTGGCAGTACTTTTGCTGTTAGGTTTTTGTCAATGATTTATTTCTTGTCTGTACATATAGGTTTTTTATACAACGAGCAAATATTTAAATAAGGAAAACAAACTGCTGGAAGGTTTTCCGAAAAAGTCGATATATATCGAATGGTTCTAAATTAGGGATGGATTTGATGACTTCTTTGAATAACTACCACACTGTGGTGAGCAACTTCAGCGACTTGCATTCACGTAAATGAATAGTCTACTCAATATGTACTATTAATTAATTAGGTGTGATAAATATATCTCTTCACATGTAGGTTTATGCATTTATAGAGATCTACAGCTAGCTAGGGCAGTGCAACTTCTGTGTGTTGGATGGAATAGATAATAATGTGCCTTAATATTATTAGTCAACCCTAACTTCCCACCCCTTCAAACAACCCTCTACTGCCCAAAGATAGATCTAAAATTTGAAATTTATGAATTTTGAAGTTTATTACATGTACATGTTCAGTGAATTTTCCAACAAATATATAAGGTTTCATGCTAAACGCTTGTTCACTTGTAGTTCATGTTCATGGGGGAGAGGGCACTAGGATGTGTGGTTTGGTCAAAAGGTAAAATAGTTACATCAGAGGTGGATCACTAATTTAAAATTCTTAGCATTGAATCAATTTATAAAATTGCGGCCAGTTCATCTACTATACAAATTTAGTGAATTTTACAGGGCCCGAATAAGCAAACATGGAGTCAAAGTATAGAACAAATGACCAAAGGTGAAAAGGAAATACTTAAATTTTCATTTGTTCCTTTTTGAAGTCCATGCACGCATACGATGCAAAACACGAGAGTTACAAGAGTTATAGATGTTAAAATTAATATGCTATATAAATAACAGTAATGACAATAATCATAACCAGCACAAATAATAATTACTTCTTCCTTATAACTGTGTGACAGCTGAGATGAGAACAACTTTTATTTCTCTTTATCTTGACTTTTTAGGATGAATGGAAAACAAAAATGCGACGCTATTTCTGGTCAAATGGTCATTCTTTGTCTTCATTTTGTTTATTTCTTTTAACTTGCTATATCTTTGACTTCTTTTACAACAGTCAAAACCTAGTGAACAAGTTGCTTTTCTATTTTACATTAGTATATTTTTTTCTCTTTAGCCCTTTTTTGAAGAAAAAAAAATTCCTTTTGGGATAGAAGTGGTCTGGCCTTAAATTTTAGTAGATGAGGAGCATTTGCATTTTGAATTTGAAGGTGGGGCTTGCATGATCGGTTTGTAACCCCCTCAGCAAGTTCCAAAAGATATGGTAGATTTCTATATTGAACTAGAAAACAAACACAATCTTTATGCATCTCCTATATTCCTGTATTTCCCCCTTTCATTATCTAATAATTGGAGTCTTAATTTGCTAAGTGAGAGTTATATCTCCTCCATTAAAGCTTCAAGATTTATATATACTCCCTCCACCTCAATTTAAGTAGCATGTTTTTTTTTTTTTTTTTTTCTAGTGTCAGAAAAGAAAAGAATATCATATTTATTTATTTATTTAGAAACAACTTAACTTTACATTTTCCAATTTACCTTTACTGAAATGACTTCTTGTCATACAAGTGTATAAGAGTCTTTCTTTCGACCTTAAACTTCGTACCTAGTCAAATATCGCTACATAAATTGGGACAAAATGAGTATATACTCAATTCTTCGTCTGGATGATCATGGCCGCCTTATGTTTTCATACTTTCCCTTTGAGATTTGATTAGAATTGTTTCCATTTATTTTTTAAAAAAGCATATAATATCTTAATATGTATTCCCTAGCTAATCAATTTTCCCTTTTCATGGTCTCCATTTCGGATGCTTCAAACGAACAACAGATCCCAACGGTAAGTCAGAATCTCCTTCTAGCAGTTTTTGTTAAATTTCAATACAGAGAATAATAAAGTATTTATTATTTATTACCTTTTTGTAATATGATCATCTTTGTTACATAACAGCCCCAATGTACTATAACGGAGAATACCATCTATTCTATCAGTACAACCCATATGGATCAGTTTGGGGAAACATTGTTTGGGCCCATTCAGTCTCAACGGACATGATTAATTGGATCGCACTTGAGCCCGCAATCTACCCATCCAAAGTATTCGACAAATATGGTACATGGTCTGGGTCAGCCACAATCTTGCCAAGCAACAAGCCCATTATCCTCTACACTGGGATCATAGATGCAAACCAAACCCAAGTCCAAAACTATGCAATCCCAGCTGACTTGTCCGATCCATTTCTCAGTAAATGGATCAAGCCCGATAACAATCCGTTGATTGTTGGTGACATGAGCATCAATAAAACCCAATTTCGTGACCCAACGACAGCTTGGTTGGGCCGAGATGGTTATTGGAGAACTTTGATGGGGACAAGATGGGTAAATAAAGGAATAGCATTATTGTACAAAAGCAAGGATTTCATGAAATGGATCAAGGTACAACATCCATTTCATTCAGTTGATGATACTGGAAATTGGGAATGTCCTGATTTTTTTCCAGTATTATTGCATGGTACAAATGGATTGGATCCATCATACAAGGGCAAAAACGTTAAATATGCTCTTAAAGTTAGTCTTGATGTTACAAGGTTTGAGTACTACACAGTTGGTACATATGATACTAAAAAAGATAGGTACATTCCAGATAACACTTCTATCGATGGTTGGAAGGGATTGAGACTCGACTATGGAAACTTCTATGCGTCCAAATCGTTCTATGATCCTAGTAAGAAACGAAGAATTACGTGGGGTTGGGCTAACGAATCAGATACTGTAGATGACGATGTCAAGAAAGGATGGGCTGGAATAATGGCTAGCCCCCGCAAACTTTGGCTTGATCCTAGCGGAAAGCAATTGGTCCAATGGCCCGTTGAAGAATTAGAAACTCTAAGAGAGAAAAAGGTCCATCTAAGCAATTGCAAGTTGAACAAGGGAGATAAGATTGAAGTTAAAGGGATCACACCTGCACAGGTTTGGATTTTTGTCTTTTTTATTTGCGTTAATACCATTTTTGTTATTGAGTTATTGATAAATTTTGATTTTAGTGCTTGTGATATCTGACTAAACACAACTAACCTTCAAATTAATGCAAACGTGCCCTTTTGATCCCTTTTATCGAGAATTTTTTCGAAATACCATGATTACTAATTGTGCCACCACTAAATTACGCTTGTGGTATGTTAAGCTTGTACTATTACTCATATTTGATAATAGGATAGTTTTAAAGATATACCGAATATAACATACTTTCTACATAAAGGGATAAAAAACATACATTTCAATTAATTGAAGGTGAAATGTGTTGTTTAATTTGTCGAATATCATAAGGACTAAAATCATAATTTACCAATAATTTAAGGACCAAAAGTGCTACTATTCTTTTTTCATTTTGTATCATATTGGTGCATAATAAAACCAAATGAGTCAAAATTAGGGCATTAATAAAAATTGCAGGCTGATGTTGAAGTGACTTTCTCCTTTAAAAGCTTGGACAAGGCAGAGCCATTTGATCCTAGTTGGACTGACTTTTACCCTCAAGATGTATGCGCCATTAAAGGTTCAACGGTGCAAGGTGGACTTGGGCCATTTGGACTCCTAACTTTGGCCTCTGAAAAATTGGAAGAATACACACCGGTATTTTTCAGAGTCTTCAAGGCCCAAGATAAATATAAAGTTCTCATGTGCTCTGATGCCTCAAGGTTTGTTTTTCTGATCTGAACATTCTCAACCCTCAGGAATTCCGATCAATTGATTATTCCATTATTTTGCACAATACAAAACCCCACAATCAGTTTAACTCATTATCAGTAGTTTTGTTAATCTCTAATATATTGGTTCAACTCCAATATCATAAATTATAAGGGAGGTGATGAAGTAAAATAAGAGGGAAGGTCTCTGAAATTATCTTTATTATTTGTTTATCTTTTGATTGATCAGATCAACCCTTGAGAACGCTACGACAATGTATAAACCATCATTTGCGGGATATGTAGATGTAGATTTAGAAAAGACGAAGCGGTTGTCTCTGAGGAGTTTGGTAAGCTTTCTTTGTTTATTTCCCTAGAAAATATATTCAATTCTCTCATATCTTTTAATTATATATTTATATATGCCTATGTGCATATCCTATTATTTTGTTAATTTTTTCGTTATAATTTTTGCAGATTGATCACTCAGTAGTGGAAAGTTTTGGTGCCGGAGGAAAAACATGTATTACATCGAGGGTTTATCCGACATTAGCAATTTATGATAATGCACACTTATTTGCCTTTAACAATGGCACAGAGGCTATCAAAATTAAGACACTGAAAGCATGGAGCATGGGTAAACCTAAGATGAACGGGTTATTTGGTCACTCCTCTTATTGAGGATAACGTCCACATTAATGGTGGCGATTTTTTTTTTTTTTTTTTTTTTTGTATTGATAATTCTCGCATTAGTTGTTGCAACTATGTGGTGTTGTTTTATATGCTTAAAAATGTAAAGCAATAATACATGTATGACAACACTAGTAAATTATGCCCGTGCGATACACGGGGCCCAACATGATTAATGTGGTTACTCAATTTAGTTAGTTTTTATGATTTATATATTTTGCAAAGGATACTGCAATTCTTTAGTGAGTCTCCATATTTTTTTTCTTTTCCTTTTATTTTTCCCCTTAATTTCTCAATTGTTGTTAAAATTTATCTTATTTTGGTTATGTCCGCCTCTTTTTTATATTTAGTAAGTTGACAATTCAAATATCCTACATGTCAAGTTTATAATCACAAGATTCAAAAGATATTTTATTATATTATACACATTTTTAATTTAGAACCACGAGATTCAAAAGTCTATCTTTATTTGTTAAACTCCGTGTCTAGTCAACCGTAGATACTTAAATTGAGACAGAGGGAGTATATGCCAAATGAAGGAAATGAAAGGACAATTGAGACACTGCGGACATGTGGGTACTCAAAAAGTAAACGCACAAGAGGTAGTATTAATGTTAAACTTATGAAATGTACACATTTTAGTCCCGGCTTAGATTACAATTTCAGTTGCTTTTTGTAAAACTTATTGTTGTTGTGTTCGTCCACCTTAGGCGTTTGTTGTTACATAATTTTTTTTTCTTCTTATTTTGGTTATGTCCGCCTCTTTTTATATTTAGTAAGTTGACAATTCAAATATCCTACATGTCAAGTTTATAATCACAAGATTCAAAGGATATTTTATTATATTATACACATTTTTAATTTAGAACCACAAGATTTGAAAGTCTATCTTTATTTCTTAAACTTCATATCCAGTCAAACGTAGACACTTAAATTGAGACAGAGGGAGACACTTAAATTGAGACAGAGGGAGTATATGCAAAACGAAGGAAATGAAAGGACAATTAAGACACTGCGGACCGTGGGGACTTAAAAACTAAACACATAAGAGGTAGAATTAATGTTCAACTTATGAAATGTACACATGTTAGTCCCTGCTTAGAGTACAATTTCAGTTGCTTTTTGTACAACTTATTGTTGCTATGTTCGTCCAACTTGGGCGTTTATATATAATAAAATAATAATAAATAAGAAAAATATAGAATATAAAAATAGACATATTTTTAGTAATGTGGTCAAGTAATATGGGACGAAGGGAGTACTTCATTTATTAATTCTAAAAGAACGTGAAAAGCCAAGTATAGTAATGTGGCCAAGTAATATGGGACTAAGGGAGTACTTCATTTATTAATTCTTAAAGAATGTGAAAAGTCAAGTAATGTGGCCAAGTAATATGGGACGGAGGGAGTACTTCCTTTATTAATTCTTAAAGAACGTGAAAAGTCAAAAGTGAACAAGTAAAATGCACGGAGGAAATAAATATGTGCCGGAGAATTAAAATTGAAGTGCATACATATATACATGAGAAGAGAATAAATATTCAGCAAGAGCGTGAAAAGTCAAAAGTGAACAAGTAAAAGTGCACGGAGGAAATAAATATGTGTCGGAGAATTAAAATTGAAGTGCATACGTGTATACATGAGAAGAGAACAAATATTCAGTACGATGATATATGTCCCCGTGGTATTTATCAATTCTTAAAGAACGTGAAAAATCAAAAGTGAACAAGTAAAAGTGCATGGAGGAAATAAATTTGTGTTATTATGTAGGAGAATTAAAATTGAACTGCATACGTCTATACATGAGAATAAATATTCAGCAAGAACGTGAAAAGTCAAAAGTGTACAAGTAAAAGTGCATGGAGAAAATAAATGTGTCGGAGAATTAAAATTGAAGTGCATACGTCTATACATGAGAAGGGAATAAATATTAAGTACTATGACATATGTCCATGTGGAATAAAAAAGTAGTTGGGTAAAGTGTACAAATTATATAGCTTTTGGTACAAGCATACATTGCGTGTACAATTTATAAAGCTTTTGGTACAATAAGGTATTGCGGTGTTGGTACCTCTTAGCCATTTATATATAATAGAAAAATATGTATTACTTTTAGAGAAAAATAAATGTGACGAAAAAAATGGCACTATTACATTCTTAGTGAACTTGGTTCAATTTATTCTATATGATATCAAAGCAGATATTTGTTTTCCGTTCATTTTTCATCGTCATCCTTCATAATCAATACAAGAAACTTTATGTGCTTGGCATGAAAGAGAATCATATTAGGCTTACACGTGGAGGGGTGTATATCATGTTGCACTTCTAGACGATGAAATTAAGTAAATAAAATGTGTGCCTCTCAAACTATTTTTTTTAGATAAAATGATTATACAATTCAACAAGTTAAGATGTTGCAATATAGGGCGGCAAGGGCATTATTAGGAACTACTTACCAAAAAAAGTATTATTCGATGAAATTAAGTAAATAAAAGGTGTGCCTGTTTGCAACAAATTTTGATATGCGGAATATAAATTGCAACCACAAACAAAATATGAAGAAACAAATATTTTATTGATGAATATTGCGGGTACAAAACAATTTATTCCCTTGATTCTTCTCTCCTAGATTTTTTTCGTAATTCGAGGCCCGTTAGTAGCGTAATTCTCGAACGTAGGATGACCTCCTTGGGATGTATTTGATCTCCATGAACGTCAGGCAGTTTGATAAGGCAACATTTGATGCCTCGATCTATCTTGTGAATATCCCAGGGATTTATGGGATTTTCGAGATATGATTTGATCTCTTTGTGAATACCCCTAGAGTTTATGGGATATTCGAGATATTTTTTCAAGGGAATATGTGCCCCCTTTTATCAGAATGATCTAGGGTTTAGGATAGAGTAGCCTTAGAGTCCCATAAAATTTCGATGTCTACAGTGCCCTCTCAAGTTTAGTTTAGTTTTTTTTAAAAAAAAAAAAAAAAAAGATAAGATAATTATAATTCAACAAGTTAAGATGTTGCGATATAGGGCTGCAAGGATATTATGAGGAACTACTTATCAAAAAAGGGCATTTTTGAAACAAATCTATCTAATTTAAAACAAAATCCATGGTTTAGTATACACCCACGATCCAGATAATATAATACCATGAACCAAACATCCCATAACAAATACGAATAATATAGTGCTTCATAAGGGAAAATTAGAAGAACCTTTTGCTGATGATAGGATGTGCATTTTTGTTCAATTATTATAATTGTGGTGTTCAGTCACTTCACGCACATCTAGACTATTCCATATCTATTATCTCCGACCAGCAAAAGTGTCAAATAATTGTACTAATCACTAAGGTTTAGACTGATCAAAATAATTAGATGAAAAGAATAAAAGTAATACTCGAACTGAAAGATTGTTGACTGAAGTCTATATATGAACATGCAGAGGCTGCAGGGCATGTTTTCAATTGTTTTCATGTCTTCAATGTGGTTCTTTTTTGTGCACTCCTTGTGTGGCAACACTCACTGTTGGCATGGCTAATTTCTACGAAAGAGTTGGTGAAATAATACTTTTCTGAGTTATCTTAATTACAATCTGGGGATTGAAGAATAAGGGTTAATTAGAGGAAGGAGTCTAGATAACTATGTTTACCAAATTTGAGCAGGTAAATAATTAACCTAGTCCTAATGGTAGTAACATTTCGCACTGCAAAAAACATAAGGGCAATTCAGATGATTCAAAATTGGAGAACCACATTAAACTGGAGAATCGGAGCAGGGGGCTAAAGCATGCGATCATCAAATATTAAAGCACGCTTTAGTAAGCGAGGATTGGCTGTAGCAGCAAATCCAAGATTTGGACATTATAAGTTTTGAGTTCGAAAATTCTACCATAATCTATTCAATTTATTAGTTCCTAAATCTATTTTTTGTACTAATTCAGTGAATAACATATATAAATAAACGATACTGGATTCAGATGATCCTGAATCTATTACCCTACATCAGACCCTTGATTGGACGCACCGAGGAACTTTAGACACAAGTTTGCAAGGTTCGACATAAATAATGCTTCAATGTCAAACCTTATACATATTTGTACGAAAAAAAAGTATAGATAGAATATTCATTTTAAAATTCTCCTAACTTATAACAAATATTGTCGATATTATGGATGCCAAAACCATGGAAAATCACGTTGGCTTGCATTGTGTTGGAAAATTTGGGTTGGGGGGTTTGGGCGTGGGGGGGGGGGAGGGGGGTGGGGGTGGGAGAGGATACTCAAATTCTTTCTTGAAGCCAAGTGGAGAAAATGATTCTTCTTTACTTCAATTCACTGTACTTGCTTTCTCATTCCTCAATCAATATTATCATTCTCTTTGAAGCCAATTGGGGAAAATATTTTTCCACCAACTTAATTTACATTTTGGCTTATAATATCTAGGTATTTATAGAACTGTATCCTAGCACGTACCTAATCTGGTATATGTATCATCATTTAATTGTATTCATTTTCTTTTTTCTCAAATTTATGTAATCAACCATACATACATGTATCCTTACATTAATATTCTAAATATATGAACAAACTAATTCATGTATCACACAAATCAATAACAATTTTCTTCTTTCAAGGCAACGTTCACATTTCCGCACGTTGTTGAGCAAAGAAACACTCACGCCTAGAATTATAGCCTCTTAGACTGAAGTACCCCAATGCCAAAGTAACTTTGGACATAGTCAACTAACAATAAGATTATAGTATGAATAGACTAAGGGACGTGATATGTGCACGCTGCATGCCATATATAGCCCAATAGATTTGGCAAGTTGCAATGAGCTTGGTTGGTTTTATTTGACTTAAATTGGAAAGCTGTGAATATTGTTGTACGAATGTGAAAACAAATACAATTGGATCGGAGCCCGGAGGCACACACACTAGCAAAGAAATAATAAGTGGTCTAAAATTAAACCATCAACAAGAAAAATTTCTAGATTTGCAGTTGGGATTTCTTCTTTTTCTTTTTTCTTATAGATGCAGTTCAATTTTTGACATTTATGGAGACGAATTCAGAATTCAATCAATGGATATGGAATACGATTGATCCTTACGGGACACCAGATTTTTTAAAAATAGATATCGAAAATCCTTTGGACCAACATTATTGTGATAATGATTGCAAACTTATTGTGTGTGTGTATATATACTATTTTTTTTTATCTGAAAGCTGGTGCCTTTGTCCACTGCCTACAATGTTGTGCATTTTCCTACAAGTTGCTAGAATATTAATGGGCTTTTACACTACACAACGATCCAACAAAGCCTCTGCGCAACAAAGAATAATTCTAATGTTTATTTTTATAGATTTTAGTCAGTATGCAATGTATAATTAATGTACAGTGACTGTATAATTTGTGTGAAGCCAGTATGTATACTCCTATTATACACTTGTTATACCGTGTTAAATAAAATCCCACATTAATAAGTCAAGTAGACTGGACTTTAACAAAATACTATTCAAGTCTCTTTTGGTTTTTTATGAGCTTTAAAGTTGTGGTCAAGCTTGACCCATTAATCATACCGACGAAGGTTACATACATTCTCATTAGGTGTCGATCAATCTTGACAAGTGAGAATTGTGGTTGAACACCTCCACCATCAACCAATAGGTTGAAGGTTCGAGTCACGCAGGAGGTAAGTGGAGAAACTATTGATCATCCTTAGGGGACAGGAAAAAGAGAGTGTCGATCAATATGGAGTTTTTTTTTTTTCTTCAGCAATTCGGAGTTTCTTCATATAACTGGATGTTGGACACAACAAGACCTCAAGTTGAGGTATTCGTGAAAGTTTGACAAGTAAATGATTAATTAAACGAGTTTCTATTGAGTACTAGGAAGTATTAATTGAGTAGCTTTGGGTCAGTTTAGCAGTGCTATTTTGTTAAATTTTGCCAGATTGTACTGGATTTGTTTATTCACTGTGTTTGGCCTTGAAATTCTAAGGCAAGAAGACCTTTCTATGGAAATCCTAATGAGACGAATTCACCCCCCATCACAAGAATGTATACGTTTGGGCAAAAACTTATAGATAAGCATCAACCGTTGAAAATTATATTTAGATGTTGAAGTTAGTTTTATAAATATGCTTTTACGTATTGGAATAGACGTGATAAATTCGATAAAGCAGCTAAAGTATTTGTTAAAAAGTTGATGATAGACACTTTTTTTTATTAAAACGATTGAAATGTCTTAAAAATTATTTATAAAAATACGGATGACAAAAATAGAATAGAGGATAATCTAGAACCCATTCGAATTACCTTATTTTTAAGGAAAAGTCACACAAATACAACTTTTTGAAACGGTAATTAAAAAGATTACAACTACTTTCTAAAATTTACAAAAATACAACTTATTCAAAATTTTAACTTTTTAATTACAAAAATACAGCTTTTTACATTCCTAAAATAACAATGATACTTAATTTTAGGAAATTACCATTAATGCATCCACTTTTTACTCTCTCCCCCCGAAACCCCCCAATTTTTTTTTTAAAGGGCATGAGAGAGAATGTAATTTTTCAAATAAAAAAAACAAAATCAACTTCAAATCCCATATTTCCTCCTCTTTATTCTTCTTCTTTTATTTTCACTTGATGACTGATGCAATTAATTTTTTTGATTAAAAGAAATCATTTGAATATATTAATATTAAGAAAAGTACATGAAAAGATATGATATATGGTATAAGAAAAGTACACGAAATATACCTAAAAAATATATGGGGTATTCAAATTGACAAATTTAACTGAAAAGATGATAACAAAATATTTGTGGATATAATAGTAGAAATTAGTATATCTAAGTTTGTATATTTTATATAGGGTATCTCCTTATTTTTAGCTTTAAATTGCATAATTTGTAATATCTAAATTAGTTATATATTATATAATTAACTCTTACATGTCTTGTATTTATGAAAGTTCTCCTATTTTTAATTATATCAAGTCATTATAAATATTGTTTCACCGTTTCAGTCCAAGAAGGTACACATGTTTTGTGTGGTAGCTGTGGATTCGTTATAATATTACCCATTTAATATATCACGACCCACTTTTTTTCCTTTATCTTCAGCCCGTTATTTAACTTAAAACCTAAAATAATATATCAGAAGCAATTCAAAATCCCCCTTCCATTTTGGGTTGGTTTGACGAGCTGAAGTCAAAATTTATTAATCGACATCCAGAAAATACATGCCCGTGGCCGCCAACTTTTGACGTCAAAAGGTGGTGGAAATGTTTATAAAAAAAATTAGGAGAAAACATGGTTTAATTTATTTATCCGCATGGCATAAAATCTCTTGCTTTTTATATGAAAAGTGGGGGAAAGTAATGAAAAAGT
Source organism: Lycium barbarum (assembly GCF_019175385.1). Classification (NCBI taxonomy): domain Eukaryota; kingdom Viridiplantae; phylum Streptophyta; class Magnoliopsida; order Solanales; family Solanaceae; genus Lycium; species Lycium barbarum. The sequence goes on from NC_083344.1 coordinate 125,962,117, forward strand.
TTTCATTTTTGTGACTTGGTATAAATATCGAGGAAAAGTCTACTTCTTTTGGAACTATGAGAAATCTACCCTTTTTGGTCTCAACTATTAATTGTTTTTCCAAAATTGAACTTGTTCCAAAATATATAACGTTTTAAAAAATAAAATTTTATTTTTCTCAATTTTACTCTTACTGCTAACTTGTAGAATATTAATTAAGTGAAATGTATATCTATATTTTATCATAAAAGCATGAATATAAATGTTGATTGACCAAAATGTCTTTTAAATATTAAACGACGACTTTTATACCCTTTAGAAAAATTCCTTCAAATAAATAATTCTATTATATGTCAACTAGGTAACATATTAAAACAAAAAAGATTAACTACTAAACCTAAATCAGAGAGAACTCAATGAAGCTGTAGTTAAGAACGATATTTAGATATGTTCTATGTCAACTAAGTAACATACAAAATAAAAAAGATTAACTACTAAACTTAAATCAGAATAGTTAAAGTTCTTTTTTTTTTAATATACATGTTAATGGAAATAGAAATTATTATGAATTTCATAAATAAATACGTTAACAATAAAATTTAAAGTTTCTAGAAAAATATGTGGTCGACGAAAATATCCTTTTAATCTAATTTTATCAAATTTGTGTTGGCTATTTTGGTAAAATAAAAAATATTACATATTGAAAATAGAGTTTTAAGCAAATACTACTTCTGAATTTCGATTCCCGGACTAATTAACTAAAAAGTCTTTGTTATCACGCAATTCAAATCCGTGTCCTTGCTATCAAGGAAGTTTGTATTTGTATATTTATCGCCGTCTTGCTAAACTACTATCTAATGAAAACCATTTATTAAAATTTCATCCTATACCCAACAGTAGATGCAAATTGTAGGAAATGATATTGCTAAAGAATCATAATTATCCAACTGCAAATTTTCAATGCCAATATTTATACTTTTAACGTTGAATTATATTAAAGTCATATGTCACAAAATAATAGCTTCCAAAAATTGTACGTGTTGATTTTTCACTTAAATTATTTATGTCTCAATTGTCAAAGTGTTTTTAAATTAACTGCACATTTAATATAACGAACGTTATTCTGAAAAATTATTTTCGTGAAAATAATTTTTGGACTATCTACTAAAGATTGATAACAAAATTAGCAAATCAGATATCGTGAGGCAATGGAAATTTGATTTTTATACGATACAAGACAATAGGTAACAAATATTGAAACAAGCAGTAAAAGATAGTCATCCTTTCCATGATTGTGTAATTCTGAAGGAAGAAGTCAACGTAATCAACTGGTCATTAAAAATGCATAATTCTCTTCTTCTTCTTTTTTAAATTATAATATAGCATAAAACCCCAAAATAAATCATGCATTATAAAACTCTTGAAGATAGGATTATGTTTTCTGAGATCTTTGTAATCGAGAAAGTAATTTAAGACTCATATATATTTTAAGTTTCTAACAACTATTCAATGGCAACAGCTATAAGGAAACAAACGGTATATCAATATTTGGATTTTGTTACCGATTCATGCAAAAGGGTAGTAACATACTGGAAAGTTAGAAACTCTTAGCAAAATAACTAAACAAATAAAAGTGCATCTGCTGGCCAATCACTAATTTGATTATTATTTTATTCAATATATATTATTTTTTCAAGTTGCTTATCCATAGTACATAAGTATTATAATAATCGATAAGAAATATTCGTGTAACGCACGTACATAGAAACTAGTATAATAAAAAGGAAATAAAAAATAGTTTAATCAAATAATTCCATGATTAATGCTATTACACGTTTGGTTTTAAAGGATGTGCAAAAAATTTAAAAGACATTATAAATATATTAAAAAAAAGACATAATTATTTCTCAAAAGATAATACGTCAGGTTGACGTCCGAAAACGTAGGAATTTCTTAGTCTTTTAATAGGATCCCTTTTAATAGTACTAAGGTATGAGTTCTTGCAAAAGTGGGTCGATATTTACTTGCCTTCACTTCTTAATCTTTTGTGGAAATTCAGGTGATAAATTCAGCTTTTTCCAAGCTAAAGATTAAAGGGATTAAATGGAGCAACCGACTGATTTTCACCATAGATTACCTAAAACTTCAAATCACTTTTTTACTAACCGACTATCACGTGTTTATGTGGTACAAGGTGAGACATTTTCATAGAATATTGGAATAATTGGAGTTTCTTTGGACTAAAAATATGAAGTGGAAAAGAGCAATAGTGGCAGATGAATGTCCTAGTAGATTGCTGAAATTAACAACACAATTTGCGATGCAGAGATTTTACATAGAATTGGAAACCCGCTCTAGAAGAGGTGGTCAGGCGGGTTCAGGATTTGAAATTTATGAGTTTTAAATTTTAATTCTTTTAAATTTATAAATTTCAAATTAATAATTTGTACATAGTAAAAGAATTTTTTTAGACAAATATTATAAAATTCCAACCAAAATTACTAAATTCTACCGATCTTTGCACCTTCTACTGTACCTCCGCCTCTGCTCTTTGGACACTAGTGCTAAAACAATAGAGATCATAGAAAGATTTATTGCTCCCTTCATTTTCATTTAGTTATTATACACTTATACTTACTAAAAATATTCTTAAATACTCATTTTTTAGAAAATCAAGAAAAAATTAAGGGAAAAGGGTCAATATACCCCTCTACTTTAGTTTATTGGCTAACTTGGCTTTCCGTTAGTCAAAGTTGTCAAATATACCCTTCTCACTACAAGTTGGGGCCAAATATACCCCCACCGTTAGCAAAGCTTCAAAAATACCTATCATTTCTAACATATTCCCACATAAGCAAGTCTAATCAATGGAATTGGGTGGCATGGACGCTACATGACTTTTAACTTACTCTAGGTGGTACCTACGTGACAATTTTTTAAAAAACAATCTAGAAAATTGATTTTTTAAAAACAAATTTGAAAAAAATGGCTTTTATTAAAAATCTGAACCTTTTTTGTTTTAATAAAACCCGTTTTTTTTTAAATATATTCTCGAAAATTGGATATTTTAGTTAAAAAAAATCTGGAAAATGATTTTTTTTTTAAATCTGGAAAACTGTAAAGTATTTTTTTAAAAAAAAAGTGTCCTATTTTTTTTTAATCTGGATTAATTTTAAAACATCTGAAAAGCTGATTTTTTTTTTAATAAAAAAATCTAATTTTCTAGTTTTTTTTTTAAGAAGTGGATTTTATAAAATATAAGAAAATTTGATTTTTAATAAAAGCTATTTTTAACAGATTTGTTTTTAGAAAAATCAATTTTCCATATTGTTTTTAAAAAATTGCCACATAGGCACCACATAGAATAAGTTAAATGCCATGTGGCGTCTATGTCACCCAATTCCAATGACTAAACTTTCTTATGCGGAGATATGTTAGAAATGAGGGGTATTTTTGAAACTTTGCTAACTGTAAGTGTATATTTGACTCCAACTTGTAACGGGAGGGGTATATTTGACTACTTTGAATAACGGACGGCAAAGTTAGCTAATAATTAAAGTAGAGGGGTATATTTGACCTTTTTCCCAAAAATTAATTACTCCCTCTCCCCATATGAATAGTTATCAAGGTTGCTAAAAATACTTATCTTAAAATACTTGTCATTTCACAATATCAAAATAGAATTGATCAAAAGGCATGTAAAAGTTTATCCTAACAATTAGATGGAAACAGTCAACAGTGGGAGTATATTTTTAAGACTTAAGACTAAAGAAATCTCAAAATGGCAAGATGCAGTTAAAACAACAGTATCGAATTAAGTCGTCCTTTCCCTAACGAATTCACACTAGCAGAAAATCTTCAGTAAAAAAAACAATTTTTGTATAAGTCATCAGCTTTATTGTACTCGGAAATTTAAAAGAATATTTTGACACATTGGACATTTGGACGAACTAATTAAGGCCTTGAGTGGAAAAAACATTTTAGAGTAGTTCTACAGCTGACTTTTCAAATTCTTGCAACTTTCTTAGATACACCGAATTTGACAATAGAAACAAAGGTCTTTGCAAAACTTAATCAGAATATACTTAAAATTAGTCGAAAATTTTGTTGACTTATTAGTCTAAACTCTTAACCAAAACATTTTAAAGTTAATTAGAAGAAGTAAAAAAAGAAGTAAAAGGGTTGGTCAGATTTCGAAGGCAGATAATAATAAGTGATTGTGGTGTGATGTGTAATGCACATAATTATTTCTTCAGCCTCATCTATTCATCTTTATTCATATTCAAATGTCAATAAGTATTATCCTTATCCATTTTGAGGCTATCACGTAACTTGCCCTTCTGTCGAGTGCAAACGCAAAACATCACGATTTTCTTTAGTAGAGTTGAAGATTTTTCAAGATGTTTCCACTCTTGAAAATAGATTGTCATAATTTCTATTCGATTATATGATTTATTTCAATGTAATCCCTATAAAAAGTACATTTAATGCATAATTGCTTAGATAATACGACTAGTATCGCGGTAAAAAATTACCTGGACTCTTTATTTATACAATTATAACAATTTTTCATGATTAAATCATAAATTAAAGTGAGAATGTATAGTGTATCAGAAAAAATATAGATGTTATGTATTTATTAAGTTAATTTAAATATCTAATGCAGATAAGATTTTACATGATATCCCACGTTTGAAAACTTTTAGCTAAGGAAAATCATACTTTTGGATATTGAACTTCAAGAAGTTACTATAGTTTTCCACCAAAAAGTTGGAGAGATATGCTTCTTTTCAATAATTGTTTAATATCTAAAAATCCTGGATTTTAATTTTTCCACGCAAGATTGAGTATATAATTTTCCATCTTCATCAAATGATTTCGCGTATCCGTTGACTAAAGACCCCATACTTCCTTCTTCAATGTTACAAAATTCTAAAATGGAATTATCACATCTATAAATGATTTCACGTATCTCTTTGATTCTCTCAGGTAATTCCAATTTAAATTTTTTGCATATGAAGAAATTATAGCTGAAAACTGGTAACATTTGATACTATTTCATCAACGTAAGAAAAATAAAATTTTAAAAACAACATATCAAGAGGATGATCAGTTGTACCCGGAACTTGGTCAGAAACTTCTCCTAATTGATGTGATCTTAAACTTAGGTTTAAACTTTAAATATGAAGTCATTTACATGCGTGTTTAGGATAAAGTACGGTAATTCGAATCAAACATAATATTAGTTCCTCCATCATAATTTGTTTCGTATTCTCTGTTTCTCAACAGTCAATTTGGTACATCTTGATAGAACTAATTTTTAAAAATATATTAAATCTCAATATTCAGAAATTATCAGGAAGATACTATAAATGGAATCATTTCCCTTATTTTTTCTCATATCATAATGGAGGAAGAATATATCTTTAAAATATAACTCCAGTAGCAGTTCAATTGATCGAAATTTGGAAAATGAAACGTGGCGAACATTTCGGAACAGAGACAGAACTTATATACTGTATTATGGATTTAATATTCTTGAAAAAAAATCAGTATTCTCTTAAATTAATAGTTTTCCTATTTCTTTTTCTATCATGACGTACGGATCCACCTTTCACATGTCAACTAGTAAAGGGCCTTAACTAATACTCATACTTGGTTATATAAATGAGAAAGACAAAATAATGTAGATCTAAAATACAACTTTATAAAATAAATCTTGCTGCATCATGTCGGTTGTCAAATGAATGAATTGTAAATTTGCCAGCTAGCCAAACCCAACTTGTGTATGTAGAACAATTATGCTAGGCCACGCATCCAAACCCCAGTTGCACTTGCGCCCATGGTGAAGCCACAAGCAAGCTAGGCATGACTTTTTTTTTGGTTTGGCGGGGAGGGCGGGGGGGGGGGGGGGGGGTGGAAGGGGTTGTGGAGGTCCAAATTTATACCTAGTTTGGCAAAGTGGAGGCAAAGTGGAAGTTAAAAGTGTTTTTTTGTCTTTCTAAAAAGTGTTTATTTTAGAAAGTTAAGATATTTAGAGAAAAAATAAATGTCGTTGAGTTGAGCAAAAGCTGTTTTTCAAAAGTAAAAAAATAGTTTTTTCCGCGTAGCTCTTCGGGACATTAATTAAGTACAAATTTACTTCGCAAAAGTGCTTTTTAAACTGATTATCCAAAATACGAACTGTTACTCTCCAAAAAAAATTCCGAAAATCACTTTTAACAAAAAGAACTTTTTAAAATAAAGTAGAATTTGAAAGTTTAAACAAGCTATTAGTTTGCACTTTCCGAAATCGTTCGACCTTGTCTTCCATTAGAAATTAAGGGCATAAACTAGACTATAGTCTAATGACATGAATATTATTAGATCAAATTTTTAACCAAGGGAAACTTTACTAAGTCTGATCAAGCAAATAGTACAAGAATAAGCTTGACCATTTTAATTACTTTTCTTTTATGAAGTTAGTAAGAACTTGCAACTCCATTCCTATATACCTTGTTCTTTTCTATGAGAAATAGAAAGCACTACATCTGACTCAGCCCTTGGATTTTATTCTTATCGCTAATAAGCTCAAGTTACTTTTTCCCCCTTCATAACTAAAATGTGGGATTTTAGCACTTTTTTTCTTTATTCTATTTCACGTGTTACCATTATTGTTATCAATTGTTGCATGTTATATTGTTATCGTCTTTTATCTTCTTTTATGAGGCAATAAGAGGATAAGGAGGAAGATGAAAAAGGGTTGTGGCTCTCACTTTCTCCACGCAAAAGTGAAATCCAGAAATTGAATACACATAGGTATTATCATAAAGAATGTCACGAGCACAATTCTTGGCAACATTTTGAGTGTAGTTGAGAGAGCTACTCTAAATCACTAGTTTATTTGTATACTAAAGGCTGTAATGCAACTCTAAATCACTAAATTATCGGCATACTGAAGAGTAAAAAAATACTATAAACTAGCGATTAGAGTTCAAGTTTGAAGTTGATGGGTTCTACAACTACTCGCTTGTCACCGAACCCCTTAATCATTTATATTATTGGGTTCGCAACTTGTTATATATATATATATATATATATATATATATATATATATATTGGATTTTTTAACACATATACAAAGTTTGGGCTAACGCTATTGAATTTTGCTAAATCCGTACGATAAACTGTATCGGCACCAGATCAACCGTTAACTCATTATATATACATATATATATATATATATATATATATATATATATATACATATCTAGTGGATTTTTTAACACATATACAAAGTTTGGGCTAACGCTATTAAATTTTGCTAAATCCGTACGATAAACTGTATCAGCACCAGATCAACCATCAACTCATTCCGCTTCCTTCACTCTTAATCGGAAATCTCGAATTTGAGCTCCGAGAGGGAAGTCTCCTCTAGTAAAGAGCGCTAAAACCTCCCTAATAGGCTTACCTATTGCGTGAACCTTGATTAATCCAGCCAGTGCATTTTAGATACTAAATGATTAAACCCCAAAAATAAGGTCAACACATCCTCCCGCGACAAAACTAAGAAAATAAAAATCACTGAGGTAGCCAATTTGAAGGGAAAAAAAAACTAGAGGCTAAATATAGCCACGGGTCCATCCATGATGGTTATGGGCGAAAAATGAAAAAAGGGTTGACAAAATCAAGCCCAATCTTAGTTTGTCCCTTCTACTCTATCCCCTCTGACTTTTGACTCTCCAAGTTCTCATTTTTGAATTGCTTTCTAATAATCAAATTGTTTTGACAAATCAAGAAAGAAAACCTATCGAAATTTCACACTGCAATATTTAACAATAAAAAAAACAGCACACGAAAGTGGTTTCTATTACGGAGAAATTAAAATACGAAAATTCATAGTTATGTAGTCTAAATAACTATGCTGTTTGTGCTCTTGAATTTTCTATAGAGTTGTTCAACCGTCAAATATCTCGTGGGATTTGTTGTTTTGATTTTTCGAATTTCCTTCGTTTTCTTGACCAAAAATTACTATTTACTTATTAGGGTAAGTCTCTTACGTTTCCTTGTTTCTGGAGTTATTTGGACAAGAGGACATCCAACTAAATAATACTCTTGTGGAGTCTGCGGAATTAGGATGATACTCAATTCGATCTCGTAATATTACTCTTTAAATGTTAAATTAGTTATCATTTTATGTATTTCTAGCCAATAAAATAACAAAGATAGAACTTACATTACATAAGACGACAGGACTATTATATATGGTTGTAGAAAAGTTCAGTTACGTTGTTGAAGAATTGCGACATACAACAATTGATTTTTTGTCCCCCAAGGGACAACATATATCCAATTGAACTGAAAATTAAATTGGTCATGTAAAACAAGAATGGAACATCACCATGGAGTCTTATAGTCTAGTAATATCGGTGAATATTTTTCATATACCGATTCCCTTTACCTCATTCTCATTTCCCCTTCTAACGTAATGAAAAAAATTATACTCCATTTCTATTTAGTTGTTATGTATACTACAAATCCTTGTCATTTTAGACTATTAGGAAAGAAGTATTAATTATTCTTGAAATAATCTCCTAAATAAAATACATTCAGCAGAATTATAGAACCCTACCCTGACAACTAAATGAAAACAAAGGGAGTGCACGAAAGAAAAACCGGGACATTTATTGGTGATCTAAAAGTTCGGTTGAGGGAAAAAAAATCTAAAAATCCATAAATTAAATGTAACATCCCTTGATCCAATGACAATAACATGTTTATGGGGGAAAAAAGAAAAGAAAACTTTAAAAGTCCAAGTCAACATGCATACACACATAGAAAGGTACGTAACAAATAGCAAAAGCCATGTGGGAGAAAAAACGGTAAACTGAAGGAGGAAAGTGACGGGAAAGAAGGATTAAAATTTAATTTTAATACTTAAAAAAGAACGATCAACGAATTTTCGTTTATTAAACATTTATTTATTCAACGTTTACTCTTATGCACTTTTGTTCAACACCAAAAATCTTTGAAATGTAAACAGTCTCTGCATATTTATCCATTCATCTTTGAGTTCTTTTTATCTATAAATACTCATCACACCCTTTTCTTTCTGCTTCACAATCTTCTCTCTCTCTCTCTAACAGAAAAACGGATTAAAGATGGAGATTTTAAGAAAAACTTCTTCTCTTTGGGCTTTGCCAATTCTTTTGTTGTGTTTCTTTTTCAACAATGGAGTACTTGTTGATGCTTCTCACAAAGTTTATATGCACTTGCAATCTACCAGCTCTGTTAATGTGAAGAATGTTCACAGAACTGGTTACCATTTTCAACCACCTAAAAATTGGATCAACGGTACGTTTTCATATCTTTGTTTCTCTCTCCATTTAAGATTTAGACATTATAAGTTTTGAATTGAAGAAATAAAGATTTTTGAAAGATGTGTTAAACCCTATGCATATTTGTTTTTCATAAAATTATATGAACATAATAAGGTTCGAGTAGGAATTTGTGAGTTCCGTTGAATCTATAGCCATGGGCGGAGGTAGAAGGTTACATACGGCTCGGCTCTTTTAATTCAAACTCCATATTTATATTAAAATATTTACTAAATATTATACAGAACTCAAACTCTGCCTATGTGTGTGGCTTCTTCTTGGCTTTGAAAGTATCTACATATGTACAACGTACGTATGTGTTTGTGGTGTTTTATGATTTGTTTTTACTCTCATGCATTTTTTGGCCTATAGTAGGAATTAAGTTAATTGCTTTCTGTTAATGAGATGAGACTTTAGAAGAAAAAAAATTCTTGTTTTCGGCAAATATGAGTAATATTGTCTTTTTTTTTTTTTTTTGGAACATCTTTACTTTGGATTAATACAAAACAACCCCCTGGGGTTTTCAATTTTTTTTTTTTTTTAAGTGTAATTTTTTTTTCCCTCTTTCAGCTGAACTTTGGCTATTCGCATCTATGTATAACCAGATTTTCGTTATTCAATAATATTATTAACAGCCTATTTTAGCATTTCGCATCTTTGTATAACCAGATTTTGTTTTAGTATTCAAAAATTTTCTTAATTGCCTGATTGCTTAAGTTGACTGGAAATGTTCAGTTACTTTAATTTGCTATAATAATACTCTGACCGCTTTTGAGTTAATGAAACTACATGTTGCCCATGACGAGTAGAATCACATATCAATAATTAATAAATAAATGTTGCCGTTCGATAGATGCATAAATTCAAGAAGTGAATATTTGAAAATATTTATGTTATTATCTTGTTGGTTGTTCACATCAACTCAATAGTCAAACGAAGAGACACCCTGTTATTTTTTACTTCTATAAATAATAGAAATTGTTTTTGTTTGAAATTTTAATATAGGACATGACCAGATAATAGTGTGCTGGAATAAGAAAATCATGTCATTCAACGACGAATAAATGGATTTGTGTCTCGTATTTGACTTATTGAAAAGCTAGCAAATCAAAGTGAATTATATATTTCTGCATTGAATACAAAAGATTGTCATCTATGCCTTTTTTTTCTCAAACCACAAATGGAATATTTAATTAGTTAATTCCTTCTATAAGATTTTGATGAGTAAAAGGTTTCACATGTGATCTTATCTCAAAGTAGGAAAGAAATGACCTTTTTTTTTGGGTCATGAAAATGGCCTGTTTTATCCTATGGCAAACCAATACTATCATTCATGGAGATATCGATGAGATGACATGATTATATGTACAATATTAACAGGACTATACGTTATATACAGTGACATTATAAATATTGTTTACATTATTAGTAAATTTTAAACCGTGCTAGCCGCTCAATTATATCCTTTTCTATCAAGTTAACAATTACTACTGCATAATTGTATCATAAAAACTTGCTTCGGATTTCCTTATATAAATGATTAACTATTTAAACATGTTCTACTTCCGTCTGCTTAATTCATAAAATTTTAACTCATATATTTTAGTTAGAAAGATCTACTATATGTTTCTAGAGACAGCTAACATGTGGTCAACTATAGCCTAGCGTGAGAAAATGGACTTAATGCATGTGTCATGTTGATATTTTTTGTAAATTGAATATATATAATTGAAAAAATAGAGTGGATAATATAATATAGTATAATATAGTCAACTCTACCCCCACCCCTAACCCGAAACCCCAACTAGGTGGGGACGTGGGTTGGTGGAAGAATCTGAACCAATCACACAATATTATACATATAAAATATGTGGATGTGAAGTGATACAGAAGCTAAGAAAGCCCAAAAGTACGTGAAAATATAGAGAGCCAAACATATCATGACGTAAAGCTGAAAAGGAAATTTTTACCATAAATGACTCCATCGTTCAGATTTCGTTTGTTTTCATGACAAATCCATTGTATAAAATAATAATAATAATAATAATAGTAATAATAATACAATAATATAATCCTTCTTGTTAGTTGTTACTATCAGAAATAGAAAAAAGAACCAGAAAACAACCCTTTTGTTTTTCTATATATTTGAGGAATAAATAAAAGTCCAAATGACTCTGGAGTCTGGACAACAATGGCAACTTGTAGTTGTAGGTAAGTCTTCGCCTCTTTTGGCACATCGGTTAGCAAATCTCTGGTCATCCTTTGTCTTTATTTGAGTTTTCTCTTTGACTTACCGGCCAATTAAGACATTAATCGTTTGGTAGGTAGTCAAAATTATTCCGGGATTATAATCCTGGGACTAATTTATCCCATCTATTGGGATTATTTTATACCATCTAAAAGATGGTATAAAATAATCCCAGTATAAATGGGATAAGAGGGGATATCCCATCTCTTGTGATGGGATGCATTTTATACCTTGTTTGGTACAAAAAGATGGTATAAAATAATCCCAGTATAAATGGGATAAGAGGGAATATCCCATCTCTTGCGATGGGATGCATTTTATACCTTGTTTGGTACAAGGTATAAATTTATCCCAAGATAAGTTTGTACCTTCTACCAAACATGATACAAAAAATTAGTGCTGGGATATCGCAGCTTATACCATGCACCAAACGACCCCTTAATGGATCCTGAATTACAAATTTTTTTTTTACTTATTGTGTTTTAGATAAATTAATTATCTAGTCAAATCACTCTATAGTAACATCTTTTATCTTAATAGTAAGGGGTGGAGCTAGCATAAACTCGCGGTTCGGCCGAATTCAATAACTTTGGTCTTTATTGGTCCAAATCTTGTATTTATCTTGTAAAATTAATTGAATATGTATATATTGTTAATTTAAAACCAAGTAAACAAATTAGAATCCTAAAGCCACAAGCTCTGAATCAAGGCTAGCTCCGCCTCTAATTATTGTGAAAATGTTATTATAAAGAACATATAATATAAAGTAATAGAAATATCGGTTCCAAAAAGAATTAGTCATTATAGTAAAATAGTGTTATAGAGAGGTTTGACTGTACATATTAAGTGTTTTTCTTAATATAAATGCAGGATCTAGACCAAAGATGTATGATTTTTCTAAAATATAATTTACTTATTTCTTAATTTGTCTTTTTCTTGGAGGGAGGGTTGTGGCCGGTGGGGCTTGCATGAGTTGGTTCCCTTCAGAAACTTTCAAGAAAAATAGGGTAGATTTCTATGTTGAACTAGAAAAAGATCACTAATGTTTTTGCATTTCCTAGATTTCTATATTTTCTCAATGACTGTGAAAGCACATCCATCAGAACTTCAAAATATGTGCATTAATCCTCCATCTGGATATGTATTTAGCTGGATGATCATGTACTATTTGTTTATATATGTTCACCTTAGGTTTTGATTTTAACATTATACAATAAGTTTTAATTTCTTGCTATAGCTATATCTCAATTGCATTTAATTATGTTTCACTAATCATCTCAATTGTTTCCTTTTCTTTTCATGGTTTATTCCTGATGCTTCAAACAAACAACAGATCCAAATGGTGAGTCAGAAGTTCCTTTAAAATACAATTTTTATTTGTTGCTAATATACAAGCCATAACGAAATTTTACTTACTTATTACCTTTTTCTCTTTATCGTTTTTGTTCTAAACAGGCCCACTGTATTACAATGGAGTATACCATCTATTCTACCAGTACAACCCAAAAGGAGCAGTATGGGGCAATATTGTTTGGGCCCATTCAGTCTCAACAGACTTGATTAATTGGATCCCACTTGAGCCCGCTATCTACCCATCCAAAGTATTCGACAAGTATGGTACATGGTCCGGGTCAGCCACAATCTTGCCCGGTAACAAGCCCGTTATCCTCTACACGGGAATCATGGATGCTAATAAGACCCAAGTCCAAAACTATGCAATACCCGCTAACATGTCTGATCCATACCTTCGTAAGTGGATCAAGCCCGATAACAATCCATTAATCGTTGCTGACATGAGCATCAACAAAACCCAATTTCGTGACCCAACAACAGCTTGGATGGGCCGAGATGGTCATTGGAGAATTTTAGTTGGTAGTGTGAGGAATCATAGGGGTAAGGCAATATTGTACAGAAGTAGGGACTTCATGAAATGGACCAAAGCTAAACACCCACTTCACTCAGCCACCAAAACTGGAAATTGGGAATGTCCTGATTTTTTTCCAGTGTCACTAAAAAATACAAATGGTTTGGACGCATCATACAATGGTAAAAACATTAAGCATGTTCTTAAAGTTAGTCTTGATGTTACGAGGTTTGAGTACTACACGGTTGGTACCTATGACACCAAAAAAGATAGGTACATTCCGGATAACACTTCTATTGATGGTTGGAAGGGATTGAGACTTGACTATGGTAATTATTATGCATCCAAGTCATTCTTTGACAGTGGAAAGAACCGAAGAATTATGTTGGGTTGGGCTAATGAATCTGATACTGTTGATGACGATGTCAGGAAAGGATGGGCCGGAGTCCACCATATCCCACGTAAACTATGGCTTGATCCTAGTGGAAAGAGCTTGGTTCAATGGCCCATAGAAGAATTAGAAACTCTAAGAGAGAAAAAGGTCCAATTAAGCAATCGCAAGTTGAACATGGGAGAAAAGGTTGAAATAAAAGGAATCACAGCTGCACAGGTTTGGACTTCATTTTTTTTTTTCTCTCTTTTTTTCAGTTTTTACTTATCCGAGACATGGAAAAACAAATTAAGTCTGAATTGGGTCATTCACAAAAATTGCAGGCTGATGTTGAAGTGGTTTTCTCATTCGCAAGCTTGGACAAGGCAGAGCCATTTGATCACAGTTGGGCTGATCTTTATGCGCAAGACGTATGCGCTATTAAGAGTTCAACGGTCAAGGGTGGACTTGGTCCATTTGGGCTGTTAACTTTGGCTTCTGAAAAATTGGAAGAATACACACCGGTTTTCTTCAGAGTTTTCAAGGCACAAGATAAATACAAAGTTCTCATGTGCTCTGATGCCTCAAGGTATGTTCATTTATTTTAAACATCGTTCAAAATACCAAAAAAAAATATAAAAAAAAATCCAATATTAACTGTTAAAAACTTTTTTTTTGTGTCAAGCAACTGAAAATAATCACTATTCAGCTCGATTGATTTATTTGTTTGTTTGTTTCAATTGGTGCCACCAGGTCAACACTTAAGAATGAAACAACTATGTACAAACCATCATTTGCTGGATATGTGGATGTAGATTTAGCAGACAAGAAATTGTCGCTTAGGAGTTTGGTAAGATCTCTCTCTTTCTTCTTTCTTTCTTTTTTTCATCAAATATGTGTTGAATTGAATTCTCTCATATTATTTGTTAACTTATTTTACATATTTTGTTTGTATTGACAATTTCGTTATATTTGCAGATTGATAACTCTATAGTTGAAAGTTTTGGTGCTGGAGGAAAAACATGCATTACATCGAGAGGTTATCCGACATTAGCGATATTTAATAAAGCACATTTATTTGCCTTCAACAACGGCAAGGAGGCAATCAAAATTGAGACTCTAAATGCCTGGAGCATGGCTGATGCTAAGCTGCACTAGAACATTTGGCAGAGCAGAACAATTTAGGAAAAGAAAATAGTCATGATATTCTTACCTCATTATGTTCTGTCCAAAAGGCAGCATAGTATAGAAATTTAACTTGCGGCAATTCATGAATGATGCAATTTTTTTAATAATATTGTTCCACGGTTCTGTTATTTTCTTTAATCCCAAATATATAGATCAAATATCTTCTTGTATTAAGAATGGAATAAATATTCTTACTGCAATAATTATCTTTTATGACCGAGCAATCTGTTCGGTGCCAACCTATCGAGTCAATCACAACCTTCGAAACTCGGGATGATAGGCCTACTCCTAATATCCTTCTCTGCTTAAATACTGGACTTAGTTCGTGATAAGTTAAACTAGATACCCCATCATCCCGAGTTTGGAAAATGTTTGCACTGTATTGTTATTCAAGTGAAAATTACCTATTCCTTGTGTTCCTAAAACAACTGAAGAAGCAACAGAAGAAAAGCTTAGGTGTGGATAACCATACAACCAGCAATTAAAACTATCCTCTTTCACTACTTGCAGGCCTACGAATGTTTTTTTTTTTTTTGGTTGAACTTGGGCAATAATTAGATAGCACCTTGCCAACATTGTGAGAAATTAAAGTTGGTACATAGTGATGATATTCATTGTTCTGACACTAACACTAACCTCAACCATGTTTCCAAAAATTGGGATACTAACGACTCATGTACAACAAAGATGTATTACAAAGAGCAGATATTTAAGCAGTAAAATGTACTTTGAGAGAACGAATCCTGTGAAGCTCTCCGTCTGTTTTTGGAGTGCAGACGGCAGTTACAATGTCCATATATCACACTATCATGAGTATCATCCACAAATAAGTCATTCTTCGAGGTATAATGAAAGAAAAATTAAAGCAATGGGAGTCTAAATTCTACAAGTTTCCGCTCGAATACATGTTGGTAGTTCTTCAAGTTCAATTAGGACCTGAGAATTTCAGTTTAAACTTTGTTACCATTTTTGGTGGTCATTAACATATGTAATATTTTAATTCATCTAGCATTTTGTTTAACTATGTTGCTCATACTCTCCAAAAATGTTAGTGGATCCACACACACCTCACATTATTGAAGCGTCCTAGCAATAATCAACATAGGTAGCATATACAGTATAGTATATGCCGCAGAGAGTATTCATCACTGTGCTATTTTGATCAGATTTTAGCTCTATCAATATAAATTGCCTAAAACAGAGAACTCGTAGCTCACATCACACATTTATAGTCGTATCAGGCATAATGATTTCTCTGTTTTGAAGAATCTCACGCTAGTACGCTATTTTTCATTGCATTTGCCTTGAACTTAAGTGGGTTCTCGATGCTAATATAACTAGTGTCTCCAATATCAGGACGAAACAAATGACAAGTTACCAATAAATAATACTATCATTTTCAGCTGCTATATTCAATATTTCTAATATGTTTTAAATTATCCACACTTCTTTGGATTTGCTGTTACTATAATGTTGATGGAAATGTGTAATGAAAAACAATATTACTAAGGAAGCAGGAAGCAGCAACCAAAAAGTTGTCACCGTCTGGTGAGACGAACATAACAGCAAAGACAAATTACTAATCCAACTCCACGAAATATTTTCCATCTCACAATGTTGCAAAAACTCCAAATGATCGTAAGTCAGAATAACTTGTACTCGGTCTACAAAATGCTCAAATCTAAGATGTAAAACAAAATCAAAGTTGCATCCTTAACCAAAATATTCTGCCAGGCAGCAAGTTTGTTACTGAGAAGAATTCACAGCCTCCTTCCTCTTCTACCACCCTTTCTGCGAGTACTGTCAGTGGGAATAGGAGTAACATCCTCTGAAAACATAAAGCAAGAAGTACTTTCAGCAGGTTTCAGATTTATGATGCTAAACTAAAGATCAATATACACTGTAAATACAAAGGAATCCCAAAGGAATTAGACCAGACAGATGATGATGAACTATTCAACAATTAAAACTTACCTATGCGTCCAATTTTCATTCCAGAACGAGCAAGGGCTCTAAGAGCAGACTGAGCACCAGGACCAGGAGTCTTAGTTTTGTTTCCTCCTGTAGCCCGAAGCTTAATGTGAAGAGCATTAATTCCAAGCTCCTGTCAATTAACAAAAGTGAGTTGCAAATTTGACTTCCAAGCTATTCATACACACAAAAAAACCCTGATCCATGTCTCACTACAACACCAACTTACAGTGCCCACTTTATAGAACAGTAAAAGGCGGCTAGAAATGATATTGAAATCTTCATGTCAAATCTGATGTGACATATTTTAGTCACATAATTGGATTTTCCCTCTACATTGGAGATTCAACTTGGCATTACATTTGGATCATGCTTAGACGTGGTCAACACACAACAATATCAATATCAATAACAAGTACGAGTAGAATAATGTTCTGAGAGACATGAGACAATTTTATATAACCAGTATCACCTATGACCTTGACAACATACATTATTCTTGCCTGTAATCCTACACTGGGTATGTTGTTGTTGTTGTTGTAAGCCCAAATACAACCTTCTAAAAGGCAAATATTTCACTTTTTTAACGGGAAGAGCTATTTTAAAAAATACAACAGAAAAGAACAGAGTTCAGGGTAAGTGAAGCATCTCCACAAAAAACTGAAAGCTGGGACCTACTATGCCCACCAAGAAACATGCATTTGATCATAATTGCGCACCCGTATAAGTAGACCATCTGACAAAGCTTAATCTTTCACATTTCATCTACTGTTGAAATAATAAGTAAATGGATTCGAATCATAGTTTTTTTTAAAATTTACTAGTGGCTTAAAACGAGGCATGTATTTGCCTGGTGAATTAATATATCATAATGATGAAAGAAAAACTGAGAAAACAGGCTGAGCAATATATGTCTGACCTTGCATCGTACAGAAACATCTTGTGCTGCAAGCATAGCAGCATAAGGAGAAGATTCATCTCTGTCAGCCTTCACCTTCATTCCACCTGTAAAGTAGAACAAGTCTAAATGAAAAAGAGAGACCAAGAGTCCTCCAAACTGGTTTCCCAATTAACGAAAATAAATAATGGTACATACTAAACAAATAAGCTGAGTACAATGTGCTTATCAATTGAATTTGAAAAGCTAGAAAATTCATACATATTCTACCTATTAGTTGTGAATACATTTTTTCATGATAACACTTTTTTTACGCCATGTGCTTTTCTAGGAGTTGTTTAGCCTTTCAGAGATTTATACGTCAATAGATTATCTAAAGAACCTCTTTTGTTTCAATTGTGTATAACATTAGCATAAGATTGAGTTTCAATGAAGCAACATGGCCATTGAGGATTCATATAGCCAACTGCAACTTGCTTGGGACTAAGGCATAGTTATTGTTGATGTAAAAAGGTCATATATGTTCTAAAGGAAAATTTTGAAGTAAGAAATGTAGCTTCGAACTATGTGGCTGTTAAATTCATTTGTCTGGTGAAATTAAGCTTTTAAATAACCCATTAACTATGAAATCCAGAACAAAAGATACTACACAAATGCAACCACTCCCACATTGCAGAGTACATACCAGTAATTCGAACCATTGTTTCACGTCCAGACAAATCAGTCACATGCTACAATTAACATACAAGTAAGAAATTCAGTACAAGATAAGCAATTTTATAGGTTCGTTTACAAAAACAAAACAAGTATAGATGAAAAAATCAAGAACTCACAATGAAAGTGTCATTGAAAGATGCGAAAATGTGAGCAACACCAAAAACCAATTCACCTTCCCTGGTAGCTGGTCCAAGGGTAACTGTCTCTTCCTTGGGCTCTCTGGTCTTTCTCTTCGACTATCAATCCAACAAAACCCATCACATAAACTTGACTAATAAAAAAAATAAAGAAAAAAATACAAAACTATAGACATGTTCAAGACCCATACATTCCACCAAACTTATGACTATTAGGAGTCGTTTGGTAGAAGGTATTAGAGAAAATAATACTAGTATTAGCTCTGGTACTATTTAACCCCATGTTTGGTAATGATCTCAACCTATGCATAACTAAACACCCTATTCAATACTCCCTACGTCCCAATTTATGCAGCACACTTCCCTTTTTAGTTTGTCCTAAAAAGAATGTCAACTTTTTATATATAGAAACAATTTAACTTTATGAAATGAGTAACATCTACACAAAGGCTTGTTTTAGACCACATATTTCAATAGTCTTACTTTTCTTTCTTAAACTCCGTGCCTAGTCAAATGGTGCCACATAAATTGGTACGGAGGGAGTACAATCCTTATACATAGTAAACCATGGCACTAACAATACCGATATTATTCATATTCTAATACACCCTATTCATACTATTTAATACAACAAATCAAACAGTCGATAAAAAATGATAAGCATAACTAATCGCAGCATTACTAATACACTCTTAGTATAAATTTACCTAATCTAAATCCGTCCATACAAATCTAGGCCGAAGAATTATAACATTGCAAGTACATTTCAACAGATACTCAAAGTAAATGTAATTTCAGAAAACAAAAACTTCACTTTTCATATTAATTAAGTTACACAGTAATAAAACAGATATTAAGAATTACCATGGCTTCGGTTGATTTGCTGCTACTGAAGCTTGAATAAACCCTAGCTGTAGCTGTGGTGGTGTCGCAAGTAGCTGATATTGAAGAAGAGTGTTAATGTGTGTGGGTTTGTTTATATAGCTAGGGTTTCAAGAAAGAATTAGAATACCGTAAATGGGCCTCTTCTTTATTTTGGACTCTGAATGCTTTTTTTTAATGAAGTGCAGGAATTGCACCCTATAGCCTATTTTACAAAATATTTAACTTGTAGTCAGGATTGACAGACTTGATACAAAAATAATATTTGTGCCTCATCCAGTTCTTCTTCTTTTTCGTTTTTTTTTTTTTTAATTACTTTAATTACCAATAAGTGGAACTTAGTGATTTTATTTTATTAAAATAAAGATATATACAAAAGGATAAAATAAAAGCAGAAATAACAAAACTAAATAAAGACAGTGTCTGATCTCGAAGACATTGACCGACTTCACCCTGAAATCTCTCCACCTTCTTGAATGTTCCAATGTTGGTGCTTCATCGGAGAAAAACAAGAGTGAAAGAGCTGGGAAACCTCCCCGGAGATGATGTCGGACGTTCTTCATTTTTTGTCTTCTTGATTGTTTGTTGGTGATCTGCCTTCAAATGAATAACTTTGTTCATTTTGCATTGTCTAATGCCATCATCATTGAGGAACTTTATATAGAGTCCAACAACATTGAAGGTGTAATATCAAATGTTGAGTAAGATAAACTTTGTGTTTTGCGGAAGTTATAACTATCGAATGATAAATCAATGGAAACATAGATCAAGATGTAGAAAGGAAAGAAAAATTATGGTTAATTATACCGTGATGGAATATTTAAGGCTTAATACCTAGATGGACCCTTAAACTTGGCATGTTTTGTAAGATAGGCATATAAACTTATAAGGTGACCAGATAGACACTTAAACTTACTCAAAGTGTATTTTTCAAGTTTTTCAGTTGTTTTGAAAACAAAAACTATATTTTTCAAACACTCACAATTTTCATGGCCAAACAAGCCCTAAATATATCACAAAATATTTTTTTTTAAAATGCAAAAATAAGGCAAACGCATATACATGAGACTATAAATGTGCACTTAAACCAATAAATACTCGCTAATCGCAATTTTGCAGCTTTCAATTAACTCGGATTTTTTTTTACACTTGAATAATTAAAAAACAATAACTTTAACCAATAAAAATCCTTAAAAAAAGAAATTTCAAATTAAGAAATTTCTAAGTTCAGCATTTCAAGTGTAAAAGAAATTTCAAATTAAGAAAACTGTAAAGCCGAGAAGAAAATCCTTAAAAAAAAGAAATTTCTTAATTTGAAATTTCTTTTTTTAAGGATTTTTATTGGTTAAAGTTATTGTTTTTTAATTATTCAAGTGTAAAAAAAAAACCGAGTTAATTGAAAGCTGCAAAATTGCGATTAGCGAGTATTTATTGGTTTAAGTGCACATTTATAGTCTCATGTATATGCGTTTGCCTTATTTTTGCATTTAAAAAAAAAAATTGTGATATATTTAGGGCTTGTTTGGCCATGAAAATTGTGAGTGTTTGAAAAATATAGTTTTTGTTTTCAAAACAACTGAAAAACTTGAAAAATACACTTTGAGTAAGTTTAAGTGTCTATCTGGTCACCTTATAAGTTTATATGCTTATCTTACAAAACATGCCAAGTTTAAGGGTCCATCTGGGTATTAAGCCAATATTTAATGTAATTGCTAACTTCATACCTAAATGTATATTTGAAATTAGATTCCATGCAAATTGAAGTTCAAAAATAGACATAGAATATAAAGTTGGGCTTGATAACTCAAACTTTGGATTTCTCCTGACATACAAATTTGAAGCTTGGGACTGTCAATTCTAACTCCAGACCTAAATATCTAAAGCTCGAGTTGCGTAATCAATATGCTAAACTTCTGAGAAAACTAATTCAAGGACTAAAAACCACACAGACTATTATTTTACAAATTAAAGTAACAAATACTAAGTTCCAACCTCTTAGAAGGCGTTTGGTTTGGGCATGGGACTTTCATAATAGAGGTCTCTAGTTCGAAAACCCCTGCCTACGACAGCAGGAGAGTTGTCTTCTGGGTCAAGCTCGTCGCACGGGGCTTGCCTAGTGCGGGTTATCTCTCCTGTGTGGTCTGCGAGCTATTGCACAGGAGCTGAGTTTACCCTGTGCGCACTCGAAGGGTAGCGGCTGTGGGTTCCAATGTCATAAAAAAAAAGTGGTCGTTTGGTTTGCAAAAAAGTAATACCATTATTGTAGTGTCGAGATTAAATAATAATAATAATAATAATAATAATAATAATAATAATAATAATAATAATAATAGAATTATTTAATGAATATGTTTTTTTAAGTACATATTAGTTTATTGGACTAGAAATTAGATATACGCTATATGATATGAAACATATGTTTGGTAATTGGTTGTACACTAGATAAACTTGGATATTTTTTATGTCTAATTTTAACCTTGACTTTTGTTAAATAACTTTGGGAAACAAGCTCTAGAGAAAGGCATTTTTGTCATTTTAATGTTTATCTTGAAATTAGTTGTTATCTATGCCAAATTTATATATAATATAAAGCTAGGCATAGACAAGGTGATGTGGCACCTCTCTATGACCTCCATTCCTATTTATCTTTTTTCTCCTTTTTTTGGTCCTTTCTCAAATTATAAAATCAAAACCTCTAATTATATCTTAGTTATTGTGTTTAATAATGGACAACTGAAAAGACTTACTAAATTTAATATGACAGGAGCTTGCCACTCTTATAATGTAACGTACTTTTCTACGTGAAAAGTGTAATGGCAGAATTAAAAATAGTACAGTACCCAACTCAACACTTCTAATATGCATAATTAATTGATATGTACTACGTGAAAAGAGTGCAATGGCAGCATTAAAAATACTAACGGACTCAGCACTTCTAATATGCATAACTAAAATGATAAGTACGAAGAAAAGAAACGACATATATTAATTAAAACGTAAAGCTTTTAATTCTATTAAATTCCTGAAACGTTTGGTAGAGATCATGGAGATGAAGAGTTTGTGCAAGTTATGGAGGTAGGCTTTATAATTTGTGAAATTGTTGGGTCTGAGCTATTGCATCCAAGAAAATTCTCAAGAGTCTAGACCCAGTAACAACGATTTCATTAGAAAATGGAGAGCAAGAAGGATTTCATGAATGCTACTTGACAATGTATGTAAAAACGATCGTCAAATTAACATCTTTACGGTTTTGTTATATATATTTCTACTTGTATATTTTTCTTCTTTTGCATATTTCTTAGTCATCATTTTTTGTTATGAAGAAGACCGTCGTTTGGCAAAGAGATCTGCAATTATTGTATGAACACGTTCAACATTGTTTTCTTAAAATCTTTCTTTGTTTTTTTAAGATATTTTAACAGAAAGATGCTCAACATAAAAAATTAATTTATTCAATTGTATTTTCGCAGAGGTGCTTGTGTTTGAATTACTCCATTGATTTTGGGTAGTGAAATATACGTACAATTGGCGAGGTTGTGGTAAGATTAGTTTGAAGAAACACTCATGTTTCAGTTAAGAAGTCTAGGACTTCTACAACATATATCAAAACCATCAACCATAATGTTAATCAAGCTATGATTGCTTAAACTATGAGAATATTTTTTTCGTTAATCTTAGGGTTACATAAGTTATCAGATGTAATTTTAAATGTTTGAGGGTGAAAGAAGCATTTCAGGGGATGATATTGAAACTAGAGAGTTTCTCACTTTCTCCTGCTCTAAGGTAAACTAATTTATCTAGATAGCATGCTGATCCCAAAATTAAACTTTTCAACATAACAACTTGATATATGATTATTCTGGTTTGGGCTTTCAGTAGGAAAATACCCACGATAGCAATGACATTAAAGGTAGATGTAAATTAAATATTACATATAACAACTAACAAGGCAACAGAGTATCAATAACCTTATCAAGTCCCTAAGAAAGGTTCGAGGCTAACAAACATGTGTTATGTTCTTTCGAATAATAATTAAATTTGCAGCATTTTATGAAAACTTTCTCATTTACGTTCTATTCAATGTCTTTGTGCTCTTAATCATCATGAGAATACAACATGTTGTTTAGTGAATGTAATCTATTTGTCTTTTTTTTTTTTTTTGTGATTTTCCTCTGTACCCTGCTTTATTCTCTTCTCTTTTTTTTTTTTTCTTTTTTTTCTTTTAGCGTTCTTTATTAGCCAAAGTACTAATTTTGTGACTCCAACGATGATCCAAAGGGTGAAAATGCTATTTTCTTATGAATGATAATACAAAATGTAGCTTTAGTCATTACTAGAGTAGTACTATTTTTATAATATACCTTTATTTTTATTTTTCGTTTTGTAATCGGCATGTAATTTTGATTATTTTTTAATTTATCCTTGGGGTTAATATAATCTTTTTAAATTTCAATTTTATTTATTTTTGTATCAAGTTGAACTGTTGAAGTTCTAAGAGAGAGGTTCGAGTCTAACAAACGAATGATATGTGTTATTCTCCTTTTTCGTTTACTCCATATTTATTTCTTTCTTTTTCAGTAAATTTACAACTTCATGCTTATTACCATTTTAGTTTTACTTTTTGATCATTTATATTGTAAAAATTCATTACCTTGATAGAAATAATGTTATAAACTAAATGTAGGTATAGTAGGAATTATACGTTTATTCTTACTTATTTACAATAGTTTTTATTGTAATTTTCCTTATTCTTCCGCTAAATTTTTAATATTTGTAAAAGAAAATATATTTCAACCGCGCGAAGCGCAGATATATTTACTAGTGTGATATAAAATTAGTATCACAATTATGGTATAACTAGTCCTGTAATCATTAATCTCAAAATCAAAAACTCAACCAAAGATAGGAGGATTATTCTCCTTTTTCCCTTCAACCAAAGATACTTTAATTGGATATTCTTAAAAAAATAAGACAAAAGAGTCACTTTTTGTCAAAAGTAGTTATATTAGGCTAACTTTAGATGTCGAGGTTTCTTAGTTGAAAACAACAACAACAATAACTATATCTCAGTCTTAAATAAGTTAGGATCAACTATATGAATCCTCATTTCTTTATTTAAGCTCATTTCTGAGATGATAGGGTGTCTCCTAAATTATACCATATTGTATCTAACTCTAGTTATACTCGAATTCAAACACGCAAACTCATGCAGCCATGGAATTAGAGTAGAGGAAAGATTGTGGTCATTAAACATGGAAAGCAAATTCTTGCAACTAGGGAGTTCATCACTTTTCAATTATTGAAAGCAGGAAACAACACGGAGGGATATCAGGATATGCAAGCACAGAATTCTCATATGGTCCTCTTTCACTTGGCATGAAACAGATCCATGAGAATGAATCTGAAAAAAAGAAAGTGGATGTCCCAAGAATGTATAAATTAGGATCCATAAAAACCAGAAGCGAAACTAGCTAAACAAGAGAAGCTAATTTGGGAGTTATAATTTCAAGAAGCCCCTTTGGATTTTCGACATGAACCCAATGACCGGAGTTGGGAAGGAGATGATACGACGTCTTGCCTTCAGATTCACCAATTCCATTGGAGCAAATGCTTTCAAGTTTCTGAATAGTCTCCGGATCCCATCTGTCACTTTTCTCAGCACGCACAATCGCTATCTCTGTCCCTTTAGGTGGGTGCTCCAGCAAAGGCCAATAATCTCTCTCCCTACAAAGTTCCATTTTTTCAGTAAACAACCTTCAAGAGTACAATCATTAGAATTTCTTGAAGTAGAACGGATATGGAATATGGATTACCTGTAAGAATTAAACATCTCTATAGCAGCTTCGATATTAAAAGTCCACATCATGCTATCCCCTGATTTCTCAAGATTGCTGCCCAGCCATTGTGATAATGCCTTTGAAAACCCGAGTTCCAACATGTGATCTACCAGCCATCTGAAATGCAACATTAATGTCAGAGATAACAACATACAAAACCATGGATACAACTGGCAAAAACTAATAAGCGAATATTCAGGTAGGCAAGATTAGACTCGTCAAAATGAGGTGCAAGTACAGTATGCTAAATAGCACTTGGTAATTTCTACTTCCAAGAAGTTAATTTAGCCTTAACCATGACACGTGGCAAGCTCATAAGTTATTATTAACGACATAGTATAAAAAGCACAAAAGTTTGAAGTGTCAGACTACTGCAATAACCACACATATGCGATTTTACACCCATTCCAAGTCTTGCTGATTTCTATGTCCAATTATTATGTTACAGACCAAACGTTAATAATTAGCTAAACAATTTGCTAAATCATCAAAAAATTATTGAAAACAAGCTCATTAGAAAATATCGTACCAATTAGAGGACACCACAATGACATATATATTTGAGCACAATTACTATAGACACGACAAGAATATTGCATATGACATATTAAGAAAAAGGTGATGGGAAGGAATAGAGATTTCACTTTCGAGATGGGATTGGTGAAGGTAGGCTCTGCAGTGTCTTCATAACTTTTTCTACTTCTCCATCGCTATCTTCAGGGTTCACCTTTCCAGGGACAGAATCCAATACCCAGAGCTGTTCTGCATCGGGTGAGTGAACTATAAATTAGCATGTGAGTTCCGCAATGAATGATGCAAGTGGAACAATCAAATGCAGTTATAAGCAGTCAATTACTCAGATTTTTTCCCCGAACTATGTATATTCCGTGAAATTACCCAGATGAGTAGAGGCGGATCCAGGATTTAAACTTATTCAACCTTTTAAGATTTTTAGTACCGAACTCATTGTACATTTATAATTATGGGTTCAGATCAAATATTTGTTGAAATTTTAATAGATTTTTACATATACTACATATTAATCCATGTAAATAATTACGCGTTCAGATGAACCCATAGCCAAAAGGCTTCATCTGCCTCCGCACACATCTTTGCACAACATTTCCCAGTCTATTGGATAAGTTTATGGAAAGTGGCTGCATAACCAAATTTGGAACTGTGATTTGGCTGCCAAGCTAAGCTCAGACAGTTCATGCCGTGTATGCCATGTTTATGTTGATTTCATAAGTTTGTAGATACTCCAAAATAACAAGGTTTTCCAAGTAAAACGTTAAAATTTAAATCATCATTTCACAACGTAGATCTAGCTTACAGCAAAAGTTCAGCACTTTTTTTTTTTTGATGACATGGGAACCCGCAGCCGCTACCCTTTGGGTGCACACAGGGTAAACCCAGCTCCTGTGCAATAGCTCGCAAACCACACAGGAGAGGTAACCCGCACACGGGCTACCATCTGATCGTAGCTTTTTCATCGTTAGAATAGGTTCCTATGAAACCATTCTAGATCGAAGAAGCAAAACTAAGATGGAACAACATACATATAGAGAGGAAGGGAATTCAAAAGGAGGAAGAGAGCCTAAAGTATACGTCTTTTATTTTTACTTTTTCCTTCTTTCAAATATCTCCAGAAACAAGGTTCTTTCCTTACTTGGTACTATCAGGGATAAACTAAAACTTCAATTAAACATCCTATAAGCAGATTGCACTAAATGAATGAGAGCATTGCTTAGATAGGCAACTGGATAACTTGCATATTGCCAAGAAAATCTTAACAAAAATATCACATATGTGCAAAATAGAACTACCATTTCACCAAGAATATGTAACACACGAATTCATAACTGTGAATCCAATCAGCTATCCAAGAATGAACTTCAAATATAGGATCTAGAAATAACATTTTCAATCAATTGCAAGAAAGAGCAAGCACCTGTTTAGGCAATCGAGCTGATTGACCGTATGCCCCATGAGAACAGCTCTCAACATATTGCAATGCGACCTTTCCACCCATGGAATGCCCAATAACAACATCAGGCCAATCCCAACCCTGTGAATTAACCAAATTAGCTACATCTTTTGCAGCATTTTCCATATCATGTGGCGGCACGAAGCCTTCAATTTCAGTTGACTTCCCATGGTTCCGCAAATCCACATTTACCATTCTCCAATTAACGCCATCTAATATGAACACACATAGAAAAGCATATGAGCTGTAAACTTTTGACCTTACAGAGATGTGTATCCAAGATTTAAAGTTTATAGGTTCTTGGAGGGACTTCAAGTAATATACACTAACAAATGAGTCCATAATCAAATATTTATAAACACTTAATGAATATATTAAATACATATACAGGGTATGAGCAAAAGCTACTGGTTCCCTTGAACCCGTAGCTAACACACTCGATCCGCCAATTTATTTAGAGTTAATAGTCAAAACACCGGAGCTATCACTTTTTCGCGAGTTTCACACCCCAACTATTAGTTGTTCCCTTATCCTAACTGAACTATCACTTTTTCGTGAGTTTCATACCCCAACTATTAAAACACACCTCGAAGCTGACTAGGTCAACTATAAGTTTTTCCCTTTTCTTACCTGAACTGTCACATCTGGTGTGTTTTAATACACAGATGGTGATATTTCATTTAGGAAAAGGGAACAATCGATAGTTAGGGAGTAAAACTCATGAAAATGTGTTGGTTCAGCATTTATTTATACAGGACATAATTAGCAAAAATTATCTACCAGTACCGAAACGAAACTAATCGAAATACAAATACATTTAGAAGATTCAATTATAACTAACCACAACTATTTTAACTAGTTTGAAATCCATACTTCAGCAAATTTATTTATACAGGACTTAACTAGCACAAAATAATTAGCAGTACCAGAATGAAACTAATCGAAATACAAATAAAATTTAGAAGATTCTATTAAAACTAACCGCAACTAATATAACTAGATTGAAATCGAGGCATAGTTGATTAATATACAGGAGCTAATTAGCACAAACTAATCGAAATACAATTAATTAGTACCTGCAGAAAGGGAGGAAGCAAGAGAGCGAGAAAAGGATCGCCAATTTCGACCGGAACCTAACAGGCCGTGAAGTATAAAAGCTGTGAAATTGTATGGTTTTTCCGGTTTAGACCGGACTTCTTCGAAACCTACGGTGGCGATTGAACGGTTTGACCGGTGGATATACGGCGGAGATATAGTTAGAACCCGGTTCAGGAGTCTAAGGCCCTGGACCGGTTTGGTTCTGTAAATAGTCGACATTATCGGTCTGGTTTTGCACTTCGAAGCTCCTTGCTTATAACTGCTAGTAGTATAAATAGTTACTCCAGTAATTAGTATTTAATTAATGTGACACCATTTTTCTACTAATCAATTTAAGAATAAATAATACTCTTCTTCCGTTTCAATTTATGCGATATAGTTTAACTAGTCACGGAGTTTAAGAATGCTGAAAAACTTTTGAAACTTATGGCCTAAAATAATTTTATTTTACATTATCATTTTTTTGGGACAAACTAAGTAGGCGTTTGGACTTGCGGTTTGAAACCATGATATGAAACCAACGTTTGGACATGCATTTCATCTCATGGTTTCAAACCATGATTTTAAAAACTTTAAATATAAAACTTGTTTCATAAGTTTATATTTTTTTAAAAAAAGACCTATAAATTGGTAAATATTTCTAATATAAATTTGAGACGGAGGAAGTACTTTGGACCAGTTGGATTAAACTAATTTGAGGTTAATCATGAAGACTTCATTTATTGGAAGATAATTTTAGGCGCTTTGTTTCAAAACACATATTTTGCATAAAACTTATTATTGTACTACATTTGTTTTGGTTTTTATAGTCCATTGATACCTAGGCTTTACTACTTGTATGGTCACACCTGTTAGGCTCAAAACAATTCATGTCAAAGTAGGCGATAGGGAATAAAGGCAAAGAATGGAGGTTCATTACAACCTCTTTAATCGAAATTCAATAGTTGGACAATTGAAATAATGAAATAACGTACGAGCTGTGTTAAAATTAAACAAGGTTAACGAAAATTATTAGTCATGCTCCAGCCTCCAAAGTCCAAACATGTGTAGTTTACCCAACTCAATAACATTTCTCTAGCAATCTTACCACAACTTGTCAAATTTTGTATGTGTTTTTTTTTCTTCTTTCTATTATTTATTTTCAGTCCTATCCCATGAAGTGAGTATCTTATTCAGTAGTTTAATTTAGGCCGTCAATAACAGATTAACAGGTCAATATGTAAGCTAATGTAGAAAAAAAGTTTTACAAAAAGCCAAAAAAAATGACAGCTGTGGGATTTGAACCCACGCCCTTTCGGACCAGAGCCTAAATCTGGCGCCTTAGACCACTCGGCCAAACTGTCATATGTTGTAGTTTCTCTGTTTCAATTTATTTGAACCCTATTTGACTAAACACAGAGTTTAAGAAAAAAGAAAAGACTTCTAAACTTATGGTGCTAAATGAATCACATATATTTTGTGTGGTTATAAATCATTGCATCAAGATAAATTATTTACAAATATAGAAATGGGTCATTCTTTTTTACACAAACAAATAAAAAAAAACAGGTTCACATAAATTGAAACGGAGGGAGTATTGTTTTCTCGATTTAAATCAAGTATAATTGATGTTTATGTTAATTACTACTCCCACTTTTCTCATTTTGTGTGACATTCATTCCTTTTTTGTCTATCCCCTCATCTCAAGTACCCTCTTCCACCTAATAACTAGAGCTAAGGGGTGTCAATGTAAGAAAAGAGTCCAGAACCAAAATGACCCAAAAAAAACCTTTTGAACCAAACTACCCCAACAAAAAAAAAAGGTTACAAAACTGCTTTTAGCGCAGTATTTTACTTCGCTAAAGCAGGCACCGTCAAGTGCTTTAGCACAGTAAAATACTGCGCTAAAGGGTTCCTTATTTTATTTTATTTTTACCCTTTTGGTTAACCCCTCTTTCATTACACTTTTTAACGTACTTTGATCATAGATTAATCATGCTTCGAGACCCCGAAACTTCAATATTTTCTATAGAACCCTACTTATTTTTGTGCGATTAATAAGGTAGGCTCAATACATCAAGGATAAGAAAATCTTCGAATTGCCATTTTAGTGGTTGAAAAGTGCTCGAACACCATTTTTAGTTTGAAGGCTTGATGTCATTAGCTTTAAGTTCTTTACGAATACTTGGGTTTAGATTTAAGTTTACTATTTTTTAGTCAAAATTGCAGCATGCATACAAATCTCAAAATAATTAAATTGCATCATTTATAACAATATGAAAATACATAAACTTGTTCATTAATAAGAAACCCAAACTTTTTAAAAATAGAATCATCAAAGAAAGAAAAAAAACTTAAAAAACATTCATCAATTAATGCCCTTGAGTTGATCTTCCGCCACCACCGCGAGATGTGCCACCACCGCGAGATGTGCCACCACCACTAGATGTGCCACCACTGCTAGATCTACCACCACAAAAGTTTCCTCCACCACGAGAGGTACTTCTACCGCGAGATGTAGTTTGACTACCATGCCGTAAGGGACACTTGCGCTTATCATGACCAACATAATTGCAAAATGAGCATTTTCAAGTGTATCTCCCCGGTGGAACATCCATTTCATTATGAATACGGGAGTATGCTTTCTTTTTGAATTTATGGATAAATGCTTTATTTGCAACCATTGAAAAAGGATCTGGTGGCCAATAACTCTCACTACAAAGTAGGTAGAACCTTCCAGCATACGTTCTTGCATAATTTTCAACTATGTATTCCTCAGCCATGTACGAGGAGGCGTTCTTTCCCATTGCGATAAAACACTTGAAGGCATGAGAACATGGCATGTGATATGATTACCACTTGCCGCATGTGCATGTTCTTGGAATCTCACAAATTGTGTGGACGTTACCTCCTTACCTTGGTGCACACTTGTTGTGAGTTCAAATATGCGCTCTGCAGAGTTGTACTCCATCCGGTCATGTTCCTGAGCCTTATATTTGTGGTACTCGAACAGTTGTGACGATTTTGACATCCATCTTAGACCTGCTGCTGCATGTGCTTTGGCTTCTTTTGATCTATGGACGAACCGCTCCACAACCTGCTTAAAAGTCATTCTCACCATTGCAGTGACGGGTAGTCCCCGTGCAGATTTCAACAAGCCATTGAATGACTCAGAGCTGTTTGTTGTCAGCATACCCCATCGCCTACCTTCATCCTGGTGTAATGTCTATTTGTCTTTATCAATTGCATTCAACCAGTGGAAGGCTTCCTCATTCGCCCGCCTAATAATGTCCATTTGCAGGTTAAACTTCTTCTCCTGATGCTCTGTTACAACCGCCCACATCCAATTGCAAAGTGCTGGGCTTCGATATGCCTTTTGGAAGTTTGCCTTCAAATGCCTTAAACAATAACGATGTTAGGCAAATGGTGGCTGCCACCCCTGCAAATTGAACATATTGTGCAATATGCCAGCATTTCTGTCTGAGATCACATATATTCCCATGCGATCCTTAATAACGTGTTGCCTTAAGTAGTCCAAAAACATACCCCACGTGCTAATACTCTCATTAGCTGCAATTGCAAAAGCTAGAGGGAATATGGCTCCATTTGCATCCATTGCAGTCGCTCCATTTGCATCCATTCCAACTGCAATTAGCAGCTTTATGTCGTATACCCTGTACACACGTGTTCCATCTATTGATATTACAAGCCGACAATGAGAAAACCTATCAATGCATGGTTTGAATGCCCAAAACACAAACTTAAAAATATTACCGGGCACACCAGGCTTCGATTTGAGCTTCCATTCAACAACAGTACCATGATTGAAGTGTTGTAGAGCCGCCATGTATCTTGGCAACTTCTTGAAAGAGCCCTCCCAATTGTCGTAGGCTATCTTATGTGCACGCCTACGCCCAAGATACGCTTTCCTCTTACTAACAGTTTTGCTATATACTTTCAGGACAGCTGTAATACAATCTTTAATAGGGAACCTGAATAAGTTGAAATATCAGCATATAGCAACGAGGAACATTATATTAACACCAAAAATAAAATAAACTTAGGCGAAGGGGATACCTTGGGTTTTTTCCAATGTCGCCAACTAACACACGAGCAATCATATTGGTATCTAGATTGCAATGATCATCTGGGAGGTCACCCATATCACAAGTGTGCTTCGTGTAGAACTTTGAAATAGTCCACATCTTTTCAGCAGTTTCCTTACCATAGAGCATCCATTCGCAACCTTGATATTTTCGCTTGCAGACCAATCGCCAAAGTTTTCGTGTGGAATCATCAACTTTAAACTCCCTCATCCTCTGGATGCAATAAATCTTAACAACCCTTTGTAATGATTTTTCGAGCTAAAAATCATGCCTTTTTCAATATGAGCCTTTTGTTTTAAAAGACCCACTGGCTCTTTCCACAAACTTCACCGAATATGATCATCATTCCTAGTAAAGACAAAGGCATCTGGGCGATCTTGAAGATGATCAAGATAGGGGATCTCATTGGAATGCCACTGAATCGGGGTCGACTCTTGTTGTTCAAATGGTTGCTGTGAATCCAGTTCCTCCTGGTGTGCCTAACTGTTCATTATGTCTTGCAACAGTTCTACTTGATATTGAGGATTAGTTCCAACCTCAACCTCATCCGCACTTTGCTCATCGTCACTTTCCTCTGCATTAGGTATTTCCTCACTATCGCTCGATGATGTCACTATATAATTCGGATAATCCGGACCATCCATAGCAGGTCTTTGCCTATAATTTGGTGCAACCACCACATTCTCCCTACATAAGAAAGTAGAGTATTTTAACTACTACACATCAAATAATACTATTGATGTAAAAAAAAATAGACGTATCGATAGTAATCAACTGCACCGAAACTTGAGGGAGGACCATCTTTTTAAGTAGTTGGATAGGCTGAGGATGTTCCAACCTGGTTCATCCATCCCGATTGAGGAGACCGTCCGATATGATCCATATCAGGTGTATAACCCCTAAATAATATAATCGACATCATTAATAGCATTCAAGTGCCACTATACATAATAATAATGATGATGATGATGATGAATATTTATCACTGCCCATCAAATTGCTGACTTAAACTATCCAAAGGCATTTGGCTTGTCAAAATGCCTTCATAAGTACTCATGTCAGGGTAATTGTGTTCATAAGTAGGTTCCGCTTGATGTGACTTCGGCCTGAATTTTAGACGGGGCTTCCTGACGAGGTCTATTTCGGACTTCCCGAGGAGCCCTAGCCATGAATTCAAGTCGATTAATGGGAACCTTCTCTATGTACATTTTAAGGACGTTTAAAGTTATGCATTCCTTATAATCACAAGGCGCCTTCAAATAATCCGTCAAAGAACCATCGTCTTGAATGTACCACTGTCTTTAACTAGTTACACTTTGCAGCGTAAATGACATTGGATATTTTCCAATTATATTTAAATCAAAATCACTCCTACTAACCTGTAGTCTATTATATAAGGCTTGGAGTAGTTTTGAGAATTTTAAGTCAAGTGGAAACTTAACATGGTATTTTGGGGGAGAATCAGAGCGCAGATTATTTTCCTCGAATATAATTTGTCCGTCCCAGAATAAAGAAACTCTAATTTTTGGAACATCTGCCATTTTTTGACTAATTTAGGAGGAATACAAAATGCAAAAACTAGATGAAATTCAGAATTTGTGTTAAAAATTGGATGAAACTTAGAATTTTTTCTCTCATTCGCAATTTGTGTTAATAAGATTTGAAGTTTGAATATTGAACCAACGCATGCATGCAATTAGTGTGTCTTGCAGTGTTACGTCAAATCAAATTAAGTATGGAGTGTTGCATAGCGCATGAATTAACCGCGCTATGTCAGTCCCTGCAAGAATAGCGCAGTAAAATACTGCGTTATGTCAGGATAACGCAGTAAATTGCTTTGTTATATATGTATAACGCAGTAATTTACTGCGTTATCTTGTCATAACGCAGTATTTTACTGCGCTATACTGCTGCAATATGTTGTCACCTCAACTGTTCAAACTTTAAGTGTTATATAATGTAATTTGACGAATAGTTACCAACCACACAAAATTGAGTTACTATGTCATTTTTTGACCAATTTAGAGATATTAGTTGTGTTATATCGTCACTCCAGAAAACATATTCGATGCAATGGGTAGGACATGGAAATTGGGTGAAGATTTTGAATACTCAAACAACCCGAACGAGAGATACAACCAATGTTACAACAATATGATGATAGAGGAGTGAAATTGGCGTGTTAGGGAGGTTGCAACACTGGAGCAAAAGTTAGCGTCAGTAGGGCTTAAACTCCCAAAAAAACGTGCTATGTCAATGCCTCGTGAAACTCCACAAGAGTTTAATTTTGCTCTTAACCGTTTTCGCGAAGAGAACAATCAGATGCAAATACGTTACCTTAGGGTAGAATATGGTTTACATGGTAGCACAAGATTTAGATCCAAGTGGGATTCGGACTGTGAGATGTCCGATGAAGATTAATATTTTTTATATAAAGTAAGTAGGTAGGGTCATAAAGACCCCCCCCCCCCAAAAAAAAAAAAAAAAAAAAAAACTAGGAGTATATGGGGGTTTGCAACTATATAAGTAACACTTTCTTTTGTTATTAGACTACAACGTATTCAATGTCTAGTAGTAGAAATTCAGCTTGGTCTTTACTCCTTCCAAAAGAACCAAATAGCATTGATGATAAGAGTTCAAATCATAGCAGTTTTTCGAGCGATACCAGTGATTTCAAACTAGATAAGCTAAATCCCCACCTTCTTATATAGCGTAATGATGATTTCTGCAGTGTGAAATATTCAGATCCGCGAGAATATTATTGATGTTTACGCCGAGAATGGTCACATCGGCTTGCCGAATCAGAACGTCTTGTTCGTGACTTGGAAAATCTCAACGCTCCGATCCCAACAAGGTACTCCATAACCATGCCTCGAGTAGGTCCACAAACTTGCGAGCTTGCCGTGCAAAGGATTAGAAAAGAAAACAACAGAATGCTGACAAGACGATGTAGATTTTACATGCTAAAGTTGGCCGAAGAACAAGCATCATCAACCAGTAGAGAACTAACATCTACTGAAAAAAGATGTGTCTTAAGAAACCGCCAATATTTTTCTGAGGACGATATTGAGGACTTCTATTCTGATGATGATTAAGAATGTTGTGATTTTAGTTTTAAGTTTAATTTATGATGATGTTGTTATTTTGAAGAATATTAGTATGTTTAGTTTTTCATCAACTCAAGGGCATGAAAGGATGAATGTATTTTAAGTTTTTTTTTTTTTTTTGATGATTGTATTTTTACTACTTTTGGTTTATTATTAATGAACAAGTTTAAGTATTCGTAAAGAACTTAAAGCTAATGACACCAAGCCTTCAAACTAAAAATGGCGTTCGAGTACTTTTCAACCACTAAAATGACAATCCGAAGATTTTCTTATCCTTGATATATTGAGCCTACCTTATTAATCGCACAAAAATAAGTAGGGCTCTATATAAAATATTGAAGTTCCGGGATCCCGAAGCATGATTAATCTATGGTCAAAGTACGTTAAAAAGTGCAATGAAAGAGGGGTTAACCAAAAGGGCAAAAAAAAAATAATAATAATAAGAAACCCTTTAGCGAAGTATTTTACTGCGCTTAAGCACTTGACGGTGCCTGCTTTAAGCACTTAACGGCTCCGTCACGGTTAAGTGCTTTAGCGCAGTAAAATACTGCGCTAAAGGTTTTACTGCGCTAAAGGCAGTTTTGTAACTTTTTTTTTTGATTGGGATAGTTTGGTTCAAAAGGTTTTTTTTTGGGTCATTTTGGTTCCGGACTAGTAAGAAAACACTCTTCTCACTTAGCTTCCTCCTTAAGGCTTAATGGCTCGAGCAGGAAAGCAATCGCAGTTTTGACAGTACTATTATAGAGATGGGAAAACCCACGTTCCCTCCGAAGCCATTTGAACATGAGTTTCCTACTTAGTATAAGAAAGAAAAGTTTCATCACGTCTTTAAAGCATGGTCTATGATTTCACGACTTGCTTATTAAAAAAAAAATAACACCTTTCTTGAGAAATATTTAATTTTGAATTGTCATATTTTTAGAACCACATGACTATGATGATATGTTTAAACCAGAAGTTTTAAAAGTCTTTTTCTCTTTATTAAACTCTATATCTAGTCAAAATACGGACACAAATTAATTAAATAATACGGGGAGGGTATGTTTCTAGCCACTACCTTTTGCACAAATGCAAATTAGATCAGGTTCAAGTAGCAAACATGCATAATCGTGTATATGAGTGACTAAAGTAATACCTATATGAGAAAAAAAAGTATTTACTCTCTCTTGAAAGTTGGACTAGAAAGGAGTGATATCCCTTGGCTATGAAAGATGCAGATGGTCCACTTCATCGAAATATATATATTGTCGATCGTAAATAAGTTTTACACTAAGAATTCATAGAAGTCAACTTGCATGTAATTGTCTAAGATAAGCATGCATGAACTAGTAGTACTTCGAAAAACAAGGTCACATGCTAAAACAGATAATTAAATTGTCTTACATTTGTGCATCGGATTAATTAACTGGCTTTTGCTTCGTCTAAAAAGAAAGAAAAAGGGCCTATTTGCTTGGTACGTAGTTTTACCTAATATGAATAATATTGTTATTTAATGTGATCTTAATCAGTATGTTTGATTAGATCTATTTTTCTGGGATTAATTTATCTGACTTCTCCTCCTTTCCATTTTTTGGCACCAAGATATTAAGCTGAGCAGTGACAACTTAAATGGAAAACTTCAAAGCTTTGAGAGTTGGAGAAACCTTCAGAAAATGTAAGCAATCTTCACATCATTTGATGATTTAAAAGCTTGTAATCTGTAAGATAAGTTTAAGTGGCTTAAAATATTATGCATAGTTGAGGGAATATTAGAGCCTCTGGTTTTGAAGGAGCACCATCTCCAAGCATTTTTATCTTGAGAAATGAACGAACAGTGAGTTGTTATCTGTGTTGCACACGAATGAACGAATAGTGAGTTGTTTTCTATGTTGCATACTTCTTTTAGTTGCTTCTTCTGGCGTTCCTGTTTATTCATTTTGGAATTTTACTTTAATAAGATACTGACTTTTGGAAATAAACTGTGTATTATTACCTTAACCAACAAACTTTACAGAAACGAGCACCTAAGAGACACTAACCACCTTCCAGGAAGGGTGCTAGTACTCTTGGGCCTCTGGGAAGAAAAAACTCTCACCAATACTTACAATCTGAAATTCTAATCCTATACTAGATAGCAAAATTAAACAGCATCTAACTACAAAATTTCTGAATTAAAGCCCAACTCCCATGTGCCTTCTTTGAATTCTTCGTATAGTCCATTCTCTCCTTCACGTCCTTTTGAATCTGTGTAATCACCTTTCCTTTATCTACAGTTATATGCTTGGAACACTTTCCAGTTTCTTGCCTTCCAGGTATGATGTATCATTGCCCCTCAAAAAGCTGTGACAATCTCTTTCTTAAACTGTTCCCATCTCTTATTCTGGATCCATTGCAGACCTTGGCTCACCCCCCTTCTATGTATTGTTCTCCTAGCCCACTTTTCTATCCTAGCCCACTTTTCTATCTCCTCTCTTATATCAGAAAACCATCTACAACATGAGAATAAGTGGGTCTGAGTCTCAACTTGTGGCCCATCACATAAGCAGCATTTATCATCTTGCACTGGTATATTTAGCCTGATCAACCTTGCCTTAGTTAATAACCTCCCTTGGTTGGCCAGCCACATGATAAATCCATGTCTTGGCAGCATTATTGAATTCCAAATAAGATTATAACTTCTAGAGACAGAATAGTTGCCTTTTGGAGTCAAGCAGTAGGTGCCAT
Source organism: Lycium barbarum (assembly GCF_019175385.1). Lineage (NCBI taxonomy): Eukaryota > Viridiplantae > Streptophyta > Magnoliopsida > Solanales > Solanaceae > Lycium > Lycium barbarum. Next base: position 126,000,544 of record NC_083344.1, read on the forward strand.
TTTGATACCAGTTTGTCATCATGAGCTAAATTGAGTTCAACTTCTTCCAGTACCAACTACAGTCTGCTGGTGGTCTATGTGCCCAGAAATCCTGTTCACCTCTCATATTAGTCCATGCACCCATCTTATCCATAACATATCTTCCTTCTTAGCTAATTGCCAGATAAGTTGAACAACTGATGCCACATTCCAGTTCTTGCAACTCTTAAAGTTTAAACCACCAAATTTCTTTGGTACACAAATCTTTTCCCAGGATACAAGAGCTATTTTCCTATTTTCTTCTATACTGCCCCTCAAATAATCTCTACACTTCTTACCTACAACTTTGAAGACACTCTGGGGAAGGATGAATACTGCTCTCCAATAGTTGTAAATTAAGAACAGTACTGCTATAATCGCTTGCAGTTTACCTGCATAGGACAATGTTCTGGAATGGCCACTGGAAATTCTGCTTGTTATCTTTTCCACTAGCTGATGACAATCTATGTTGCTCCACTTCTTTGAAGACAAGGGCAAACCTAGGTACCTTATTGGTAAAGTCCCTAATGCAAACCCTATCAATTGTAGAAGCTGCTCTTTAGTTGCTTCATCCACGCCTGCAATAAACATATTTGATTTGTCTATGTTTGCCACCAATCCAGTGACCTCACTAAAGTGTCCCAAGGCTTCCATTACCCTTCTAAACTCAAATCCCCTTTACAGAATATCATCAAATCATCAGCAGAAATTAGATTCTGACTTTTGATTTGAATGAATTTAACTTCTTTTTAACTAGCTAGCAATGATTTTATTGCTCCTGCAGTTAGATGTGCTGGACAGTCTATTCATCAAATGATGAGCTTGATAGAAAAAAATGATCCACACAACTTTGCACAAAGAGGACCAATTCAGAAAAAAGTTCTGTTTAAGTTCAGATCAGTTCACTTGGGGCAAAATAACTTGATTTGATTTAGCTAACAGCTAGGAAGACAAAAACTACATGCTTCAGTTCCTACTATATATATAGGCATCCCCACAACTAATATTTAGCACTACCTAGTTAGATACTACCCTTGAAGCCAACATGCATTTTACAAAAACCAAAACATAGTAAGTGGAGTACTAGGTACTTTAATCATGCTAGGAGAAGAACATGGACCAAAAAAGTAGAAACATTATTGATCTAATCCCTTTTTTGATCACCATGAAATGAAATCCTGTCCATGATATTGGACACTACCTCTTTGGACTCCTGGAGCAACTTGACACTCTTCTTGAGCCTACTGTGCTTCTCTGCAACTAATGGCAACTCATCAAGCATTCTCTTGATTCCACCACCGCGAGGCGCCATCAATTCCTGAACTATCTCCTCTTCCATGTCCTTGTTAATCATGTTTTGAATGCTGAACATAATGTGCAAGGCCATCGAATCAACCAGCCTCATCAACACAATTTTCCAATAAGCAATGATCCTCATCTTCATATCGAAAGCCTGTTGTACTAACCCTAAATGCTTCCCCAAATGACCAACGTCGACTTCTCCGAGTCCTTTCAGATTTACTAAAGAGCCCTTCCCCCTATCTGTGTGCTAAATGAAATTGAAGTTGGTCATTTGAGGAAGCATCTAGGTGTGGTGCAACAGGCTTTTGAATTGAAGATGAGAATGACTGTCTATTGGAAGATTGTCTTGATGAGGCTGGTGGATTCGATGGCCTTGCACATGATGTTCAGCATTCAAAACATGATTAACAAGGAGATGGAAGAAGAAATAGTTCAGGATCTGATGGCACCTCAAAGTGGTGGAATCGAAAGAACGCTTGATGAGTCGCCTTTGGTTGTGGAGAAACGCAATAGTCTCAAAAAGAGTGTCAAGTTGCTGAAAGAGTCTAAAGAAGTGGTGGCCAATATAATGGATAGAATTTCTCTTCATGGCGATCAAGAAAGGGATTAGAATGACATGTGTATGTTTCTTCCTGTTTTAGATCAGGGCTTCCTTTTCTCTACCTATAGTACTTACTATGTTTTGGTTTTGTAAAATGTGTCTCAGCTCCTAGAGAACTATCTAACTGCTTGGTACTAAAGATTTTGTGTGGATTGCCTACATTAGGAATTGAAGAGTCTGTGGCCCTGGTTGTATATAGTCATTGTCTTCAATTCTAGCTGTTAGATATATGAAAATCATGTTTCTTTGTCTTCTTATTTGCTGCTTTAACTGAACCGAACCGCTTTGTACTTAAATTCGTGCTGATTTCTTTTCGCGAAGTGCTTATTAATTCTGTTTTGTTTTGCTGCAAAATTTACATGTGCCGGCTTCATCAGTGGTTAAAAACAAGTCATTGAGATCAAAACTCAGTATCAATGTCATATAAAGGAAAGGAAGCCTAGTATTATGAGATCATAAACTAATCTCTTAATACATGAAAAGGAGAAAAAAGAATTATATTATCAACATTATGCAGAGATCTAGGGCATTAATCATTTTCTTCTATGTCAGTGGCTTCAAGATTGACACCATCAGGTCCGTCACCCACACACAAGGTTCCTTCTATAGTGTGCATTGTCGTCAGCAAAGTGCATTTAAGTCTGAAACATCTAAAGGTTCATGACTAAATGTCAATTACAAGTTTACAACACCTAGATGGACTAGTCAGTGATATATAACACGTCCTTTCTAGGGCCGAAAACAAGGGGAATCATTAATGATTTTCATGCCTGAATTATCAATTATGGATACTGTTAGCCGCAAACTATTGAAAAAGGTTAAAATTTAAGGTTCCGTCTCTCAAATGGTTAAAGCTCGAATTCGGCAAGAATTTGATATTGTACACGCTCCTTAAGGAAGAATTAATTAGAAGGAATATTTGACTAACTATATGTTATGTCTATCTTATAATATCTCTACATTAAATGTGTAATCTAATATGTTATTTTTATTAATAAAAAAATTCTACTAATGATAAAATGGGAAAAATTATACTTCCTCCGTCCTATAACAAGTGTCACTTTAGCTAAAAACACGCATATTTTAAAAATTAATAATGCAATATGAAATTTACCAAATTACTCATATATAATAAAAATAAATTATTTTTCCTCTTGATTAGAGCATGCACAAGTAGTGAACCTTTTGACATTGAAAATCTAATAATATCAAGTTACTATGTGACTTTTCAATCATCACTTAAATGTTACTTTAAATTGTCCACGGTAAAATTGAAAAAAAAAAAATAGCCAATTTATGTCTTGACTCTTGACACTCATTATGAGATAAAAGAAGTAATTAATTGGCTTTAAAATTCTAAAATGTAAATAATTTAAAACACGTAGTATAATTTGAGACGGAGTGAGTAGTAGGATATTCGTGTGCTGAAAACGCCGTTCCATAAATCCCGTTGAAAAGGACAGATGCTGACGTTTCCCGTTGAATCGAACTTTCTGCGTCCTATCGCCACGTAATAGCCCCGGGCACTAAAATCTCCACCATCGATCAGTAGTTAGTCCTACTAGAGTTATTCTAACCCGTTGGATGTAACAAAGTGGGACCCATAAATTTATATATATCTCTATAGATCCTTAAATGATTCTATAAGTAATGTAACGTTGAAGTAGCTGAGCTTTTTCCACACAAAAATGGACCAAAACGGCGTCGTTAGCTTCCGCCACCGTCAATCTCCGTCATCCGATCGTTTCCTGACCGTCTTCTCTCCACCACAAAACAATACTCCTCTCAACGCCGTTGATGATGACGACGATGAGCTGAACGAAGATGAGGTGTTTTGGACAGGAAGAGACTTAACTGAATCTCAACTCCGTTCTTCTACTACTACTACTTCTCCTTCACAACGCCGTCAGTTATCTTTCCGTGAACGTGACAACTTCGGTATTCTCGCCGCCTTAACGGAAGATAACCGGAAACCTGACTTTTCAGTTGTCCGTCGGAAATCTTCTGTCGCTTCCTCACCGGAACAGATTTCATCTTCGCCTTCTACAGTTATACCGTTTTCACGTGCTTTTCCTTCCATTCCTAAGCCTCCCCCATCAGGTAATCAACGGAAATTTTTTGTGAAAATATCTAGCAACATTTGCATTTTTGGTCCCTAAATTATAGGTTTATTCTGATTTTAGTCCTTGTGATATCCGACGAAGCGCGTTTAACCTTTAAATGGCCGAAATGTGTGTTTTTAGTCCTCTTAGCTAAGAGCCCGTTTGGATTGGCTTATAAGTTGCCTATAAGTTGTTTTCAATTTTTTTTTGAGTGTTTGGCTGGCCAGCTTAAAGTTATTTTGTGCTTAAAATAAGTCCAAAAAATTAATTGAGCCCATTTGACTTAGCTTATCTAAAGCTTATAAAACAGCTTATAAGCCCACTTATTTTGTTGGGGTAGGCCAACTTATTTTTTTTTAGCTTATAAGCTGGAAACAACTTATAAGCTGCTTTTTTTAAGCCCATCCAAACAGGCTCTAAGAAGTATTTCGTATTTGAACTACTTTTAGAATTATATTACCGAAAAAATAGAGTTAATGGTCAAAAACACACCTCAACTATCACTTTTTTTGTGAGTTTACTGCCTGAAATATCTGATGTGCGAGTTTCCTACTAAGCTAAACTGGATTAGATTAAGTTAATATTTTAAGATTAAAATTTCACGTGCTTTTCCTTCAATTCCCAAGCTTCCATCAGGTAATGAAGGAAAAAATTAGGGAAACTACGCTTTATGTCTTTTTTTGAAAATATTTACGTCACGTAGCCTATACTTTGTATATAAACACCTGATTTAGCTCATATTACACTTTTATACAAGGTTGATACGTTATGTATAATGTTGTATAATACTGTATTGTATATTGGGCTACCTGGCATAAATATTTTCAAAAGCTATATATATTTGAAAATTTCCATTTTATTTGTAAAATCATAAATATTTGAATACTCTCTACAATCTCCACAATGTGAAAATAGCTAGCAACATTCGCACTTTTTGGTCCCTAAATTATAGGCATATTCTGATTTTGGTTCTTGTGATATCTGATCGAAGCACATTTAACCTTCAATTAACCGAAATGTGTGTTTTTAGTCCTTTTATGTAAGAAGTCTGTTGTATTTGAACTACTATTAGAACTATATTACCGTAAAAAATAGAGTTAATGGTCAAAAAACACACCTGAATTATCACTATTTCGTACAGCTTTGAATTATTTTTTCCAACAGGTAACAATAATTTTAGTCATTCAAAATCCATGCCGGCGAGGAACTTCCAGCACTCGGCTCCGGTCAATGTTCCGATGATGGCGAAAAGGGCACCAAGGAACAGCGAACTTGCTGAAGTTGAAATTGACGATGATGATGCCGATGATGAGATGTTACCGCCGCACGAGATGGTGGCTCGAGGATCAATGAGGTCTTCTCCTAGGACCACTTTTTCGGTGCTGGAAGGCGTCGGAAGAACGCTCAAAGGGAGAGATCTTCGTCAAGTTCGCAATGCTGTGTGGCGACAAACAGGTTTTCAGGATTGAAATCTGTTCAATAAATGGTGATATAACTCAAGATCTTCTTTTTGATATCTAAACTGACCTGATGTTTCTAGTTATATTTTGTATATAGGCAATGAAAAAAATGAAGAAATGTTTTTACAAGTTTCTTCAGTTTTTTATATGGCTTTAAGTGTATTGAAAGAAGTTGATTATCTAGAAAAAATTGGCTGATGTGTTGTATCAACATGTACATTTTGGTCAGTGATCTCTTTGAATATTTTGATGCAAGATAGTTTTGTTAGATTATATATGATTCTGTTGGACGCGCTTCAGTATTTGTGAGTTCGAAAGTTTCCAGCTTTTAACTATTGATCTCTGTTATCTTTGCTATATTTATGGTGAAGGTTCATAGATCGTTGACATGTTCATGTTTAGACTGCTGTTTTGGTAGTTACTCTGTCTCTTTCTTGCTTGCCTGTCGGTCTGCCTGTAGTCGTGATGGGTTGCCACTAGGTCACTTGGCTTGCAGGTTTTCTCCTGTAGTTCACTCCGCCGTTCAGTCGGTTGCCCTTCCAGTCAGGCCTTGATGTAGCCTGTCGCTGTCGAGTTGCTCTGTGCTTGCTCTCTAGCTAGCCCTGACGACGTCTCATTATTCTCTTTTCCAGTCGCATTATTCCTTTATCTTTTTGTTATGTCATGACTGAGCTCGTGTCTGTCTGAGTCTGTGATTAGCGAATGTCAAATTCACAAGAGCTGATCATGTTTAATCATTCACATTATCTAGTAGTTCAGGTGACTTCTTTTGCTCCTTCTATACAATGTCTGAGCTGAATTAGTGGACTGATCCCCGGAATCAAGTTTCAGTAGCTCCTCCTTGAAATCCTCTGCTTTTATCATGATTTATGCTATCCTTTATCTAGCAGTTTCCCATCTGATTGACAATAGCTTAAAATATCATGTATGTTTCATTTTTTGTGTTTCTTTTTTGTGGTGAAGATATCGTTCAAACCAACTTGCACACAAACACCCAGGGTTGGATCTAGGTCCCGCCGAGGATTTTCACCCGAACACTCTCGGCAAAAGATTATATCGTATATATAAGGTTTTGTTTTCATTTTTTATGTACATATATGGATTTGAACACCCTAAAAAACAAGAAAAGAGGTTGGTTAAGTGGTTTAGGGTGTTCAAAATTGACCTTGAGGTTCCATGTTCAAATCCCAGTCACTACATTTTTATTTTTCGAACCCCCTCAGTGAAAATCCTAGATCCGCCATTGCACACACCTTCAATATTTTGCCTATTTCATCGAGTACCTTCATCATCTCATCGTCTCACCAGTATCACTAGTGTAAATTTCGAGCGACTCCGTACACAAAGGTTTAATGAATCACCTAGCTGCTCTTTGCTTGTTCTTATATTGGAATTGGGTCTTGGTTTTCATTCCAACTTCATTAGGCATACTATTGAATGCGTCATGTATATTGACTGTGACACAAAGCACTTCACACTACCCTTCTTGTTGGATGCTCTAGCAATTGAAGCTGTAGTAGAATACCAATCTTTGACTGCTGCCCTTAATATCTTCAAAATCGTCGATTGGTCTGCATTGATTTCAAATGAGGGAGGCAGGCAAAAGAAATTGCCCTGAATTGGACTTCGATCCAAATGCATGACCGATGCACAAAATAGGACAAAAGAATCAAACCATCAAACGCATGACTGTCTCTTTGCTGATGCATCACATGTATAAGTAGTACCTGTAACAGCTTAATATATTTAACCTTTTCCTGGTGTCAAGACTGTTGTTTCAGAGCACACCTGTGCATGTAAAGCACTAGAATAACATTCTTCTTCTTCCAATTGGTTTTTAGGATTTTTCAGTACACTTGTAGTGTAGAATAGATAATTAGAGCCCGTTTGGATGGGCTTATAAGTTGCTTATAAGCTGTTTTCAGCTTTTTTGAGTGTTTGACTGACCAGCTAGCTTAAAGTCATTTTGTGCTTAAAATTAGCTCAAAAAAATAATTGAGTCCATTTGACTTAGCTTATCTAAAGCAGCTTATAAGCTGTTTTCAGCTTATAAGCCAAAAAAAATAAGTTAGACTACCCCAACTTATTTTTTTTAGCTTATAAGCTATTTTTCAAACAGCTTATAGGCATAAGCCCATCCAAACAGGCTCTTAACTGTTTTAGCATTGAAATTTAGTTGATTGGTTGATTAATTTTGTAGGCTGCACATGCCAACTATTGTCATGCTTACTAGATGCAAATAGTTAAGGGCAATACAAACCATTATTTATCTGTTTGAGCACTTGCCAAGTCTCTTGTCAATTTCCATTCAAACTCTTCCGAAAATGTTATCTCCCTAATAACGCATGACGAAAAGCTCATCAGTACATAGCAAGTGAACCGTGGAACAGACACAAAAAAATGAAGACATGACGGGATTTGCCATATTATAATGCAAATGCTGGAACATAAAGTTGTATTGGAGTTGCCTGCTACTTTTTTCTAGAATCTTTAAGTGCTATAAAATCATGTCAAGTTGCCCTTACTAACAGTACTTGCACATTCCATACCCCTTCATACCACTAGCCCAAAATAACGGCATACAGCTATATTTGTACATTGCACCTAAAATCAAAACTTTCGAAGCTGTGTGTATAACGTATACTAAAGTAGAAATGTAGAATGACATTCATACAGAGAAATATTACTCACACATTAAAATAGTAATGGAACTTAGTAATTTGTTAAGAAAGTTAACATATGCGGGTTTGATAATTCTATGTGTGATTGTAGTGAGAATTTTGCATCTCATTGCAAACGGCCATTCTAGTAGTATAAACGAAGAGAAGAAAAGTATACTGTAATACAAGTAATATTTAAGGTTCATATTAGTGTAATCGAAGAGAATAATTACAAAAGAAAACATATGTGTAAATAATTTTCATGAATTACGGTACAAAATAGCAAATGGTATATTCTATAAAACGAAAAAGGAAAAAGCGTCTAAATGACTAGCTCCATCACTCTATGTGGCCCTTTGTAGCTCCCGACACTCCCTTTAAATCTGCCATGATAATCAACAAATTGTTGGTCGCAAAGCACGTCACATGCATTTGAGGTAACTGCTAACGTTCCAATGTCGACATTCGGTAGGAACTCAACTCCCAAACCTTCACAAGAAACATGTAATTTTCCACAATTTAAGCGATTATGTGCCTCACGATGGCTTATTTGGACTTTCCCACTTAAACTAACTGAAAATTTACTGGGACGACCAACATGAACATCATCAACAACGTTTCCAACAATATAAACAATATTAGTGTCATTCAAAGCACCAAAACTTGCATCAATGAAGGTTTGAGTTTTTCCTTTCTAATAGAAGCTTGGAGAAACATTGGCTTGCCAATAAACGCTGTCATTGTGTGTAATCGTCGCCTCAAGATCATCATAGAAGAGAATATAATTATTATTAGGGTTCTTGACCATGAAAGTAATGTACCAACTGTCAGGATTGTGCAAGATTATACCATCCATAAAATTGCTAGTTACAGAAACGCTAGGAGATGGTGATGAGGTTGACTGAAGACGAAACTTAGGTTCTGGAACTCTGTAGTAGCCCTAAACAATGAAGAAGCTAGGACAATACTCAATGCTAAAATCAGTCCGATCAATATTCCCAACGGGAAATAATAGTGCTTTGGCTCGTTGGCTGGACAATCAATTTCAGTGTTTGTGGTTGATTTCTCCATTAAGAATGCTTTATTTGGAAAGGAATTAAGATGAAATACTATGTAAGGAGATAAATTTTTTGAGTGAAAGAATAAGATGTATGTTTAAGGAGTTGTGTAGTATAAGTGAATTACATGTTACTGCTTATATAGATGAGACGTTGACCATTATCAACTCAAAATAGGATTACCTTATTTCCAAATAATTGCTATTAACCTTCTTAATATATTAAAGCCTCGTCCGTATTGGAGATGGAAAAACGGCACCAAAGCCTAATTTGTATGGGAGATTTGTAATTTGTTTTCTTACTTACGTCACTATTTGTTTTAATTTCTTGATTACACTTCCTAATTGAGTCAAAATAATCAACACACCAAAAATCAATTCAGTCAAAATTGATCAAAATAACACCATGCCATGTAGCTGACCAAGTAATGAAGAACCCACTTCCGTTTGGATTTGGCCCAACATTTAACTTTTATGCTTAAAATGAGGGAATCTTAACATTTTAAGTAAGTTTGTTAAAAAGAATTCATTCACCTAATAGAAACAGTTTGTAGCCGTCGCCGGTGTATATTATAACAAGTATATAATAACTTTATTATTATATAATATATACATTAATTATGCACCGCATACTGCCTAAATTTTATTAAAAATAAATAAAGATTAGGATAACTTTGCTTGTTAATTAGGATATGGCGTGTTGTAAAAATCCGAAGACCTAACTCAAACAGGTCCCATATCCTAGCGTAGGGTCTGTTCCTCAACCTTTTTGGCCGTTAAAAATTGGAGTATTCCTCAAATAGTAACTTGTAGTCATTTTATTAATCAAATTTTATTCTAAAATAACTTTCTAACAAATTTGCAAATTTCAGAGTCTAAACACAAGCTCTATTGTCATGTATTCGTATAAGGAATTGAGTATATCTTAAAATAGAGATTGAAATTTGGGTATGTTGTAAAATAGTAGAAAGTCGAGCACTTACAGAGTTACAGTTAAATGTAGAAGATTGAAGCTTATTTAAGACAGATGTGGATGTAGCCTTTTAACTAGGGATTCAGTTGAATTTCTTCTAACATCTATGTCCTTTAGTGGTTTAGTCCGCTCAATTTCTTTATTAAAATGACCTAAGTGATTATAGATCAAGATTCATGTTAAAATTAGGAGTGTTCAAGTAAAGCTGAAAAATTGATTGTAATCAATAAATCGAATTAACCAATGAAAACATCGAGTTATGGTTTCGGTATTGAGAAAAAATCAATAAATCATTTATTTAGTTTGATATAAACAAGAAAAAGTCAAATCAAAACCAAACGAATTTATTTACTTTGAAGAAATTTGCGTGTCTCTGTGTGTATATTGTTAGAATATTATGTAAATATTTAGTTACCATCTTTATTGATGTAAGTATATTAGAAGAATATTCTAGGCCACCATGTAAATATATTAGAAGAATATTTAGTTACCATTATGGTTAGGTGTATATTTAGTTACCTTCATTATAGCCTAGGATCTTTGTATATATACATACGTTGACAAAGATTAATGCAAGCAGATTATTACCATCTTACATGGTATCAGACTAGGGCACGATTCTGCTCCTCTCTCTTCCTCCATCTCTACGTCAACATCATCATCTTTCTCCTACAATCAGCCACCATGACTAATTCCTTCTCATCTGACTTCACTAAGTCCTTCTTCCACCCAGCTTTGGCTGTCTCCAACATCAAAAATCACATCTCCATTACTTTTGAGATGGAAAACATCCAATATGGGACATGGGCGGAACTCTTCAAAATCCACGCCAAGTCCCACAGAGTCCTCCACCATATCATTCCATTGGAGTCCGGGAAAGAAAAGGTGCCCAAAACCGATGCTGAAAAATAGTTATGGTCGACTCTTGATGCCACGGTTCTTCAATGGATTTATGCTACCATCTCTACTGACCTATTGCATACTATCCGTGAACTCGACTCCACGGCCATGGAAGCTTGGAATAGGCTGCGTGACATATTCCAAGACAACAAAAATTCTCGAGCCGTCACTCTTGAGCATGAATTTTCTCACACTGATATGGAGGATTTTCCTAATGCTTCCGCGTATTGCCAACGACTCAAGATTCTATCCGATCAACTCAAGAACGTCGGTGCTCCAGTCTCCAACAACCGCCTCGTCCTTCAAATGGTAGCCAGACTCATTGACGCCTATAAGGGGGTGGGTACACTCATCCGTCAAAACAATCCTCTTCCTCTCTTCTATCAAGCCCGTTCCATGCTCATTCTTGAAGAAACAGGCCTCACCAAACAGCTTGCCACGGGATCCGCTAATGCCATAATTGCTCGGGATTACGACGATAATCCCTCTTCTGGAAATAACCACCCAAACCGTTAGAATAACAGTGGTAAAATGAATCAAAACCGCAACAACAATGGTGGAAAGAACTGTGGCAGAGGCGGTGGCAATAGGGGCAGCAACAACTGAAACAGTGGTGGTTTCGGTGGTAGACACGGCAGCTGGCAGCAGCACCACGACCAGCAGCAACAGTGGCAGCAACCTTGGATGGGGAATGCACAGCAATGGCAGTGGCCCTACATGCTGTGGCCTGTGCCTCTTTATCCGTATCCAACTACTCCACGGCCACAGACCAATACTCAACAGAGGCAGGCTGGCATACTTGGGCCACGTCCACCACAAGCTTACTCTACCGACGTTCAGCCCACTCCAACCGATATCGAGGCAACGATGCACACTCTTGGGCTCACTCCCCCGGATGCAAATTGGTACATAGATACCGCAACCACTTCTCATATGACATCCGCGCAAAGTAACCTGTCGTCTTATTTTAATTTGAGCAATAATCGTGGTATAATTGTCGGAAATGGTCTTTCAATTCCAATTCATGGTAATGGTCATACCAACATAGCTCCCCCCAACCCACCTTTAGCCTTAAAAAACATTCTTCATGCTCCTAATCTTATCAAGAACCTAGTCTCAGTTTGAAAATTCACCATAGATAACTCAGTTTCTGTTGAATTTGAATCTTTTGTTTTTTCTGTGAAGGATTACCGGATGGGGATGCGTCTAATGAGATGAAATCAACCACACCACCATCATCTTTTGCAGCTTTAACTTCATCTATGTGGCATGATCGCTTGGGTCATCCGGGAGCACCTGTTTTAGACTACCTTAGGCAAAATAAATTTATTAAATGTAATGGACCGATTAAGTCTCATGTTTATCATTCCTGCACTCTTGGAAAACAGATTAAATTGCTATTTGTTGCATCTCATTCACAAACATGTATGCCATTTGATATTATCCATAGTAATCTTTGGACATCTCCCGTTTTGAGCTCTTCGGGCCTCAAATATTATGTTTTGTTCTTGGATGATTACTTTAATTTTTTGTGGACATTTCCCTTATCAACTAAGTCTCAAACGTTACCCACTTTCTTAATCTTTCGAAATTTCATTCGCACTCAATTTGGACGAGAAATAAAGAACATTCAATGTGATAATGGTAGGGAATTTGATAATGGTCCATTCTGGGAGTTTTGTAAATCTAATGGCTTGTCTTTTCGCCTCTCCTGTCCTCATACCTCATCACAAAATACCGAAAGAAAAATTCGAACAATAAACAACATGGTTTGTACTTTACTCACTCATGCGTTTTTACCTCCTTCTTTTTGGCATCATGCATTACAAATGGCCACCTACCTCCTCAACATTCTTCCTCATAAAGGATTAGCCTATCAATCTCTTCTCAAAGTACTCTATCACAAAGACCCATCCTATTCTCATCTTCGGGTGTTCGGTTGCCTATGTTACCCCCTATTCCCATCTAATACCATTAACAAGCTTCAAGCCCGTTCCACCCTATGTGTGTTCTTAGGATATCTATCCCATCATCGTGGTTACAAATATTATGATTTATCATCCAAGAAAATCATCATAAGTCGTCATGTCGTGTTCGATGAAACCCAATTTCCTTTTGCTAAGCTACATACTCCCTTAGATAGTCACCATTATGATTTTTTGGATGATGGACCCTCTCCTCATGTAATCCACCATTTAGCCTCGCAAAACAACCCACCTTCCAGCGACCATACTCCGCTGCCCACTGGTCCTAGCAGCCTACCACCCACGGCCAGGGGCGAATCTACTTGGGGGCCAGGGTGTTCACCCGAACACCCTCGGCAAAAAATTACAGTATATATATAGGGTAAACTTTTTGTGTTTATGTGCATATATTAACTTTTGAACACCCTCGACAAAAAATTACAGTGTATATTTAGCTTCTTCTTTTTTCCGAACACCCTGAATGAAAATCCTGAATCTGCCACTGCCCACGGCCACATCTGCCTCACCCTCAGCTGCTACAGCCAGCCCCACTGTCCTCTCCCAGTCCAAAAACCGATCACTAGGAGTCAACATGATATTGTCAAGCCTAACCCAAAATACAGCTTCATCACTCATGCGTCCAAATCTCCCCTTCCTCATAACCCCGTGTCTGCCTTACGTGACCCGAATTGGAAAATGGCTATGGAAGATGAATATAAGGATTTTATTAAAAATAAGACGTGGGAGTTAGTGCCTTGCCCACCTAATGTGCATGTTATTTGGTCTATGTGGATTTTTAGACATAAAGAACACTCTGACAGTTCCTTTGAGAGGCATAAAGCTCGACTTGTAGGTGATGGCAAAAATCAACAAGTTGGCGTGGATCGTGGTGATACTTTTAGCCCAGTGGTGATACCGGCGACCATCTGCACTGTTCTCAGTCTAGCTCTCTCTAATGCTTGGCCTATTCACCAACTTGATGTGAAAAATGCATTCTTACATGGTGAACTCAGGGAAATTGTCTACATGCATCAACCCGTGGGTTTCTGAGACCCTACACATCCTGACTATGTCTACTTACTAAAGAAGTCCTTATATGGCCTCAAGCAAGCTCCCCGGGCCTTGTACAAATGATTTGCTGACTATGTTTCTAGTATTAGTTTCACCCACAGCAAGTCTGATCATTCTCTGTTCATCTACCGAAAAGGTATTGATATGGCGTATCTTCTTTTGTATGTGGATGATATCATCTTAACTACCTCCTCTGATGATCTTCGCAAGTCTATCATGACACTTCTCAACTCTGAATTTGCTATGAAGAATTTGGGACCACTCAGTTATTTCTTGGGAATAGCAGTTACTCGTCATGCAGGTGGTTTATTTTTATCTCAAAAGAAGTACGCCGAAGAGATCATAGAACGAGCTAGCATGTCGTCTTGTAGGCTAAGTGCCACGCCAGTTGACACCAAACCGAAGTTAAGTGCCACCTCTACCTCACCATTTAAGGATCCTTCACTTTATCGCAACCTGGCAGGTGTACTGCAATATCTCACGTTCACGAGACCAGACATTTCGTATGCTGTGCAACAGATTTGTCTATTCATGCGTAACCCGATGGAGGTCCACATGAATGCTCTCAAACGTATTGTGCGCTATATTAAGGGCACCCTTGATCATGGCTTGCATCTTTATCCATCTAAACCCACCACTCTCATTTCGTATACCGATGCAGATTGGGGTGGTTGTCCGGATACCAGGCGTTCGACTTCTGGTTATTGTGTCTTTCTTGGTGATAATCTTATTTCTTGGTCCGCCAAGTGGCAGGCCACCATGTCTCGATCTAGTGTGGAGGCCGAATATCGAGGGGTAGCCAATGTTGTTGCTGAGTCTTGTTGGCTACGCAATCTGCTTCTAGAACTTCATTGTCCAATACGAAAGGCTACGTTGGTTTACTGTGATAATGTTAGTGCCATATATCTATCTAGCAATCCTGTTCAACATCAACGCACTAAGAATATCGAGATGGATATTCACTTCGTCCGTGAACAAGTTGCTCGTGGTCATGTACGTGTCCTACATGTCCCATCGCGCTATCAGATCGCGGACATATTTACTAAAGGTCTTCCTTGGTTCTATTTGAAGATTTTCGCGACAGCCTAAGCATCCACAAACCTCCCGCTTCGACTGCGGGGGTGTGTTAGAATATTATGTAAATATTCAGTTACCATCTTTATTGATGTAAATATATTAGAAGAATATTCTAGGCCACCATGTAAATATATTAAAAGAATATTTAGTTACCATTATGGTTAGGTGTATATTTAGTTACCTTCATTATAGCCTAGGATCTTTGTATATATACACATGTTGACAAAGATTAATGCAAGCAGATTATTACCATCTTACATATATATATATATATATATATATTTATGAACTTTTTCCAAATTTTCTGCTTATTGGCAAGTGATTTAATATTGAGAAGCAAAAAAGAAATACACGCTCTTATTGCCTTTTCACTTTCACTTTCTGAGTTTGATGTACTTTTCACTTCCTGTTTTTTTTTTATTTGCCTTTTGGTGTTTTTGCTTTTTTGACTATTATTAATAGATATCCCTCCATTAAAACGTCAACGAATAAAACTTGTTGAAAAAGATTGACATTGATCTCTTAAGAAAGAAATGATGAAAGCATTTGTGAGAAAACTGTTTTATAATTTCAATAATTGACTATCATCAATTTATGCCGTTTAGTTCGTCTTTGTAAAAGACATCAACAGTAGAAGTTGGGTAGGCGTTAGGGGGATCAAATTGGTATATAAGTACGTAGATTTGATCCGGGCTTTTGGAATTGGAATAAATTTGATAACAAATCACGAATTTTTGATAATCTTCTCTATTTAAGTAGTAAATAGAATGTCCGCTTTAAAATATCCGAACTATACCCACTCTAGAGTATATACTTCAATAGGAATCACACATGAATATATCATAAACCTTTGATTAAAGAGCCCACAGGTGACCTACCAAATATAAAATACATTATATAGTCTTAAGTCAAGATGTGCGCAAACTAACTTGATTTATTTGATTATAAAAAAAGTACTGTAATAAATATAGTCAGCTATCTATTCAAAAGGTTTAGCTTAGCGTTGAAATCCAGTTAATTGATTGATTGATTTGTGGGCTAAACAAACCCTAGGTTGTCATGCATACTTCTCAGTAGGGCTGGGCATATTTCAGTTCAAACCGAAAAAACCGACCAAACCGAACCGAAGTTAATTTCGATTTCGGTTTTTCGATTTATTCGGTCTGGTTTGGTTTAAAGTTATAAGATTTCAACAATTCGGTTCGGTTTTCGGTTTATGCAAAATTTAATTCGGTTAAACTGAAAAACCGAATTATAACAAGCCACTTTTTCTTGAAACATATATATATATATACCCATAAATAATAAACTAAAGAGGCCCAAATCTCCATTCCCTCTGTCATATCTCTTGGATTGTAAAGAAGATGTTGGCTGATAAACAAGAAATACTAGTAATAGAGGACTTAAGTGAAATGTGGGGAAAAGTTCTGTCACTGCATTAATTTGTATTTTAGCTGATGAAGTGATTATTATGCAGTCAACACTGTCTAGTAGGATTTTCTGGAATGATGAAGTATCGGCTTGATGCTTAACTATGTCATATAATCTGTTTTTCTATTGATGTAGCATTTGATATAACCTACATTCTGCACCTCCTACTAGCTTCCGAAAGAACTGCTAGGAGTCCTCATAAATATGTACTAGATACTGTTCTACATGGATTGTCATCTAGTTAGTATAAAAATACAACATATCTAGGATGTGTCAACAGCATATCTAGGATTGTGTCAACAATCAAAACAACAGCATATCAACAACAAACAAAACAACAACTAGAAATTGTCCAAACTCCTACTTGTGGCTGTGGGAAAGTTTTCATATCTAAACCGTAGAAACCGACCGAATAAACCGAACCGAAATTGCAAAAACTGAATTGAACCGAAGTTACACTACAAGAAAGTATAAAAATGGCAACAAAAAAATTAATATTTGGCAACAACTTAGTTATATTGTTGGCAAATGAACTTTTTTGTTGCCAAAGAATTTAATTTTGTTGTCATAGTATTGATTATTGCTACAAAAAGTACTTTTGGCAACAAAAAAAAAGGTTGTTGCACGTTGTTGCAATAACAGCCGTCGGGAAAAATCGATGCAACAATTTTTTTTTATTCGTTGCTAAAAGTAATTTTTGCAACAATAATCAATCTATGACAACAAAAAAAAAATTGTTGTAAAATTTATTTTTTCTTGTAGTGTTATCTCAATTCGGTTTCGGTTCCCATTTTTTACAAATCGAAAAACAAAAAACCGAACCGAATTTGTGAAACTGAATCGAACCGACCAACGCCCAGCCCTACTTCTCAGATGCAATTAATATAGTGCTAGGAAAAAGCAATATAGTCAGTATTATTATATATACTTGGATATACTCGTCCGATATATATAGGTGATCAGAATTCTGCATCTCATTGGAAAGGGCCATTGTAAAGTAATTAAAGAGAAAAAGATAAAGTACTACTCCCTCCGTCTCAAAATATTTTGCACTTTTCGTTTACACGCCCCTTAAGAAAACATTTATAAGGGTAGCATTTTGATTATTTTACCCTCTTAACATATTTCATAATATTCTCTCTCCTCAATAAATATTTACTCCATTAATGATGAAACCTCTTAAATTTTAGTATGTGAACTCACAAAATCAATCCATTGATGTAATTAATACAAGGGAAAATGGGAAAAAGTTACTTAATTTTATCTTGGCTAAATAAAACGATAAATATTTTGAGACAAGTATTTTTAGCAAGGACGACAATATTTTGAGACGGAGGGAGTAGTATATTGCAATGAAAGAAAACATATGTATTTAATTTTCATTGTAGTGTAATTGGATCGAAGAGAAGAAGACAAGTATATATTGCAACTAACAGAGGCGGAGGCACATGATGCCACCCGACACCGCTTGGCCGGAAATATTTTTTATTTATATATACATAAATAATTTGGCGAACCAAAACATATACGAGATATATATAAATAAAATGACACTGCTCAATAAAAGTGCTTCCGCCCGCGCACTAGTTTAGGCCTTTAGTTTTACTATCGAGGTCGAGTGTTCGAATCTGATCAGCCCTAATGATTTTTTTTTTTTAAATTAGGATTGTTTAGAAAATTTACTGAAGTAAGGTCTTTATCATTTGACGCCTACCCAAAAATAAAGTTTCTAAACCAAGTAAACCAACATCCATCAAATTCATATTGCTGCCAAAAATAAGTTATTGTCTTTGATGAGCTTATGAGTGGTTGTTTTAAGACTTGTATAAAAACATTATTTAGTAATATTTTCAATTAGTGTATTATAGATACGTTTCAAAAATAGAAACTCATCATTTTATACTTGAATTGTGTTTTTCTAAACCATGATGTCAGTATAGTGATTTATAAGTTATTGTCTTTATTGAGCTTCCGAGTAGTTATTTTGTGACTTGTAAAAAAAAAAGTATTTAGTAATATTTGTAATGAGTTTATTACGGATACGTTTTAAAAATAGAAGCTCATCGAGGAGAGTTGTAGTTTAACACCTTAATTGTATTTTTCTAAATTACGTTGTCGTTATAGTGACTTATTCATTTGTTCACTTCAGAAGTGGCTCAAGGGTGGAGACTAGTGAAGCCTTCGCTTTAGGCCCCTAAAAATTTGAGGCTCCAATTTTATTTTTTAATTAAGTGTCAATTTCATGATTTGAGCTTCGCTTAAACAATATTGTAGTTCGTAGAAATATAAAAAAGTAAACAATAAAAAGAAAAATTGTAAAAATATTTTAGATTTTTGCATTAGACTACTCATATCTTCATATTAGTAAATAAATTTTATACAACAATATCCTACAGATTGTATTACTTACGCATGGTTAACATCTAATTAACTTGAATTAATACTTACTAATATAAATGATAGCAATAATATTATTAAGTGAAATTAAAGACTTCATGTTATTAAGGATATACTCTATAAACAAAAGTATGAAAAAACGTATAGGCCTCTTATTAAAAGTACCTTTTTTTTTTTTTTTTAAATATCGACACTACTTGCAAAAACTTCTGCGTACGCCACTGGCAACAAAAGAAAACATCTAATATTTATAAAATTCAATAACAAAATAGAAAATGTGTCCCCTATAAAAGAAAAAATATATCTAAATTTCTAGCTCGAGAACTAGCTAGTTCCATGCCTTCCACATCCCCCAACACTGCCTCTAAATCTGTCATGATAATCAACAAGTTGATGGTCGCAAAAGTACGTCACGAGCATTTGAAGTGACCGCTAACGTTCCGATATGGACATAAGGTAAGAACTCTACTCTCAAACCTTCACAAGAAATTTGTAATTTTCTGCAATTTAAGTGATTATGTGCCTCACAGTAGCTCATTTGAACTTTTCCATTTAGACTTAGTGAAAATTTAGTGGGACGGCCATCATGAAGATCATCAACAACATAGTCAACAACCGAATCAATAATAGTGTTATATCCCGGAATTTTGTACATTCGGAAAATTCGAAATAATTTCGACTTGTAAGAAATAAGGCCATATTTGATTTTTATTCAACATATATGTGTTGTTCATGAAGTGTTGATGTGGAAATATGGAGGAAGGCCAAGGGAAAAATTGAAAATTTCGGAAATTAGTTTCGGGAATTACAAAATAGGACCCATAACTAATTGGGCTAGAAAAATCAAAAAAAAAAAAAAGGGAAACAAAAGGCCCAAAAAAAATAGTAGTGGCCGGCCATGGGCAACAAATGGCCCAAGCCCATAACTAATTAATTCATGTAGCAAATAATAAAAAGGGCCACCAAGTCCTCTTTTTCAAGAAGTGTCAAGAAAGTTCAAGAAACAAAAGAAAGAGATTGAGAGCAAAAGGGGAGGGTTCGGCTAGAGCAAGAAGAAGAAAAAAAAAATTCTTGAAGCTCAAATCTTTGATGCAAAAAATTATTTCTTCTTGAATTCCTACTAAGTTCAAGACCCTCTTCAATGTGGTATAATTTTTTAGGCAAGAAAGTACTTTTTTTATCAAGTGAAGAATTTGAAGAAAAAGGTAAAGATTCTATCCTTTTTGTCTTGGAAGAATTATATATATATTGTAGTATATGGAAATGAATGTGAAGTGGGAAAATTATGTGTTGTGGGTATGTGTGTGTGTGGCCGCGTAGGGTGGTTGATGGAGAAGGATGAACATTTATGTTGGCATGAACATTGTGACCCTTGTGATGTAAATGGAAGGCAAATAGTTTATGTTGGCATGAAAATTGGTTGTTAAGTTGTTGTAGGAAAATTATGTGATTTTATTATAAATTTATGTAATTATGGGAATAGAATTGTTAAGGTGCAAATTGTTGTTGTTGTTGATGAAATTGGAAGATAAAAATGTGTGGTGAATGTTTGTGTCGAAGATTGGAGGTTTCGGGTGAAATATGATTTTGGTGGGATTGTTGGATATTTTGTAGAAATGTGTGACATGCTTTTGAATTGTATTAGAATGACCTTGAATTAGTAGTTAAATTGAATGTTGATGAATTATGTAGAAAAGAAGGCTACTAATGTTAGAATGCGTTCTGAATTGATTCTTGATGTTATTAGTATGGTTGTTGGTATTGTTGGTATGATTGTTGATGAATTTGGCCGAGTTAAATTCTCGGGGATGTTGAATTTACAGGGGAGATGCTGCCGAAATTTCTGTAGACAAGTACTAGTTAGAATTTGGATTTCTAAGTACTTGTAGCTAATGTTTGGTAATTAATAACATTATTGTAGATCTTGGAGAACCCGAGACTTGAGTCGGAATTTGTCTAGCGAGTGATCGGGAATTGTTAGCGAGCGATTGAGGTATGTAAAGCCTACCTTTCTTTCTTTTGGCATGACCTTTTTGGAATGAACAAATAATGTATAAGTATACTCCTAAAGAAAATCCTATTCTTAGAGCCACTAGGATGGCTAACACCTTTGACCTCCATAAGCTATTCCATATGGCTGGATACATATTTTATGATGTTCAAAGATTCTATTTGTTCTGTTCCGAATGTTGTTCGAAAGAAAAATGAGAAGACTAAAGCCTTTGATGAATATTTCGATATGAAAATATGGTCTTAAAGTCCCCATTTGATTTGATCCATAATGTTATCCGTAAGTTTCCTAGTATGAATATGTGATCCATAATGATGTCCGAAAAATATTTGATATGGCTAAAGTTTTGGATACATATATTTTGATACGTACATATGATCTTAAAGGCTCCATAGTAATGGTTGAAAGTTCCTCTAATATGAATGTCACTTGAATTTCCGAAAAGAGCTTCTGAAATGCTTTTAGAAAGTTCTATACTTCAAAAGTTTGTAACTTTCGTATACTAACTCCGATTGACCCGAAACTGATTTCTGAGCCTTCGGGTGTAGTAAATATATTTGTTCATCGAGTTTTGAAATTTATTTATTTATATGCATATGGTTTCCGCACTACTCCGCTCGTGCCTACTACTATGATATCGTTCGCCGGTTCCCGGGCCGGTTTTGTGATCGTGCGCACTATGTTATATTCGGCAGTATGATGTGTTACGGTTCCCGAGACCTCGCCATAGGGCCGGTTCCGCTTATATACGGTGTTATGATGTGATATGGCATATGATGTGTTCTGATGATGTGATATGTTTGATGATATGATATGTTCGGGGATTGTACGGAGATTTGAAACCTTCTGGAGTATGATGTGTTGTGGCACCAGTGTCGGAGTGGCGACCACGTTCCTGAGCCTTATGCATGATTTTATTTGCATTATTTATGTTTTTGAAACAGGTTTGATATACTGATTCTGTAACCGCTTTCCATACTCCCTATTTCAGTTCTGATTTGGATTACTGTACTTCATGCTTTACATACTCAGTACATATTCCGTACTGACCCCCTTTCTTCGGGGGCTGCGTTTCATGCCCGCAGGTACAAACGTTCGTTCTGGTGACCCGCCAGTGTAGGATTCCATATTCTGCTACTTTGGAGTGCTCCCTTTAATCGGAGCCTACATTTTGGTACATATCTTTCGTTGTACATATTTCTGTATATTTGACTATATGGGGTACGGCGGGGCCCTGTCCCGTCATATGTTTCTGTTATGGTTTGTAGAGGCCTGTAGTCATATATGTGGGTCATGGGTCCGGTTTGTTCGTTTCTGTTTATGATCTGTGCCTTAAGCGGTCCCGGTTGCTGTTATGGCCAAAACGGCCCATATGTTTGTATATCTGGGCGATGTGTATTCCGCCAGCCTACCGGATTTGATATGATATTTCTGTACGGGCAACCGCTTAAGATGACATTTGTTCTTAGTATCTGTTTGAAATAACGTATGATGAGTTTGAATAAATCTTTGATATGTCGATCTGGCATGTAAGTCTGTTTGGGTGTCCAAATAGGGCACCAGTCGCGGCCCACGGGGCTGGGTCGTGACAAATAGTGTCATTCAAAGCGCCAAAAGCTGCATCAATGACGTTTTGAGTTTTTTCTTCTTGATAGAAGCTAGCAGAAACATTTGCTTGCCAATAGATGTCGTCATTGTGTGAAATCTTTGCCCCAAGATCATCGTAGAAGATAATATAGTTATTATTAGGATTCTTGACCATGAAAGAAAGGTTCCAAGTACCAGAATTGTACACCGTATTATCATACTTAAAATTGTTGATTACAGAAAAGCCGGGAGATGGTGATGAGGTTGAGAGAAGATGAAACTTAGGGTTTTGGAATGTTGCAGCAGCCCCAAACAGTGAAGAAGCTAGGACAATACCCAATGCTACAATCAGTCCAAGTAATATCCCTCGGGCCAAATAATAGTGCTTAGGATGATTGGTTGGATCATCAATGTTAGTGTTTGTGGTTATTTCTCCATTGATTGTCAAAAACGAAATTTTAAGAAAGTTTTATTTGGAAAGGAATTCAATCTATTTGGAAAGGAATTCAGATTGAATAACCTTGGACGAGATGGATCTTGAGAGTGAAAGAATGGAAAGTATGTGTACGTTACAATGAAATAACTCTTAATGCTTATATAGATGAAATAATGACCATTACCCACTAGAAATAGGATTACCCCTTTCCCTAATACCCAAGCCTAATCCATATGGGAGATGGAAAAAAGCACCAAAATTTGTGGCAAGTAATTTGTTTTCTTGATTACTTTATTTTGAAGTAACTTTTTTTTGTGGTAACTTTCTAACAAGGGTAATTTGTAATTAATTTTAAGATTCAAACTACGAGCTCTATTATTAACACATACTGATTAGGATACAAAATTGAGTGTGTCATAAAATATCAGATGCTGAGGACTAATAGTATAGACGATGGAATTATCTTTAGATAAACTATACTTTTGCGCTCGTATATATACGTTTTTCTTACTTTTAAAATTTGGGTTTAACATTTAACTTTTTTAGTGGTTTGATTCTCTCAATTTCTATATTTTTATTAACCAATATGTATTAAAGTCAAGGCGGAGTCTCAATAATAGTTACGTGGTTCTGTAGAACTCAATAACTTTATCTCAAACTGTGTATTTATGTTTAAAAAATTATTTAATATGTGTGAATAATTTATCTCAAAACCAGCAAATTAAAAAAAAAATCAATAACCCATAAGCAAAATATCTCAGCCGACTCTGATGACGATTTGCACTTTTGACTCTGGATGAAGATTTAGTGTTAGCTGATTTTTCAAGCAAAACAAATAAACAAATTGAATTTAACCGACGAAAACATAAACTTATTATGTTTTGGCGTTGAAAAAAAGTCAATAATATTTAATTTGATTTGGTATTAACTAAAAAAAGTCAAATCGAAACTTAATTAAATTACCGGTAAATTTAAATATCATCTTTTAGAACATTTAATATAAATATTTATTTTGAAGAAAAATCTAGTATATGCGATCATATTTATAGATGTTATAGAGTTTCACATCGGCTCTTTAAGGACGGAAGGTCTCTCTATATAGTCTTGATTAGTTATCTACTTATGCGCTAGCTTTTGAGTTGAGTTAGACCCTAAATATATTTTTTTAATAGTAATAAATTCTTTCACAATTTTTTGCGCTTATTAGCAAGTAAATTAATATTGAGAAGAAAAAAATGTACATCACTATTATTAAAATAGATAACGAAATGGCATTGATTGCTTAAAAAAGAAATGATGAAAATATTAGTGATAAAAATATTTTTTTTTATATAGTTTCAATATTCGACTATCATAAATTTATGCCCCCAGGACACCAATGAAATATTGTTTAGTTCGACTTTCTAAAGTCTAAAAGTCTTGATGTCTAAACGACATCAACCATAGAAGTTGGGGTAGGTGTTAGGGTAGAAGTTCGTTGTTTAGTTGACAACTCACAAATTAAAAAAAATAATAAAAAATTTGACAACTCAAAAACTTGATTTGAAGTATCCACTCTTCCATGTAAAAAGATATTATACGGCACTTGTTTTGTTTCAATTTATGTAATTTTTTTTAGTCCATCGTCAAAAAAATGTCACGTGGTATCTATACTAATTGGAGTTCAATCGCAAGGATTAGATTTCACACATGTCTAAATTTTGGTGGACAGTATAAGCATGTGCTAGTAAAAGATAGTAGATATATGTAAAATTAATCAAGATGCGTGTAAGTTAGCCGAATACTACGATAAGTTTAAAAAAAAAATGTCACATTTGAGATGATTTATAGCTGGCTGTCAAGGATTTGTTTTAGACTACAAAATTAATTTACTTATTTTAGAGATTATGCTAAATCAAATATTTGTAGCATAAATTGGAATATTGAGTGGTATATATAATTTTCTAATTATTTCAAACTAGTTCCACTCCACCTATCCTTGCCCAATCTATCTGCTCCATCATCTCCATCTTTTTGCTTTCTGATTCAAAAGTGAGATCATTGACAAATTTTCATACTCTACCTACTACAGTATTTTTATTAAACAACCACTCTTCTTGCTTGTTCCATTACCAAAACAACAATAATGTTTATTAGTAGTATATAAGTCCACCCTACAAATCCTCACTATATAAGTTCTACTCCATCTTCCTATTCTCAACACAACCAAGCAAATAGCCACTTTTGTTCATGTTTTCTTCTTTCTTGCAAAAATGGAGAAAAGTGAGTCAACCAAAATTGATGTTGAGGAAACCAACAAAGAAAGGAAAGGAAAAGCCCCACTTTTGGGAACTGCAGCTCCTGTTGTTGCTGCAGCTGCTACTGCTAAACTTGCAAAAGGAGGTGCTAAAAGAGGCATTGCAATTTTTGACCTCATTTTGAGAATAGCCGCTATTGCTTCTGCAATAGGTGCTGCTGTTGCTATGGCAACTACTGAAGAAACTCTTCCTTTCTTCACTCAGTTCTTTCAGTTCGAAGCTAACTATGATGACCTTCCAACTTTCACGTAAGCAAATTAATAGCCTGTTTGACCAAACTGCCAAAATTTACTTATTTTACAAAGCTTTTTGCAAAAATATTTTTGAAAAGTAGCATTTTGTATTTGGCTAATTAATTTGAGAAATGTTTTTGCCAATATTAGAACATAAATTTGTGCTTTAGCCAACGTTCCAAAAGTAATTTAGGGAAAAAAAACTACTTTTTCAGCTTCTAGAATACTGTTTCTACTACTAATAAAAAACACTTAGTACTTTATATCCTGAAAGCTTGGCCAAAACCTCAAATCTCTGAATTGAACACTTTTGACTTCCCAGGAGCTTGACCAAACTTCCAATATTGGCAACTTTTTAAAATTATTTATGTATAAGACAACTTGATGAGTAAAGAGTTACTTTATACTGCATTGTATATGGGAATTAATTGATTTGCTATATGTTACAGGTTTTTTGTGATAGCTATGGCATTAGTTGTTGCCTATCTCGTCCTCTCTGTACCTTTCTCTATAGTGTGCATTGTACGACCCCATGCAGTTGTACCCCGGCTGCTCCTCATTATATTTGACACGGTATGGACACTTCTCTAATTTAAACTCATTAATCTGAAGTAACAATTCCAGGAAAAAAGTTCAATTTTGCTTCTGGACTTTGCGAAGTAATCCAAATTTGCCCCTGAACTTTGCTAAATGGTCCAAATTTCCCTTCCATTAATAGTAGGGGTCGAATATACCCTTGTCGTTATAAGATTGACCCAATTATGTTTTTACTTACTATTGGTGGAAGCTTTCCAACACGTGGATCTTTTTAACAAGAGAAAATAATTAAATTTACCTTTGAACTATGCGAAATGATCCAGATTTGACCATAAACTGAAAATGATATTGCGAACCGGTCGTATAGAGTGAAACCTCTTATTTAAGGGTGTAGAATGATACTTTATAAATAGGGTGTCTCCGCCACTAATCGCAAACATATTTAAAATTTTGTAGTAAGTAATTAACTTTTTTAAATTGTTATGCTTTCATGACAATTTCGAAGGTGTTCATTGCATTGGCGACTGGTGCAGCAGGGTCAACAGCAGCCATAGTGTTCTTGGCTCACAATGGAAATGAAGATGCAAACTGGCTAGCAATTTGCCAACAATTTGGTGATTTCTGCGAAAGGACCAGTGGAGCTGTGGTGGCCGCCTTTATCACGGTGGTGATCTTGATCATCACGGTGGTTCTGTCTGCTTTCGCTCTTCGAAGACACTAAGAACAAGTTCGTTTTTATGGAAAAAGTATTTGCTATTGTTTGCGACATCTTCATTCACTCATCTCGTTGTTTCAGAATTGCTCAAAATGATGAAAAGTACTTGTAATCTTTGTATATTGGATAAAAAGTGTTATTGGATCTTATTGTTGATGTATTTCTTTTGTTAAGGTTTGTACTTTGTGTGTCTGTCTTTAGATTCTCATTAAGAAGGGTGAAGTTTGTGGAGTCTGGTAAATCCCATTGGTAATTCAGAGGATCTGTATTGCAAATGCTGTAATTATCATAATTTAACTTTATGGTACCCCACACCCCTTATTATGATTTAATTCTTATATTCATCTTTGTGTTGTCCATCTAATTATAAAACTAGCAAATTATTTAGGGCAAACTACATAAATGACAAAGATTTGGGCTTAACTCAAGTCACATAGCATATGCTTCACTAATTGCATTTTATAGCAATAATCAGGATCCATGCGCGTGTATACAAATTCTGATTTGTATACAATAATTTTTTTCCTGTTTTTTCACTGTATTCATGAAAATGACTATATGTATTCATAAATTGACTTGTTGTATTTATAAATACAGCGAGTAACAAATGAATACATAAAAACATATGTACACAAAAAATTAACAAAATCATATTTTTCAGTATGTATACAACAAATACAGGCAAAAAAATACTATATACAACATAGATACACTAAAAATTAACAAATACGCCATATTTCTGGTATGTATACAACAAATACAAGCGAAAAACATTGTATACACAGTAAATATACAACAAATACAGCGAAAATTTGGACTTTTTCCATATCTGACCGGAAAAAATTTTCGGCGAATACAACAACATTTTTTTTCCGACGTAGATCTGAGTTTAGATCTAAGTTTTTTTGGAGGGACTTCGTTGGAGCTTCGCCGACCAACGGAACCAGCTATAAAAAAATCTGTTTGGTTCGCCGGAGCTTCGTCGGAGAAGAAAGGGAAAACGGGAAGGGGCTGGCAGTGACAGTGGTGAAGGGGCACGACATTTCGCTGGAACTCCGGCGGTCAGTGGTGGTCGGCGGCGGAGCAGTGGGGAGAAGAGGGGGGAGAGAGATGGGAGGGTTGGGTTGGAAGTGAATAGTGTGATGGGTATTCTATTTGGTGTGTATATATGTATAGTTACTAAATGTCATTAATACACAAATGTTTGCTATGAGAAGTAATTAAGTTAAACTATAGCAACTAAATGTCAATACCCACTATATGTTTGTTATGTCATGTAGTTATCCCAATTATTTAACTGGTAATTCATGTTGGTAAACTTCAGACAAAAGCCTGTCTGGCCTTCTCTGTTGTTGTTAAGCCTCATTCTATTTCTTTTTAAGCGAAATAGAAACTCACACGTAAAGTGAATTTAAGCGAAACTCCTGAGCGTCTTATAAAGAAATGAACATTTAAAGACAAAAATATATAGCGAATTACATTTTAGTTATAGATGAGTACTACCTCCGTCTTATATTACTTGGCCATATTACTAAAAATATATGTCCCAAATTACTTGTTCATTTATAAAATCAAGATAAAATTAATTGAATTTTTCCCATATTACCCTTAGTATTAAATGTTCTTGAAAAATAGTCAATATTGATTAGAATGTATTTATTGGAGAGAGATAAAAGTAAGGTAGTAAAATACATATTTTATTTATGATTTCTTAAAAGCATGCAAAAGAGAAAGCTGTCAAGTAATATGAGATGGAGGGAGTAGTACATTTGAATTGGAGTGCATCATGAGACATACTCTTCCGGATAAAAAAAAAGAGTGTCCACTTAGCCTTTATTTTTTTGTTTAAAAAGAGTGTCTACTTATCAAATCAAGAAAGAATTAACCTTACTTTTCCAGATTTACCCTTATTAAGTGTTAAGTGACCAAATTCTAATATCTATTTAATTAGAAGTATTTTAGTCAAATTATCTATTTTTATCTAGGAGTTAATATTTTCTTAAAAATTATGTAAATGACTAAGTGAACATTCTTTTTGATAGAGTATTATTCTTCCTGGGCGTGCGCGGTACTGAAAGGCATAAATAATTGACTATTGGAGCAATAACATAATTAAGTACTCCCTCTGTCTCATATCAGTTGCTATATTTTGCAGTCAATTTGCACTTTTCTCCATATTTTTGGCTACTCAAGGCTTATACCCCCCTTTCCATAAATGGCTTCCGTAATCCGATGGAATCTTACACTCAAACTGAAGTAACACTGTCTAGTTAAATTGGATTAGATTAATTTAATATTTTAAAATTATAATTTATATATTTAAAAATTATATAAAAAATACTATAAGTGGCAAGTTTTCTCATATCAATATGATAAGAAAATATATCTCAAAATATTAGTCAAAATTCATGTAATTTGAATCTCGTAAAATAAAATATTTCAGAACGGAGGGAGTATGAAGTCAGACATAAATGTCTAAGGTTTGAACTTCAGTCTCGTATGTCTAAAGCTCAAATAAAAATATACTCACATTAATTTTGCCTGCACAAATAATATGTTAAACTTCAGATAAAATCTGTAACTTCCTGTACAAATTTTGAACGTTCAGTCGCGTATGTATGTATGAAGTTGAGTTTGAAGTGGCTAGATTTATAAAAATTTATAAAGCTAGGTCATTACTTAAATAGGGTCCAAAGTGTCCATGTGTGCGCATGTCCCTTGATTTTGCATCAGCGTTTATATGCTTCAAAGTCCATCTCGTTCCTCCTCACTTTGAGACTCCCCGCTTTCAGTCTCACTACAATTCTACACTTTATACGAGAGTTTTACTATTTGGGGAGTCAAACAGTTCTCTTTTTGCGATTATAATTTTTTTAAACTCTTTTCGTATATTGTGCATTATTTATTATGTTAACTTATATTCCTTCCGTTTCAATTTACGTGAACTTATTTCTTTTTTAGTCTGTACAAAAAAGAATGACCTATTTCATATTTGGAAATAATTTATCTTTATGTAATAATTTATAGCCACACAAAATATGTGTGCCTCATTTTACACCACATGTTCAAAAGCCTTCTTTTTTTACTTAAACTTCGTGCCCAGTCAAATAAATGAAGGGAGTAATACTTTTCATGTAGTTTGCAAATATGTACATTTTATTTTAAATTTTGCAACTTTTTAGACACAAATTTTGCACATTTGTCGGAAGTTATTTTCGAAACGGCTAAACATTTCTAAATTGGACTATGACTTAAATGGGCTGCCAATATTAAAATTGGAGCCCAAAATAGGCCTATTGATCTCTAGTGTGCTTGAAAGTGCCTCTCGTCTAGTTTTCACTGCCTCTTACCATTCCACACAACATAGCCATGGCTGCCTTGAGAAAATTATTATTACCCACTAACACAAGTGTTTTAACATCAAACTCTGCTATTTTCCTTTCTCGCAGAGGCATAGCTTCTAAGCTATTTGTTGGAGGTACTTCTTTACTCTTTTTTTCTTACTTTTGTACATGTATACACAATTGATTTAATTATCTGCACATTAAAAAGCTCATTCATGGAATGAATTTGTAATTATTTGATTAAAAATGTGTTCTTTTTGGGTCTATTTTTGCATTCATAGGACTCTTTCGTGTTATTATTTCGCTCTGCAGTTTGGGTTTATGGTTCTTTTCTTGAAATCATAATTATGGTGATGTAAAAGAAGGGTTGTATGTAGCTGATGATTTTGACTTACTCTGTGCCCAAAAGGGATTGTGATTTATGTGTATGAAGGTATTGGTTTTACATTAGTGAGGAAATGAACAGGAATACTAGTGGTGAAGGAACTTATGTTCTATGAGAAATTTATAGTTTAGTACTGAAAAAATACAGGTATTATTATTAATACGGTACAATAAAAGAAATTACAATCTTTGAACCACTACAAAACGCTCGCAAACAGGTGTGTGCAAGCTGGCTCGAACACTATGGTTATTTAAGAAAATGCTAGCAAAGAGGTGTGTCAGATCCCGTTCAAGGAGGATTTATTTTGATGGAGAAAGATTTTCTTTCCTGACTGACTATGTTGATTGTGACGAGAGATTCAGTCAAGCGAGGAGAAAAGTACCGAAACCTAGGAGCTAATCTTAAATCACATACTCATTTGACAAGCATAGCCTTTGCTCCTGGTTTATTTGCCTGAAGTGTAAACAAAAACTGAATTAACAAATATGAAGCAAGGCTTACTCCATTCCATCTAAAGAGAGTTATCCCTAGTTAGAAAATAGGATGGATAGTCGGAGGATGTGGTGGAAGGGGGACTCAAAGGAAGATTAGAACAAAGATCACAATGGTTTGGAGTTAAAACCACCAGTCTCTTTCTCTTTTTAGGTTTAGAGGCAGCCTTCAAATTTTTTTCTGATATCGCCAAATTACAATATAAAAATAATTCGGGAAGCTGTACACTGAAGATTCAAAAATTTTGTTTAACAGATTCTACTCGTTTGAGTAGAAACATAAGCAACCATGATTAGCGTCATTATTCAGACAAGAGTCTGGAAAAGGACAGGTGGAAGCATTTGCAGAGGCTGCAATAAAGACTGAGGGATCCATTTGTAAACTGTTTCATGTGACTCACTCGGTGTTTTGATAACGACATAGGCAATACATACTATAAGTAGGTGCTTGGTTGCAAGAAAAGAATCCAACCTCGTTAACTTTATTTTAAATGGGCATTTGTCTTTCCATTAAAACACTAGATCTTTATCTGGTTGGGTTTTACCCGAAATGAGGAATAACATGGGGGATAAACAATAGCTTAGGTTAGTAATGCACCGTTCTGTATTAGCTATCACTTTTTTGGATTCCTGGTATACTATAATTTCCCGTGTTAAAGTCCATCTAATATTTATGCTGGCAATTTAAATGAATTCTAACAATGCGGCTATACTTACAGCTCGACAAACAGAATCTCTAAAGTTTCTAGACATTTTATGGCATTACAAATAAAGAACACTACAGATGAATCTTCAAAAGCTTTATATCTGTAAAGAGCTGCTTACGGTATATACTAGCAGTTGTTTAACTCGTTTTAGCACAATTTATATAATAATCTTTAATTAACTTGATATCCTGTAGGAGCTTTTTCCAATTTGTTACTCATTAGACTGAAACAATAATCATTTGTCAGGTTTTATTGGTGTTTCGAAGTTGAACGTGATTATATCTGCTGCATAGTCAAATGACCTATGTTAATAATTACCTGATAGAAGCTATTAAGATCTTAATTCGAAACTAAAATATGAGAAAAGTATCTCTATTTTAAACTGCAGCCAAGCACCTTACTGCTTGAACAACTCCACAAAGCTTTCCCTTTATCACTATTTAAAGCTAGCATGTATTTTCTCTATGTTTCAAGATTTTGGGCTTAATTACTTTCAAGAAACACATAAATAACCATTGGTTTGCTCACTTTACAATGTGGTGTCTCTAATTGTATCGGGACAATGTCGTAAATAGCTTATAGCTTGTACTACAAAATTGGAAATATCTGTTTAAATCCCTTTCTTTTAGAAATAGTCAATCAGCTTGACACGGGATTTGTTGGTCTACTGCCTCCTTATCCTCAATTATCATACAACAGATGGAAAAAATAATGTAGAAGATCACTATCTAACGTAAAAAGCTTATGAGATATTGCTATTTACAGGACTCTCATTTTACACCACAGAGAAGGGACTATCCGAGGCATTTTCTCAACATGGTCAAGTTATTGAAGGTGCACAAATAACATAGGTTGAACTCTCTTTTATATATAGTGAGACTTAGCATCTTTAGTTTAACCTTGTTTTTTCCAGCTAAAATTGTGACCGATAGAGTCTCAGACAGATCCAAGGGTTTTGGATTTGTCACCTATGCATCCGAAGACGAAGCGGAGAAGGCCTTGCAAGAAATGAATGGCAAGGTATGTCCATATTATCGATGTACAGTATGTGTTTTTGATGTGCACTATTATCTTCGTTTGTTATCCTTTAACTCTGTATAACGAATTGTGCAGCCTCTTAATGGACGAGTTGTCTTTGTGGACTATGCAAAGCCTGTAACTAATAGCGGCGGCATGCCAATAGCTAGAGGTCCCCCTGAACCACCAACACAACAATGAGTAATCAAACAGACCACTCAGATTCTATGCTGCCGGAGTTGCAAGCCTTGGTCTCGCAAAATGATTAATCTGGAGACTGTTCGTTTCTCTTGTATCGAGCAACGATGAATTATAAGAATATATTTGTAAGTCACCACCAGCAGTCAGAAGCAATTGGCTGTGCTTGAAAGGATGAGTGGGAACTGTGTTGCTGCAATTATAATGACTGCAAAGATTGGCTCAATATGAAAATCATCATTATCTATGTCAAATGGTGTATCTACTATTACAAGGAAATCCAGGCAGACCTCCCTATAACATCATTTCAATATAACCGCAAAGTTTTCCCTGGAACCGATTTTTCATGTTATGTTATATTATACATTCTGTAGCATTTTTATTTACTATAGCAGCCAAATAATAGCTGGACAGATAACGCCATTATATAAGTGGTTTGACTGTATATGAAAATTTTCCAGTAGTTAATTTGGAAAATCCACTTCTAGTTAATTTGCCAGTAATCTACCATCCAATTTATTGTCATAGATGATCTAGAGAAGAGAATTTTCCAGTAGTGTCCTCCCTTGAAGGTTCTATGTTTTTTTGGGTGTGGATTACTCAGCCTACTATATAATCGTAAATTCATTTTTTAATCAAAAAGTTGACTAATAAAAAGACTTGGAAGGAACTTATTCTTATCTCATCACCTGTATCCTTTTAGTTACGTTAGTTATTGAAACAACGGACAAGGGCCTGAAATACCTTTGAACTATTAAAATTGGTGCAAAAATACCCTCCATCTACCTTTGAGCTCCCAAATACTCCTGTCATCCACCTATGGGGTCTAATATACCCTTATTTTCTAACAACCCCATGTTGACACCTAATTTTGTCCATCCTTTCGTCCAATTTACATTGTTAAACTTCTATTTTATTAGATTATTAATTATATATTTTTTTTATCACAACTTGTAGTCAAATTTCTTGATGATCTCTATTACTATTATTACTTTTATTATTATTATTATTATTATTATTATTATTATTATTATTATTATTATTATTATTATTATTATTATTAATCTTGAACTTGGACGGATTTTTTGAATAGATTCGGGTCCAAATTTCTGTCATTTTGTTCTTGGCATATTAGATGAAAAGAGGAAAGTTTCGATTTCACAATTAAGGAGGATATTAAGCTATGATTATTATGATTACTAGTAAGAAATTAAGGTGAATGAATTAAGGAAAGAAAGTGGAATTGAAAAGAGAAGAGAAGAGAAAATCAAACTAGAATAAATGAAAGAATATAAAAGGCACAAAGAAAGGGATTTTGTAGCCGGGGAATTTCGACGAGAATCGGGAAAAGTTTGATTTTAAGGAAATTTAGAGATAACGGGGTCTTAGGAATTTTGAGTAAATAACAATGAGTTATGGGTATTTGGTTTTGGGGGTAACCTGATGCCTTTGGGGATTTTTAGTTGGAAAGGGCTGGGTAGAAACTTTAGGAAATGCGTGAAAAAATTTATTTGGTTTATTTGGGGAATATAGTAATTTCAAATAGATTTTCTCGATTTTCATAATGATAATAAAAGTAGATGGAAGTAATAGTAATATTAATAGTAATACTAATAATAATAGTAATAATAATAATAATAATAATAATAGTAATAATAATAATAGTAATAATAGTAATACTAATAATAATAATAATAATAGTAATAATAGTAATACTAATAATAATATTAGTAATAACAATAATAATAATATTAGTAATAGAGATCATCAAGAAATTTAACTATAGGTTGTGATAAAAAAAAATATTAAAATAGAAGCTTAACGATGTAAATTGGACAAAAGGATGGACAAAATTGGGCATCAACATGGGACTGTTAGAAATAAGGGTATATTAGACCCCATAGGTGAATGTCAGGGGTATTTGGGAGCTCAAAGGTGAATGACAGGGATATTTGGGGGCTCAAAGGTGGATGGAGGGTATTTTTGCACCAATTCTAATAGTTAGAGGGTATTTTAGGCCCTTTTCCGTTGAAACAATGAATAGCATCCTTTAGACTCCAACAAAATTCCATGAGATTGTGAAGGCTGCAGTGTAGTGTTCTGTTAAGTCTGTTACTAAAAGAGAAAGTTAAAAGGGCATCTATTTATAAGTTTCGTGCAGGCAAAGGAAACAGTCATTCTACTTACCAGACGTAACTTCTATGAAGTGTCACTGAAACCTAATCTTCAATTTGTGATTTAATCATATTTCCTCCAACATAAAGGAAAAATAGACTTTGTTTTGAGAATATGAAAGTTTATGGTGATTTGTAACGTTTAGGCACTTCTTGCACAAGCCACTTCCTTAAATTGTCTCTTGACATAGTGTTGATGCACAATGGTAAAGGTGCAGATTTGGGTCATTAATAATTGCCGCATGCAAAGAAACAAATTTTCTAGGTGGTGCTATATATTAATGTATTTGCATAAACTTGTTAATTAGGTGGTGATGTTGAATTTCTAATTTATTTATTTTTATAATCGTGATGTCTGAGCCAGCTTGTGCATACCTCAACTATTTCATCGGCCACCTGCTATCTCCCACCAACACATGGACCAGGTTTCGAACTTTTAAATGTGTAATATCATTCTATCAACATTGCTAATTGTAATAGGGAAACACTAAGGAGGGGTTGTATTGTTTTCATCGAAGTGAGACAGACATGTCCATAAATAGTAGAGCATTTGATAGAATACCCTTAAATGATAATTACAAGTAAGTTTTCCCTACATCTTTTTGTAACTGCATAACACTCGAACTTTTTTTTCTACTTTCCCTTTTCTTTTTTATCTACTCAAACAAAATAAAAAACACCAAAAAACCACAAAAATAGATATCCCAAATGTAACACACAAACAATCCAATGCCCCTTCTCTCTTCAACTTCTTCTCTTTTCTTTCCCTTCTCATTTCCAAAAACTCTTTATACCTCTTCCTCCCAATTTCAGCTCTATTAGCTCCATTTCCCCTTTTACCCTCCAATACCCTTTGTACAATTACCAAACTCTCCCTCCCATTCAAATGACTTCCATCCATGTCCTCCACTTCCAAACTCACTTCCCTTACCTGCATTTCTCCTACCTCGGACCCACCGCACGTGACCACTATCTCACACAGCACGTGGCCGCTGTTTTGATCAACGGTCAGGATTGAACTAAACCGCACTTGCACTTCACCTGTCAACCAATGCCGTTGTACCGAAACAGGTTTTAAAGAAGATAGATTTATTGCTAGCCGTCGGATAGGATCAATCAAAATCCAACTCAGCCTCATGTATTCAATCAGATCCGTACGCGCGTCATCATCGTTTGGGTGTTTGATCGTCGTTAAAATCACGTCCTTTGGATCGATCATGTCGATTCTGAATGGTGAACACTGAAACCAACTCGAGGTCGTATCAGTCTCTTGCACTTTACTGGAAACTACGTCGTTTTTGTAGTGTATATCGACGGCTGATATTAACTCCAACGGTAGATACAAACGGTTTATAGTATTAGAGGATGCAGTTGAACATATACCTTTTCTGTATATGTTCAACTGAATCCAATGCTTTCGACTCGAAACACATGTACATATATAGAAAAGATATAAAAGGTTTATATATATAGCATGTAGGTCCTGCTTTAAATTCACTGACTCTAAATCTTGAATTAACTCGTTCTCGGGAAGAGGGAGGGGGAAGGACTGAGAGAAGAAGGCACGGTGACCGCTATCAGGGAAGGTGGAGATGATGTGTCTGACACGTGGAGTGGAAGTGGACGGCCACGTGGAGTGGCAAACACGTGACCATAAGTGGTTTTCGGAGGAAAGGTGAAGGAGAGTGGTAGAGGAACAACTCGTAGAGGCTAGAGTTGGTCCGTCAAGGCGAGTAAGAATATGAGTTTCAACTATATCTGAGTGCAAATCGGAAAATCCGGTAGCGGCGCCTTGCTCAGCCGTGATGGTGGCGATGGTGGTTGGTAGATTATGGAGAGAGGAAGTCATTTAATTTATGTGATGGTTTTTCAAGTGTAAAATTTTGGTTTGTTGGGAGTTTGAAGTTTGTGTGTATTTATAGGTGTGTTTAATGGGAAATGGAAAGTGAAAATTATGGGGAAAACCAATAAAGCCCTTTCTATTTTAAATAATTACGTCTATTTGGTTCTCGCTGCCAAGGTGACTCGGGATTTTTTGCTTTAATTGTGATTCCTTGCACGCATTTCGATTATTTTGACGTGTTACGTACCATTTGTGAAACTTCGTAGGTGTCTTTTCCAGCTGATTTTTTCTTTTATTTTTCTTGTGACTTTGGACATTTTAGATCGCGATGTAAAAAAAGCTTTTGAGCAAAGTAAAGATTTTATAGGAAAATATTGGAATATAATCTAAATTTGATAAGTTATTGTAAGTTTACGCGACAATCTAATATTTACTCTATAAGATTAACAATATATGGGCAAACATTAGTCATGAGTTTAGCACGTTTCGGAAGGGTAATTCCAAGGGTTATTATATTTACATCACATTTTGAAAAAGGGATAACAGTTGAGAAATCAGCCCTTACCATCTAGCAGTTAGCAACACATTTTTTTTTTTTTTAGTCAGCAACACATATATCGAGTAATTTTGTCTAAGAAGACTTGGTTAGATGAGAAGAAATCACATACTCCCTTCTTTCAGTTTTAGTGACATTTTTTCCTTTTAGTTAGTATAAAAAAAAAGGACACCTTTCTAAGAGATTTTTTTTTTTTTAATTATCTACATTCAAATGAAAATTAATTAACTTGACTCTTAGGAGATCAATGTAAAAATTAAAGTACTAGTCCAACTAAGAGGCAGCTTTCAAAGGCGGTCCCAAGTGGAAGCCAATGCATGAGGAATTACGTATACGATCTTCATATACAAATAATTAATAAGAGATACATGGAGACCACAAGATCATTATATTGTTAATTGCCGGTGATTTAACGCTAGCCTTGTATTTACTTTCTTAATTTAATCCTCAAACCTATGCTTTGATATATATATATATATATATATATATATATATATATATATATATATATATATATATAAACTGATATAGTGATCACCAAAAAGTCTACATCATAATTCGTCATGAACATTATAGTATTATATTTTACGTGAACTGTTTTTTTGCTCTAAGCCTCTAGCCCTTTTTTTAATTCCTTATTTGTGTTACCCCCATTCTTTCCTACCATAAAAAAATGAATTTTGTCTTATGATAATGTTCATGTAAGAAAAATCAAGTTGCAAAAGGTCAAACTCGGAGTCCAATCACTATTGTTGTGATATCTTAAAGTCGTTTTCAGAGTGCATCATACTCTAAATAATTGTGTTTAAGAATATACATGATGAGACTGGTAACTTGAGAGTCCGGAGCCAAAATGACTTATTTTTGCAGCCATTAGATAAAAATAGTATGCTTTTTTTTTTTAGACCAAAATGGGTATTTCGTTGGATAACTAACGAAATACCCACACAAGTACTGTTCCGGTGCCGATGAATTTCTTGCATTTCACTACATGTGTAGCGAAATGCAAGATTTTTTTTTTCCTTTGCATTTCGTGAATCAATTCACGAAATAGGCATTTTTATTTTTTTGCCATTCGTGAAATTACTGTTTTATTTTTTTATTTTTCCTTTGCATTTCGTGTATCAATTCACGAAATAGACATTTTTTTTTTTTTTGCAATTCGTGAAATTTAAATTGTTTTTTTTTTCCTTTGCATTTCGTGAATCAATTCACGAAATAGGCATTTTTAATTATTTTTTTTTCAATTCGTGAATAAAAACGAAACTGATTTGTATTTTTTTTTTTTTGCATTTCGTTGTGCAATCAACGAAATATGTGTTTTTGTTTTTTATTTCGTGAATTGATTCACCGAAAGTGATTTGTTTTGTTATGTTTTTTTTTTTTTTTTGCATTTCGTGACACAATCAACGAAATAGGTTTTTTTTTTTTTTTTTGCAATTCGTGAAATTAATGAAAGAAACTGTTTTTTTTTTTTTTTGCATTTCGTTGTGCAATTCACGAAATAGCCTTTTTTTTTTTTTTGCAATTCTTGAAATTAATTGTTTTTTTTTTTTTGCAATTCATATAAAAACAAAATTGGAATATATATATATATATATATTCCAATTTTGTTTTTACATGAACGAAATAGAATAATTTTTTTTTTTGGTATTTCGTTTATATAAAAACGAAATAGTTTTTTTTTTTTTTTTTTTTTTTGCATTTCGTTTATGTTCCAACGAAATAGGATTTTTTTTTTATTTCGTTCATATTCCCTTTTTCTGCTCCCCACTTTTACCCTATATTATTTTACCTTATCCTCTTCATTCTCCATTCTCCATTCTTCCTTCTCCATTCTCCATTCTCCCTTCTCCATTTTCCGTTCTTCCTCTACCTCCATTCTTTCTCTTCTTCCGTTCTTGATTCTTTTCTTTTTTTTCTACTAATCCTATCACAAGGATTCCTCAACTTTTGCACCATAATCTTCTTCAAATTGAGGTAATTTATTAATTTTATAAGTTTTTACATATATTTTTTGATTTAGTCATTATAAATTAGTTCACATTTATTTTTTTGATTTATTTATATGTTATACTTAGTGTAGTAGACTATAATAAAGAAAACAAAAGTTACAAGTTTAATTAATCAATAGTTGGTAATTTCGGTCGTTGCTTCAATTAAAAAAAGCTTTTAAAAAATGTTAGTAGAGTTTATTGGTCAACGAACTACAATTAAAATACTTAAAAAACCATTGAAGCTACTGATTAAAAAGGTATAAATTTATATTATAAAATGTTCTTTTAGTTAGTCATTTTCATAGAACAACAGTTAAAAAAAAGATGAAGAAATTGTGAGGAAAGTAAGATTGTTAAATATAACATAAAGATATTTGTATCATTTGTTGAGTCATTTTCTATGTTCAAATTGTGACTAGTCGTTGGAGATTATTTTCTGTTGATAAGCATGAAGAATTTTTAATTTTCAAATTAAAAGTATAAGATCAAGAAACTGTGAGGAAATTGGTGTTGTTTTTGAAGCTAATAGACAAAAATAGCATGTCCTTTTTTTTTTAATACCAAAATGGGTATTTCGTTGGATAACTGACGAAATACTATTCCGATCCGTTAAAAAAAAAAAAATTCCTTGCATCCCCTCTCCAGTCATATGCTTTGTTTTAAATAGAAAAGAAGTAGTTATATGTAAGATGAATATTATTATGGCAATTAATTATGAGCTTAACCAAAAGTTTAATTACATTTCGTTCACCACATAGGGAACTGCAATTATTTTTTGACAGTTGTACTCTTATTAAATTTTTTTCTTTTCTCACGTGATAATATATCTTATAGTTTGACCTTTATTGACTTTCCTATTGAATATATAGTAAACAATTATGTAATGTGTTGTCCATTATTCTAATAGCAGTGGCTTGGTGTTGGAATGTTATAGATATGGATCGCCCCAAAGACACTGTACATCCAGGTCCAGAAAACTATGATTTATTAATACTCCAGCATGAGCATCGATCCCAGGCTGTGTGGGATGGAAATTTGACAGGAAAGAACGCATGTTTAACTATACGTCGTGCGGATCATGAATTCTGGAATCACGTGAGGCAATACCCTTTACATAATCGCATCCTTAATTACTTTGAGAGGTGTGGATTTGGGGGAGTTTTAGCAGTAGGTAATGTGCAGTATGATGAAGGAATCATCACTGCACTTATTGAGAGATGGCGTCCAGAGACGCATACATTTCATATGCGGACTGGCGAATGTACCATCACACTGCAGGATGTCGAGGTGTTATATGGCATTCCCGTGGATGACCACCCATTGGTGCAGAGAAATGTTAAAAATATAACTAAATCAAGGTGACGGGAATTGATGTACGATCTTACTGGTTGGTTGCCCGGAGAAGAAGCAATTATAGGTAATAGCATGTTGGTAATAACACAATTATCTAATCATTTGGAAACCTTGATTGCCAATAATGATATTATTGATGAACACACTGATGAGGCTGAGGTACAAAAGAGGGTCAGGTTGTACCTGCTTTGGTTGATTGGTGGCAATATATTCCCTGATAATAGTGGTTCAAAACTTAGTTTACACTTTTTGCTTGACTTAATAAACCTTGATGCAATAGGCGGGAAAGCTTGGGGATCAGCAGCATTATCATACTTGTACAGTTGTTTATGCCGTGTTTCGATGGCCAATAGCCGTGATGTTTGTGGATTTATTGCTTTGTTACAGGTACGCGAATTTCAATAATATATTGCTCTACTTTAGTAGAAATAAGAGATCAAGCAGCATTCTTATAACCACCATTACCCAAATTTTGAAAAATGAAATTAGGAATCGAAAGTCGAGCTTTATTATAAACACTAAATGTACCACTATAGATAATGCAATCTGGATTATTAATATTTGTGTATAATTCTAAATGTCAGCTAACCATATTTCCTTGAGTTGTCACGCTAACAATTTAAAAGTATTGCTTGATACACGTTTAAATAGTCAACTTCTCTGCTATATTTTAAATAATATTTTAGATTTCCTAGTGTTATAATTTGTATAATAAATCATTAAAATTATAATAGCTTGTCGAATAGCTTGCACAACAATATTAGCGCATTATCGGAACCCAACCATAACAACACAATTTTCATGTGTATTTTCGGGTTATTTTATTTAATTCAAAAAATATTTATATAGTTAAATTTACTTATACAGGTTTGGGCTTGGGAGCGAATAATCCCGATGCAGCCATTACTTCGTCCCCCAAGAGTAAACGAACGAGATATTGTGTTTGCGCAGAAGTGGACTCGTCGTGGAGTTCGTGAAAGCGAGGCACGAGCTGTGCTAGTAGTTTGTAGGGATGTTTTAGACAACCTAACTGATGATCAGGTATTTTTCCTTTTAAATTTTTTTGATAAGAAATGTGAAAAATATAACAACAATAGAGTTTTTATAGATTTGTTCATATTTTGCTTCATCCGTACTATGATAATGGGTTAATTTTGTTTTAATTTGTTATAGCTAATTTGCTACAACTTGCTACTTGTTGTGATATTTTTTAGATCCCATTTATTCTTTTAGCATAATTAGTATTTTGTCTAGGTTTGTTTTAATGGCTAGAAGGTTACTAAAGTATTTTATTTTGTTTTTATTTCCATCAAAATTCATTATGGAATTTTCAAGTTAGCCTGTTCTTCTTATGCTTTGGAACTGAATAAAAAAGAAAGTGCTCCTAGCAAGGATTTGGTCATGATACGCTTTCTAATCTTTACTTAACAAAAAATGCATAATGGATGTTTGTTGTAATGAGAAAATTTATAATTTGTAGTATAAATTATAAATGACTGTATAATATTTTTGCTATCGTAGTTTGTGTGGGAGCCTTATACAGAGGCCATCAATGATGGACTTCCGGAGTGGTGCCGACGTGGTCAAGACATTTGGATGGTGCAGTTGCCACTCATTTGTGGGATCTACCGAGAGTGGCACATGGCGAGTCGGGTCAACAGACAATTTGGTAAGGAGCAGTCTGTTCCGGGACCAATCCCCCCACATAGACCATTTCATTTTTCATTGGACAAGCGATTTAAGATAAGTCAGGAGATGGGGGAAATTTTTGAGGAAGCTGAATATTTGTGGGAACGCCGTCGGGAACTAATAGTTGAAGCTCCATATACTACTGTAGCTCCCGGACCGGATTCTGAATATTTTAAATGGTACCGGAGGTACTCCCGCACCTTGATAGGAAATCCAGAACGTATCGTGGATAGGGGATACCAACACCTCGCAGGGAGGCATGAAGCACTGGTACGTAACTTTTGGTGCATGTCAAGTTAAATAGACAGTTAATGAAGTACTATATAGTTTTCTAACATTTGAGTAGAAACAAAATTACTGGTAGTACTAATTAATATATCTTGAAAAATAGTCTACGAATTTGACTTACTACACTCATCCAATGCCAGTATTCAGGCAAATTTACCATGAAAATCTTAACCTAGGTGCTTCGATTTTTATACTTTATCTCTTTCGTTATTTAGCAAAAAGACTGTATAATAATAAATTGACCATGATTATGAAAGTAATTTAGTTATATTTTCTAAGTAAACCATCATATAAAGGATTTGGAACCGATTTACATGCAAATACATGTGTATCATATGTATTAAATATTATAGTAATATTAATAACTATATCGTATATGATACACATTAATTTCTT
The DNA here is from genome assembly GCF_019175385.1 of Lycium barbarum. NCBI lineage: Eukaryota > Viridiplantae > Streptophyta > Magnoliopsida > Solanales > Solanaceae > Lycium > Lycium barbarum. The sequence goes on from NC_083344.1 coordinate 126,043,811, forward strand.
TTTGCCAATCAGTGGCTTTCTTACGTCACTGTTGGTTATATATTTTTTTGTAGGCTCGTGGAATTCATGGATTTAGACATTTGGCTTACAGTGTTCAAGAAAGTCCGTTAGAGTGGCCTTCAGATTCTCAGGGTATGAATGCATTGATGCAAAGGTTTATTAACATGTCGACTGAGTCTCTGAATGCTGCTGCAATGGGGACGAGGTTGACATTTGATCCCGATTATATACCACCAGCAGTTTATGTGGCATCGCCTAAGTTGCCAACTGGTCGACGGGATCGTGCAAATGTACGTCGTGCTGGTAACCCACGGGGTCGAGGTCAGGTGGCGCACCAGCTTATTGATGACGATCAAGTTGACGATCTAGTGCCACACCCAGACCCGGCTCATGCATTCTGTTGTAATGTCGGCCCATCTATGACTGCTTCCTATCATCCACCTACGCATTTACCCACCCCACATCACCCATCCAGTCCACATGACCCACATACGAATTTACCTAGCCCATATTATCCGTCGATGGAATTTTCCGACCCATCTATGACTGCCCCAGAAGCTCCATGTCACTCATCTATGGATATACATAGCTCCCACTATCTGACCATGGATATGTCTGGCCCATCTATGATTCGGCCGGAGGCTCCATATAACTCATCTAATATGGTCACTCCACAAGGTTTCACCCCATTTAGACCTTCCTCACAACCTTGGAGCCAACAGGCTTTGGACAACCTCCTTTTCCAAGTTCCTCAGACTAGTACCTCATCTCGACCTCCAGCTAATTTTCCCTGTGATGGAAGGAGGCTCAGTTTTAATGATGCATATGCACCTACGCCAGATGTTCAGGACTTAGAGGCACAGGTTCGTTTTGAATTTAAATTTTTATATATATAATTTAAGTGTCGCATTAAAAAGTAACTTTTATTTTGTATGATATTTATAGGGTGCGGAAGGGATGCATGAGGGGGTTGCTCCGCACAGATCTCGTAGGGATCTCCGGCCAACACAATGTGTCACTGGTGGGAGGAAAAGATGCACACGTAGGGATGCATGAGGAGCTTTAACAACTTATTTTGAAAATTTATTGTGTATCTATGACTATATATGACTTATTATAGCGACATATATTCCGTCAATATGAATTATGGTGTATTTCTGACTAATTAGACTTCTATATGAATTGTTTTTTTAATAAATACGAAAATTGCATGTGGGGTTTAGACCTTTCTGCACCATGTATTTTTCTATAAATAGTCTTCCATAGTACCTTATTCATCTCACCACGCTAAAACAAACTCTTTCAAAATGTCATCGTGGAATCCATTCTTCTGGCAACACGGCCCAATGACATATCGCCCAGGTGACATTTTTGAGTCAATGGGTAGGAAATAGGTTTTGGAACGTGAATTTGAGTACTCGCTTAATCCGAGCGAGCGCTACAATAGACAATACATTAGCAAAATGAGGAGAGAATGAACTACCACCTGGATGAAGCTCATAATATTGAGACCGATTTAAGAAGTCGTGGCCTGCATCGTCCAAAACGCCGTGCAATAGGCATGCCGCTCACATCACCCCAAGAACTGAATGTTGCATTGAACCGCATTCGCGAAGAAAATAATAGGATGCGTTTGCGATGGTTGCGTTTGGAGGGACACAGATTGGGGTTAATAGTTACCCCTGATTGGAACTCAGACTGCGAAATGTCTGATGAAGATGATTTTCCATAAGAATTTTCTGTTGTTATGTTGGCTAGTTAAGTATTGTATTTGTACCTTTTCATTTTTCAATGTTATTTCAATTTGTATTTTATGCGAAATGCTATCGTATTCATCTTCATCTTCATCTTCCTCTCCATCTCGTCCATCTTCATTATCGAGTGAGCGATTTCCCCCCTCCCATCCGAGAGCGTCGTAGTCCAAGCCCCACAGTTCACAGCGCCGTAATCCAACTCCCCTCTCCTTTATGTTTTTTTTTAAAACCATCCGCTGAAAAAAGGTTTTTTAGAAATAATTTCCAAGTAAAAAAAAATAAAATAAAAAATTGAAAGCTATTGACAAGCTTCTGACAATTTTTTATCCTTGCATTTCGCAAGGTCAGAAACAAAATATAAAAAACTTAAATTTGACAAGTCCATGACGAAAAGTTATTTATAAACTTGGATTACTCCAATTTTTTATTTTACATTTTCGGTGCATATGCAACGAAATGCAACAAAATTTACATTATAAAGAACTCTAACTGGTCATTGTTATCTTCGGGTGAGCGTTTACAAGCAAGAGCCATTTTTTTTTATTTTGCATTTCGCAAATTATCCAAAATCTTCGACTGAGACTTAAAAATCCATTTACTATCCAAAAAATGTCGAACAAAAAAGAAAACACTCCTGGAAGCTCTTCCTCACCTTTTGCTTGGGCATTCCCGGAAAACAGAAATGATAACTCAAGTTCAGAGTCACCCAACAGCGACTGGGGAACATGGGATCCATATGATTTTGAGATGGACATGTACAACCCGCACATGCTTGACGAACGAGAGGATGATTTTCGTATGCTGAAAAAATAAGATCCATGTGAGTACTACTGCAGATTACGCCGTGAATGGGAGCATAGGTACCATGAGTCAAATATGCTCATGAATGAGCTTGAGCAACTGGGGGCACCCAAGCCACGTCGATTCTCTGTGTGGATGGAACGCAGGGATATGGTAGAATATGAGATAGCTGTGAAACAAATTCGAAAGGAGAATAATAGGATGTTGGTGAGACGTTATAGGTACTATATCCTTAAGCTCGCTGAAGAACAAGCTGCGACAACAAATCGCACGCTAACAGAACATGAAAGAGCAAGTGTTTTAGCACACGAACTTTACAAATCGGATGATGACATGCCTAATGAACTCCCTTAGACCAACTATGTGTTATGTTTTTTAATTTTAAATTATAATGTAATTTTATGTTCATTCAATAAAGTGTTGTGGAAGTTCTATCCAACAATAACTGTTAAATTAAAGACAAAATTAAACTCTACAATACGAACCGTTTATATTTTAAAGTAAGGACGACAACATATTATTGAAGGACGACAACATATTATTGAAGATTACATAAGATAACAAAGATTACATAAAATAACAATAACATAGAACTCATGAAAAAACTTAACAGTAAACAAGCAACAACAACTACTGAGTACGATTGGGGCAACGATTTTTGTTATGACCGGTTTGCCTGCAAGTTCCACACCTCCTAGCCATGCGAGCAGGAGCAATATCCATTTCATTCCTCCTTCTAGTTGTTCTCTGGGCTCCAGAAGTTCGCTCGTATGCAGTGTTTGCAATTAAACAGAAGGGACTTGCAGGCCAATATGCCTCATCACCCAAGGGAGAAAACTTTCCACTGTATGTTTGCTTTTAATACCTACAACTATAGTACTTGCTAACATAGTCCTTAGGCTGAATTTTACGGATCCGACAGAATTTAATTGCATGGGAACCTGGCATGTGGTAGTTTTTGCATTTCCCACACGAACATTTTTTTCCATTGTCAGAGACTTTATGGACATTTCCACCCTTACCTTCGTGTGCAAATGTCAGAATCTCGAAGACCCCAATCACAATGTTGTAGTTCATCATATCAGTGTGCATGGCGGCCCTATCCCAATATTCATGGAACTTCTTATCAACACCGGGCGGCCAAGTCTTCTTATTTACCATTAGCAGAGCAGCAAGGGCGCTTCTTTTAACAAAATGATCAAAAAGATTCTTAAAGGTCAAGCGAACCATGGCAGTAACAGGCAATCCACGGGCTTTCTTCAATAAACCGTTGTAAGACTCAGAGACATTTGTCGTCATAGCCCCCCACCTATAACCACCGTCCTTATACAATGTCCATTTTTCCTTCGGAAGCTCGCTTAACCACATATGCACTGCAGGTGACAAAGTTTTAATTTGTTGCATCCTCATTTGGTATTTCTTCTTCTGGTGCTCTGTAGCAGCCAACCACATTAGCTTCTCAAGATCAGAGTTAAGAAACTTTTTGTTAAAGTTACTTTTTAAATGTCGAACACAAAATCTATGATGTGTGGTGGGTGGATGTAACCATTCATGTGTCATTACACATTGCAAGATCCCTTGGTGACGGTCAGAAATTAGTTCAATGCCTTTTCTATCACAAACAACATGTCTCCATAATAAACTGAGAAACCAAGTCCATGACTCATAGCTCTCACGTGCAACTATAGCATATGCAAGTGGAAAAATATTTCCGTTTGCATCAATGCCAACAGCAATCAACAATTTCATCTCATACTTACCATAGACATGGGTGCCATCTATTGAGATGACCGGCCTGCAACTTTTGAATCCATCGATACTTGGTTTAAAGGCCCAGAAAAGATACTTGAAGATGTGTTCGCCTTGCATTGTAGTTGACTCGTGTGTCCACTCAACAATAGTGCCCGGATTGAAATGTTCTAGGGCAGCCATGTATCGAGGAAATGCCCTAAAAGAACCTTCGAAATCACCATACACCATCTCAAAAGCTTTCTTACGCCCTTTTTGCGCTTTTCTATAACTAGGAGTTAGTGATGGATGCCTTTTATAGTTTCCTGAACAAACTTAATACTGATTTGTGCATTGATCATAACATATGGTATCAACGAGGTAGCAATCATGTTGCTATTCAAATTGAAATGATCCTCTGTATAATCATCCGTATCACAATTATGTGGCTCAATCATTTTTCCTGCTTTCCACATACCACTTCCGATCAACGAAAAATGGATCATCCAACTACAACCTTCCTCATGCCGCTTGCAAATAACCTTCCAAAATGTACCTTTGGCTTGATCTGTTTTATATTCTTTTTTTGTGGGCTATATTATAGAGCCTCACTGCACCTTTCATTTGCTTCTTGCTGTGAAATAACATACCTATTTGCATGTACAAGAAAAAATATCAACTCCTAATTACACCAATTAAAATCACAAAATTCAAAAATAATATATTATTAAAAAAATTAGTCGCACGAAACTAACCTGATTCGATAACTTTAGGATTACTGGAATTCCAAAGTGCAGCCCGAACAGACCCGTTATCTCTCATGTATGCAAAATCTTTCGGTTCTACTTCTTCTGCATTATCCAAATATGGGATCACATTTGAATGATAATTAACACTAACATTACTGGGGGCCGCAACATCTTCATCAGAATCGTCACCGTCAGCAGACGATTGATCATCGTCCGTCCCTTCATGATCTAATGGACTATCGCTATCCGACTCATTTATTATATCATTAGCTAAATCGTTATTGCTCACAATTTGTGTGAGTTGAGTCAACGTGGGGTTATCTTCAAAATCGTTATGCCTATAAATAAGAAAAATTCATAGAATTTACGAGTCAAATACAATTATACAATCCATGAATAAAGTGAATAAAATATGATTATATTTACCTATCACTGTCCAATTCACTTGGACCAGGATGTGAAGGGTGTCGTACATTACAATTCAAATTATGCAACTGCGTAGTAGCATTATTTGGTCCACCCGTCTCACGATTCTATCCACTCCAATCAAAGTTATGATCGTGCGTTTAAGCCATACCATCATACTGTGTACCATAATTAGTTGTATCATTTGACTGACTACCAAATCCTACAATTGTTTGTTGTTGAACTACACCCCTTGAAAAACCAATATTCAAACTTGGGAGATAGGTAATACCTCCAAAATCGAACTCATTGTCGGTCGGTACTTCGACCTGGGTAGAGCGTTGAACTGTAGCATACATGTCAAGCGCCGCTATGCATATGTGATTTTTAAAAATCTCAGGACAACGAAGAAATGACAATAAAGATTCATCGTCCGTAATTGGTATCTCACCATAAATTGGTGAACCATCGGCTGTAAATGAACTTGGACATCGTCCGGTTATAACCACCGATAGTTCAGGATCATTTACGAACATTTTACTCCTTAAGACGTGTTGCAGACGATCATATTTTAGGGAAATTGGAAACCTTTGCACAACTTCGACATAGTTGTATCTAACCGAACCTGCTTCATACACAACTTCACCACTCCAAAATAAATACACTTTAACATGAGTTTCCGTCATCTTTTATGAAATATATGAGAGAAAAAATAAAAGTTGAAGGATATGAAACAGATAAGAGAAAAACAATAGATGAAAGATATAAGATGGATAAAAGAAAGTTGAAAGACTAAGGATATACCATAAGTAAAGATAGGACAATATTTATAAATGAAGAAAAGTAAAAAATTTCGCAAATTAAGTCACGAAATGTAAAAGATATTATTTTGACAACTATTCAATGCTCGTCTGAAACTGATTGAACCAACAGAAATGAACAAAAAAATAAAATTAAAACCATAGCGATATGGAGAGCAGAAAAACGGTAAAAGGGGGGGGGGGGGGGGGGTCATTATATACCTGCAAAATGGAACAAAACATTTCGTTGGTATATAAACGAAAAAAAAAATTATTTTCCTATTTCTTTTTTATATAAATGAAATACGAAAAAAAATATATATATTCATCCTATTTCATTGGTATATGAATGAAATAAATATATATATATATGTATTCCTATTTCGTTTTTTAATACACCAAATGCAAAAAAAAAAAAATTATAATTTTCTATTTCGTTTTTTTTATTCACAAAATACAAAAAAAAAAAACCTATTTCGTTCATTAAATTACGAAATGCAAAAAAAAAAAAAAAATCAGTTTCCTTCATTAATACACGAAATAAAAAAAAAAAGTTTCGTTCATTAATTCACCAAATACAAAAAAAAAAAAAAACCTATTTCATTCATTAATAGACGAAATGCAAAAAAAAATTATATATATATATATATATATTCCAATTTCGTTTTTATATGAACGAAATAAAAAAAAATTATCCTATTTCGTTTTTTAATACACGAAATGCAAAAAAAAAATATTATAATTTCCTATTTCTTTTTTTATTCACGAATTGCAAAAAAAAAATCCTATTTCGTTGATTGTGTCACGAATTGCAAAAAAAAAAAAAAAAAAAAAAAACTATTTCGTTGATTGTGTCACGAAATGCAAAAAAAAAATAACAAAACAAATCACTTTCGGTGAATCAATTCACGAAATAAAAAAAAAACAAAAACACATATTTCGTTGATTGCACAACGAAATGCAAAAAAAAAAAAAATACAAATCAGTTTCGTTTTTATTCACGAATTGCAAAAAAAAAATAAAAAAAAAATGCCTATTTCGTGAATTGATTCACGAAATGCAAAGGAAAAAAAAAGTTTTAATTTCACGAATTGCAAAAAACAAAAATCAAAAATGCCTATTTCGTGAATTGATTCACGAAATGCAAAGGAAAATAAAAAAAAAAACGGTTTTAATTTCACGAATGGCAAAAAAAAAAAATACCTATTTCGTGAATTGATTCACGAAATGCAAAGAAAAATAATAAAAAAAAATCTTGCATTTCGCTACACATGTAGCGAAATGCAAGAAATTCATCGGCACCAGAACAGTACTTGTGTGGGTATTTCATTAGTTATCCAACGAAATACCCACTTTGATCTAAAAAAAAAAAACATACTATTTTTGTCTAATGAATGTAAAAATAAGCCATTTTGGCTCCGGACTCGGTAACTTGATCTCATGATTATTATTTTGTGGTTTGATTGTTTATTGGGTCTTTTTTGTGATATTTTAAACTAATGGGCATTGAGCCCAGTTGGTGTATACGGTGAATACCGGATACGAGACAAATCGGAGGAACGAATCCGGAGGAAGGAATGGGAATGGGGTGGCGATATCGTTCGCCCTAGACCAGGGTAATGCTTGAACCGGAGCTAGGCATGAGCACCGACAGGTCTGCCTTCGACATCGTTAGAACATCCAAGCCCGATGACCCGAGCGTTCGTGGCCGTTAGTCCGAGTAGCCGTTGGTCCGTGTGACCGGTGTATGCGGACCACGCGCCAGTAGCGTCCTGCCATAGTCAACTACCTACCTTGCGTGTGTCAGGCGGCGCCATCAGTCCAATCCCACCAAATCCGTGCGGAACAGTCCTTGTTGTCATTATTTTATTAACTCATATTGTAGGAGAACCAGGGGGGTGTCACTATAAATAGGGCATATCCCCCCCCCCCCCCCCTTGAGGGGGTTGGCTCCTTTTACTTTCCAAGAACACTTGTAGTAAAAGAATTCATATATACAATCTCTCTCATTAATTGATTTGGCCAAGGCCACCCGTTATTGTTGTCATTGCATTCCATCCATCAAGTATCAACATTATACACGGTCATTTGTGTTACTAGTCAACTATCACCTTTAATCGTTTTACTAAGGTGCTCTCAAATATTCACTTTCTTTATCCAACACACATCAAGAACAAAACACGTATCCTATACCCATTAACAAATTTAATTGATTATCCGAATCCGGGGTAAACAGTTTGGCGCCCACCGTGGGGCTAGGATAATAGTGGTCTTTGGCCTTGATTTCTACCATATTCATCAAAACCAAAAGCGTCCCTACCCATCTCTGTGAAAACGGTCCGAATGGCTGACGTCGAACAATCCGGTCATGTCAATAATACCGAGATCGTGGCGGAAAACGAAGGGAGCGGACTGCGAGCATTGCCGAACCCCGCTGATCCGAACCCCGTTGATTCAAGGGAAGGACTCAACCGGCAAAATACTGTAGATCAAGAGAACGCCGCCCTACCGGCTTCCGATCCTCTCAACACTCACCATTCCGTTACGATATCCCGGGATAGGGGCCGGAGAGAACCGGATGCGCCAAACGACGGCATTAACTTACGTTTAATTTTTGAAATGCTGCAGGAGCAGAGGGCGGCAATCGCCGAGCAAGGATTAGCAATTGCCCAACTGCAGAGCGGAAAGGGTGAAGCAGGGCCGGTAAAGGCAAAGGGTACAATCGGAACCGGAAGAAACGAAGTACGAATGGTCGAGAGCGACGGCTCCGGAGCCGGCTCCTCGACTGAGGTCTTTAAGATGCTCGAGACTTTGGCGAAACGGGTGGATTCGACCGAAAAGAGGGTCGAGACATACAATTCTCGGGTGGACCAGATACTGGGGGCTCCACCTTTACTGAAGGGGCCGAATTCGAAAAGGTACATCCAAAGGCCTTTTCCACCGAGTGCGGCCCCGAAACTGATCCCGAAGAGGTTCAAAATGCCCGACGTGCAGAAGTATGACGCACCACGGACCCGCACGAGCACGTGACCTCATATACTTGTGCCATAAAAGGCAATGATATGGAAGAAGATGAGATCGAGTCGGTATTGCTGAAAAAATTTGGGGAAACTCTGTCGAAGGGAGCGTTGACGTGGTATGACCATCTACCCGAGCACTCGATCACTTCTTTCGAAATGCTCGCCGATGCCTTCGTAAAGGCACATGCCGGTGCCATAAAGGTGCAGGCCCGTAAGGCCGATATCTTCCGGATAACTCAAAGGGACGATGAGCTACTACGGGATTTCGTCACCCGGTTCCAGAGGGAACGGATGGAACTACCCCCGGTACCAGAAGAATGGGCCGCACAAGCCTTCACAAAAGGGCTCAACATGCTAAGTTCAGTTGCCTCGGCCAAGTTGAAGGAAAATTTGTCGGAATACGAGGCCATGACATGGGCCGATGTCCATAATCGGTATGAATCGAAGATTCGGGTAGAGGATGATCAGTTCGAGCTCTCCCCGGTAAAGTTAAAAGTGGATAGAGGTCTCGAGAAGTCGGGGAAGGGTTATGAAATGAAGTCCTAATCATCGAAAGAAAGGTTTCGGCCATACTCCCACCCGGAGAGACCAAACTCCAGGTCGGACGGGTCAAGGGAGAGCCCAAACCACCTCTCCGGTCGAGGTAGCAAGCGGGTCGAGCGCCCGTCAAACGGCCGGGGACTCTCGTTCAGGAGCGACGCCGGAAGTTCCGTCAACCATAGGGGTCCACCGAAGATTTCGGAGTACAACTTCAACGTCAATACCTCAGGCCTTGTATCGGCTATCGGCCGAGTACCGGATGTGCGATGGCCGAAACCACTGAGGTCAGACCCGGGACAGCGGGATCCTAGCATGGTGTGTGAGTATCACGGAACCCATGGTCACAAAATTGAGGATTGCCGCCAGTTGAGAGAAGAGGTAGCCGGGGTTATTAAAAAACGGCCACCTTCGAGATCTATTGAGCGAGCGAGCCAAAAGTCACTACAAAGAGCGGGAAGCTCATCGAAGGGTCGAACCGGTCGAACACCAGCATACGATCAACATGATAGTTGGGGGTATTGACGTCCCTCGGGGACCGGTAATGAAACGGACCAAGGTCTCAATCGTTCATGAAAAACGCATCCGAGACCATTCGAACAGGGGCTCTATTTTCTTCGATGGCGAAGACGCGGAAGGCATCGTTCAGCCGCACAACGATGCACTGGTAATTTCTGTACTTGTCTTTAAAACTAAGGTTAAACGTATTTTGGTTGACCCAGGTAGCTCGGCCAACATCATTCGATGGAGAGTGGTCGAACAGCTAGGGTTGCTCGGTAGGATTGTGCCGGCAGCTCGGGTACTCAGCGGGTTCAATATGGCTAGCGAAACCACGAAGGGAGAAATCTCACTGCCCGTAAACGTGGATGGCACCATTCAGCAAACAATGTTCTATGTGATCGAAGGGGACATGAAATATAATGCGTTATTGGGCAGACCTTGGATACATAGCATGAAGGCAGTTCCCTCAACACAACATCAGTTGCTGAAATTCCCCACTCCGGAGGGGGTGAAAACCATCCGGGGCGAGCAGCCCGCAGCAAAGGAAATGTTCGCAGTAGACGAGAAGTCGGCTCAGGAAGAGAAGGGTACAACCGGAGGGCAGGTCCCTCAATAGCAATTAAAGTGCACTGGACCGGATCCAGTACATGAAGAGGATGACTTCGGGGCGCCCAGATCCTTCGTCATGCCGGATGACTCGGACGCGACCAAGTCAACCGTGGAGGAGCTGGAGCAGATCATTTTGTTCGAGTTCTTTCCGGACAGGAAGGTATACCTGGGCACGGGGCTTACCCCGGAGCTCAGGCGTAAATTAATTGAATTTCTTCAAGCTAACGCCGATTGCTTTGCATGGTCGCATATAGACATGACAGGTATATCACCGGAAATAGCGTCACATAAACTCAGCTTGGACGGAAAATTTCAGCCGGTGAAGCAAAAAGAAAGGCCCATGTCAGAGCAAAAACACACCTTCGTGAAAGACGAGGTAACAAAGCTTTTGAATATAGACTCCATCCGGGAGGTGAAATACCCGGATTGGCTTGCCAACGTGGTGGTGGTGCCCAAAAAAGGTAATAAACTTCGAATGTGTGTCGATTATAAGGATTTAAACAAGGCATGCCCGAAGGATTCATTTCCATTGCCTCACATCGACAGAATGATCGATGTGACGGCCGAACATGAAATGTTAAGTTTTCTCGATGCTTACTCCGGGTACAACCAAATTTGGATGCACCCGGAGGATCGAGAGAAAACATCATTCATCACCCGTTATGGGACTTACTGTTATAACGTCATGCCTTTCGGATTAAAAAATGCCGGTGCAACTTACCAACGCCTAGTTAATGGGATGTTCGAAGAACAAATAGGGAAAATAATGGAGGTTTATGTTGACGATATGGTTGTTAAGTCCCTGGAAACAGAGGACCATTTAAAGCATTTGCAGGAAACCTTCGATGTACTCCGCAGATACAACATGAAACTCAACCCGGAGAAGTGCGCCTTCGGCGTAAGGTCCGGTAAATTTGTGGGGTTCATGGTGTCAAACCGGGGGATTAAAATCAACCCGGACAAGATCAAGGCCATCGAGGACATCGAGGTCGTGAACAACATAAAGGGGGTACAGAAGCTCACCGGGCGGATAGCGGCGCTGAGTCGCTTCATTTCGAGGTCCTCGGACAAGAGTCACAGTTTCTTCTCTTTGCTCAGAAAGAAGAACAACTTCGATTGGACACCGGAGTGCCAAGAAGCCCTAAGGGAGTTGAAGAAGTATCTGTCCAGCCCCCCGTTACTGCACACACCAAAGGCCGATGAGCCGCTTCTTCTCTACCTAGCAGTCTCCGAAATGGCGGTAAGCGGCGTTTTGGTCCGAGAAGAATCAGGTACGCAATTCCCTATCTATTATGTAAGTAGAACTTTGGGGGATGCAGAGACCCGTTATCCCCATTTGGAAAAGTTGGCATTAGCATTGGTAAGCGCTTCCAGAAAGCTCAAACCTTATTTTCAATGCCACCCCATATGTGTAATAACCACTTACCCTTTAAAAAACATCATGCATAAACCTGAGTTATCGGGTAGATTAACAAAATGGGCTGTAGAAATTAGCGGTTACGATATCGAGTACAAACCTCGAACAGCCATCAAATCCCAAATCTTGGCCGATTTTGTGGCAGACTTTACCCCGGCCATGGTCCCCGAGGTCGAGCAGACTCCCTTTGCTTGAAAATGTATTAGAGGCTCTTATGATTTGTGAATATGTCAACACGAACGTCATATAATAGTGACGCTAGAAAAATAACTATATTACAATTGTATTAAATATGAAATTTATTTTTAAAAGGGAATAGAGCTTATCAACATTTCGTGTTGGGGCATGCATGCTTTTAATATATTCTTGATAGATATAGATACAATTACATATCTGTGTGTTTGTATGTGTATATATTTGGGTGTGGGTGAGAGGAATCTGGTTGGTTATGTTTGTTATTCAGGGGTGGCTCGACTATAAGACCAATTTTTTTGGGGGCCCTTTTTTTACTTAAAGATGTATTTTATATATAAACTGTTTCCTCAACCGAAAGAAGTTTTTCAAAATTAAAATTGGCAAAATCTTATTTAAGATAATCAGTAATGTCTCAAGAGAGACTGAATGAATTAAATAGATTATCAATTGAAAAGGAATTATTAGAACAAATCGATTAGTAATTAATGATTTCGCATCTCAAAAGGCTAGAAAAGTAGACGTTAAATAAAAATATATATGACGATCTTTTCTTTAAAAAAAATTAGTGCCTAGCTCTGTTTGAAGTTTAGCTTTAGGCCCTCATTGTTGTTGAGACGGCTCCGTTGTTATCTTGACAACTACAACAGTCCCGAGCTTAACACTTAGCGCTAAGTTTTAAGTAATTTTCTTTTATCTCAGTCAATGATATAATTCTTTAACATAGTATTACAAAGATTTTTGTTTTTTTTGGTTATATATTCAGTTTTCGATGAATTCGATGTTCTTCAAATTAAGTACTCCTAGTTAACCTACTATCAATTTGTTTAAAGTTATTGTCTTTGATTAACATAAGCTGGGAAAGCAGGTTCCAAATCAAAGTAAAAAGAACTGATTAAAAAACTCCCACTCTTTAGTTTGTCTGTGGACTTGTTTGATTAAAAATGTATGTATGCATATATGCAAAGAATATGCAATTTGTAGCTTGTACATTTTTTTATATTGTGGTCTTGACGTCACGATATTTCTACTTGAAGGTGATTGAATATCACCATTATGAATGAAGTTTTGAAGTTGACAAAAGTTTTTTCAAAACGTTATTATTTCTTCAAAAAGGAATATAAAAAAGGATTGAAGGGATTAAGGTTTACTTTTGTTTTCATATTTTAAGTGTTAATCAGTGAAAATAGTTCACATTAATAAGAGATAAGTATATGCTTTATTTGAACGCACAGGCCTAGGTTTCAAACAACTTGAAGGGGGGGAAAATGAAGTTGTCAATTGAAAGTGAGGTCAAGGTATATTTTAGATAGCTCAAGAAGACATTAATTTCATTAAGCTAACATGTAATAACTCTAGTATTTAGGCCCCAATTTATGTGCTTCATTAGCTACTGGCTACTCGAAGAAAGATGAGTGTGTGTGTATATATCAAGTTATCAACTAAGTGTATGTGAATTTTTACACAATCTGGCAATTTAATTTAATATAGAGAAATAATTGTCTTATGTAGGTTATTAGTAAGTCTTAAGTTACTTTTAAAATAATCGAACTGTAAAAAATAATGTTAATGTAAAGAAATCAAAAGTCAAGTCATATACTCTTTTTTCACCCTCGTGCTAGAGAGTGTGAGGCAGCGGAGAATGGTATGTGGTTGAGATATGAGATGAATCGAGGATACGGCTTTTTTTTCTTCATATGATGTTTGATACTTGTTAGTGGCGCGACTAATTTAAATTTGCATTGTGTAAGATTCATCAAAGGAGAAAACGCTCCCTGTAAGATCTTCGAGTCTCAATACTTGCACGGAAACATCTAATTACAAATAAAAGATTTCGACTATTTCTGCTACAAACATTGACGGTAAGAATATTGACTTACTAGCCTTTGCCCTTTAGGTATTTTAAAAACTTTTTGTTTGGCCTGTAGTCAACTCTTTTACAGCTTTTGGCTTACTAGAAAAGTCAGACTTCATAATACGACCTTTTATTTTACAAACGAAGTTGCAACATTGTACCCAAAAATAAATAAATGCAAGACCTTTACTTAGTTCTTTTGTTTTCTTTTATTTAATCTAAGTCATTTGTTTAATTTGTCTCAACGTAATTACTCTGTAAGTTCTTTTGGATTTATAGCTTTTCGTTACTTGACAGTAGTCGATCAGAGGAGATTCAATGTACGTAATGCTTTATTTATTTGAATAGAAAAAGTGACATTATAAAGACTTTTTATATTATTTTATCAAATTCCTTACATGCATATAACAGTAAAAAATTCTGAGAACATTTGATGTACAAAATTTTGAAAAATCGTAATGCGCCACTAATTGTCTATTTGTGTATATATATATATATATTGTTTTGACACAAACAAACTACAGCACTACTCTTATCCTTAAGCATTCTAAGTTCATAATGAAAGTATATATTCTATAATAAGTGTAGACGCCGAAGAAAAGGTTAAAACAGACTCATCAGAAGAAGAAGAAGAAGAAGAAGAAGAAGAAGAAGAAGAGCTAATAAATGAAATTGGATTAGAGAAATTAGATCTAGAAGCCATTCAAGCAAGCACTTTAGCAAATATTCATCTCTTTCTCTTAGCTTCTGTTCTTAATAATCCTCTTCTTTAACCACACCGCGGTCATGGCCAACAATTAGTCCTTTGTCATTTTTGGACATTTAAATGGCTCCTCAACACCTAGGAATTTACAGGTTAATCCATCGAGTTTATTAACAAATTAAGAGAATAACCATATACTAAGTGTAACAGATTCATAATAACAAGAAATTACTCCAACATAGATTTACAATGTTCATTGTAATAATGTACATTACTGGGAGAGTAACACAGAAACATAGTTATAAAAACTTACATGGCTTAAAGACGGAGAGAGGTTTCCCTTTCGGGGAACCCCAAAAACTACTTCTCACACTTGGAGGATTATTGAAAAACTAGTACTATTTTACAGTAGAGGTTTATATTACAAAGGTTTGGATTGGGAAAAGGATTTGAGGCATTTGATGAAAGGGAAGGGGAATATGGTTTTTTCGGTGCTTTTATTCATGCGCGTAAAATATAGTCTTAAGGTCCAAAAATATTCTGCTCTGATACCAATCGGGGTGTGGTTAAAGAAAAGAATTATTAAGAACAGAAGCTAAGTGAAAGAGATGAACAGTGTAACAAGATTCATGACTGGACAAAGTCCAGATTAAATAAAACTAAAAAAAAAATGGGAGATAAACAGAAACTTAGAGATATAACTACATGATAAGAAGACATTAAGGAGTGAGGAAGTACCGAGTAGGATTGTTTAAAAAATTTTGACACAAACAAACTACAGCACTACTCTTATCCTTAAGCATTCTAAAAGTCTGAAAAGATTTTTAATATCCTATACCCCTCTATCCCTTTTTCTGCCAGACAAAGACTACCAATTTCTAGAAGATAAGTTTCTATGAGACAACATAGTTTTACTAAATACATAAGTTTCCACTATCGTATGATATACCTAACCCGTCAAAGACTTATAAACGTTAGAAAAACTAGAAAATTTCTTACTGAATACGATAATTATCTAGAAACAGCTCATCGTGAAGCCTTAGAAACTAATACATGCGTTTTAAGCTTTAAAAATAATCTTCTTTGAGAAATACATTTTACCAACGACGAAATAGTTAGAGCAGAAGAATATATTAGATATATAGAAAGGAAGGTACGTTTTATTCCATTAGGATAATACATGCAAGATCATTATCTAGAAGTTAAACAAGAACTAAATAGGTTATACCTGGAATATATTAGATTAAGTAACTCTAAAGCCAATCAGCAGAGATTACAGGAGTTAATAGATATAATATCAAGATTAGAATATAGATTACTAGGATACGTAAAATCTAGAAAATCCTCTCAGAGGCAAGTAACAAAAAGATTTAAACCGTATTAATTATCATTATATGAAGAGACATCCTTTTACAAGGCAAGTAGCTATTAATTACTGGTATTTACATCAAGATAGAGAACGAATACGAGAGTTAAGAAAAATAGAAAAAGCTTTGAGTGCATTTTTAGAAGTAATAAATACAGAAGCATTATCATCATTAATAGTAAATAGTTTCTTACAAAATATTGTACACGAAGAGACCATATCTGCTATAATTGGGAAATTACAAGGTATAAAAGACGATATAGAAAGATTAAAGACAAGGATTAAGTTTCAAAAAGAACGTAAAGTGTGGATTCCATTGGGATAGTAAATAAATCAGGCAGAATAGATACATTAAAGAATCTAGAGTATTTAGACTTAAGAGTATATCCAGAAAAGAAATATACACTATCATACTATTATAAAGTGTAATTTCAGTAACGGAGAACATATATTACATACTGAAGATAAGCAATTTAATGCTTTAATAGATCTAGTCATTAATTTTAGTGAGAAATCTCAAGAAAATAATAAAAATACCATCAGAATATTAGAAGTAATAGAATCTTCACAAACTAAACAGAGGAAGATACTAGAAAAATTAGAACAGAACTTTGATTTCTTTAAATTACAAGAATTAAAGATAGATAGAAAAATTCGGTTTTTGAGTAATAATTTTAACTTAGAAAAAATACCTACCAAAAACGAAATAGAAAGACTAGTTAGAACTATTGCAGAAAAATCGAAAGAATTAGAAATAAAGACAACCCAATTAGTAGCTCAGATAACACAACAAGTAGAAGTCTTAACCAGTGATATTAGCGAATTAAAAAAGACAATAGAAGAATTAAAAGAAAATTCTCTTTCATGAATGAATTAAATAAAGCATATAAAGAAGCCTTACAATTAACAGATAAATCTGTTCCTTTTCCACAAGACTATAAAGATTATATCCCTAGCGCTAAATCCGATCAAATATTATTAAAACAAAATATTACTATAATCACCCTATTATTAGAAGTTAACTCGAAATTAGATAAAATAATTAAAGATAAAAGTAGTATTACAGAAAGTCCACGGAATACAGAAGTAGACGAATTAATAGAGCAGTCAAAGAAAGTAGAAATAACCCCTCAAAAGGAGAAAGCTAAACTAGTTAGAAAACCACAAAAATGGACCTTCTTCCAGTTAGATCGAGAAACGAAGGAGGATCAGAAAGACCCCGAGTAAGTTTTTCAGATAATAGAATAGGCAATAACCTTTTGTCACGAATTCTAAGTAGAAGAAGACCAGAATAAAACCAACAATTAGATGATATAATAGACATAGATAGAGACATACAAATTTTTCAGCAAAATCAATTAAGACCACTTAATCCAAAGATTCTATATAATATAGGACATTTCTCAAGCACAACACAGTTATATAGACATTATAGAGAAGAACAATTATCAGCTATAGGAGATAGTGTTACAGCGATAAACTTGATTAATTCAGAATCAGTAAGACAGATAAAAAATACTAGACGAAGTTTAATGCATATGGGATTAATTATAATAGGACTCAAAGCATTAACTAGAAAGAATCTAGGAACCAAGGTATTAGTGGTAATTTATGATGATAGGTGGTCAGATCTAAAGAAGTCAATAATAGGATTAATAGAAGTAGATATGACAAATAATGGAGGATTTTTTATATTAGCCCAGGCTTTATGATAAACTTAGTAGAATTTGGAAAACATATTAAGATAGGAATACAGACTAAAGGATATGAAGAAATGAGTAATGGAATATTAATGTGTGTAGGATTTTTAGGAAAGATGGCGAATAATAGTAATACTAAATTCAAAATTAAAGTAGACGATGTAGTAGAAGTTATGGGAAATAGAGGAATAAAATTAATAAAACCCATAAAGATAAACCCCGAAGAATATGCAGGATTAGAATGGAGTTTATAGGACTTTAATAAGAAAAATATATTAAAACCAGAATCTCATTTAATGTATACAAATTCTAGAGAAGAGACTTCTATAAGATTCACAGACTATAACTATACTACTCATTGAGACTTAGAGCAAGAAAGCACCATAGAAGAAACTGAATCTGAATGCATGAATATCGAAATAATACAAGACGATTTCGAAGTAGACATGGCCTTAGAAAAAGCGAAAGAAATTTATAAAAAAGATAAAAATAAGAATTTCGAATGTAAAGGATGTAAATTAGGAAATCTAATATTAGAAGAAACTATAGAACATTTTAAAAAATGTGAACATAGAACAGATAATTGGGGATACAGAGTAGAGAGTATTTCACAAAATAAATCATACAATTTTGATAAAATTTTAGCTGAAATACAAGAAAGTGATGAAGAAATAGAATTAGACTCAATAATAAGTCAAAAAGAATTAATGGAATCAACTTCCACTAGTTCTAGCCCATTTCAAAGAACAACTAAGCAACAATTTACAGTAGATACTAGTACAGGAAATGTACCTAGACGAAGAGTTTTTAGAGTAGGAAAAGTACCAACAGAAAATATAAGACCATCAGGAAAAAGAATGCCGATAGAAGAACTATTTAGGCTACAAGAAGGAGGTAGTAAAGGTAAACTATTAAACATAGCGGCTCATGATCCACAAACGTGGAACTCAGTAATAGACCTTTGGAGAGATATAGTTGTTGCAGATTATATAAAAAAATTCTCAGACGCGAATGCAGAAACAATGTAGAAATATTCAGAGACTGGTATATATATATATATATATATATATATATATATATGCTTTGGACAATTTATTTGCTTGGTCAGTTGTACCTTTCTTGACTAATTGGCTATATCGAATAAATGCATTTTATTTATCGAAATAGACTGTGAATTAATTTACAAATCTAACCTATAATTTGCCAGAAAAGCCAACCAGAAAAGAAACACTTTAAAGAATGGGAATGTTAAAATTGATTAATGCGAACTATATAGGTTAAATGTGCCTACCCTTAGCTCTATCTATGTATGTTTTTTATACAAATTAAAGGATGTGTCCCATCCCACATATATACCCCCAGGCTATAACAACCTTTAATGCAAACTTATAACGAAAATAAGATGATTAATTTGTCTCGTGCTGCTTCAGTTTTTTTTTTTTTTAAAGATTTAAGTACCAAAGATGTCATTGTTACATTATCTTTTTGTTTTTCTTTGGCTTTATCTATCTTGATTAAAATTTAAAAGGAAATTATATTTGCACCAAGAAAGTTTTCTTGTGCATACTTCTTACACTGTAATTGAATTAAAGAGAAATACTTCTTACACTGTAATATTAATAGTGTGATTGTTGTCAAGTTAAAGAGAAATACATTGAATTAAAGTTTCAATTTGGACGAATTTGTCATTCTTTTAGTTCTTGTGCATACTTCTTACACTGTAATATTAATAGTGTCAAAAATAGAGGCAGAATTAGAATTTTGAGTTAATGAGTCTTGAATTCTAAGAGATACAACTGGATTGTTAATAATTCATTTATATATAGTAAGTAAAAGTTTAAGCACAAATAAGGGGGAAAATTAAAATACATCAACCAAGAGCGATCATCTTTGTTTCTAATTTCATGCCAATACATTAGGTTGTTTGATTGATGTGATCAGTTAAACATATTCTCTAAAAAATCAATGCGTAGTAGCAAACTCTCAAATCTAGCAAAAAGAAATAAGTTTCATTAACAATAAATCAGTCATATCCATTCTAATCTATATCTATATATAATATAAAGCTAGGCATAGATAAAGTGATGTGACACCTTTCTATGACCTTCATTCCTATTTATCTTTTTTCTCAATTTTTTGGCATCTTAATTCATTTTTCTGATTTTAAAAAAATTCTTATATTCATGTAGTTAAACAAAATTCAATCCAAGCATAAAGATTACTTATTGCAATTAAATGATCAACATTCACATGTTATATAGAAAAAAAAAACGCTAAGCAGCAGATAACCAATCATAAAAAATTACTTATTGCAGTTAAATGTTCAACATCCACACGTTAAGGCAAGAAAACATTCCAATAATAGCTTTTGGACCTTTCACATTTCTTATTTATAGCGGACAAATGAATGCCTGAAGCCTCCATTTTGAGGCAATACTAAACCACGTAATGAGGTGAGAAGTAACTCTCATTACTTGCTCCTCTATTGTAACTTACATCTCATTTAAATCCATTAAAGACCTTTAATTACCAAATACTACATTTAAATATGAAGATAAAGAACAAGTACACAACTCATATTGATTAGGAACAAGACGAGACTAGGTTGAAATTAAAAAAATACAAGACTTCTAAGAATTGTTTTCCCGGCTAGGTTCCTTCCCTTATCTATTATCTCTCTATTCATAATTTCTCCCTAAGATTTTGAGTTTTATAGTCTGGATGCGTTGTGGTAAGAAATTAGGAGATGAAACCTTTATCGAAATCAAATTTGATATGTTTTTGTTAAAGGAGGATATTTACATTATGTAAGGGTATTATGAGTTCTTAGAATTTAATAAATGGGCTTTAAGATTATACTTCTAATGGCCATTTAAAAGAGGTTTTGAATTATTATTTTCTTGTAAAGTATTTCTAATGGCTCCTTTCCTTCCATTCTAGATTTTTTTGCAAGCTATATTTTTGGTGACATCAGATCTACTCAAATGATATGTATAAGGAAAAAATTGACATAGATATATTAGTAAAATTTAATTAGTTGTGTTTTACCTTTTGGTGCAACAGTAAAAAAAAATGTAAAATGAGTATCTTTTTTCCCTTCTGATTAATGAGCAACCTTTTGTCTCTTTTGATTTAGGAAAAATATCATTTTCAAGAGAAAGTAGTAGCATGAAAGAGGGACAAAAAGGAAAAGACATACATATTTTTTGAAAATTAGTGCTTAAAGACATAAATATAGATCTTCTTGTATCTATTATTAGGAGTATGTAGGTTCATTTCAATTTAATTAAAAAAAAGTTGTTGTTCCCTTTGTGTTAATACTGGTGTTTTTAATTATTTCGAAGATTATTTTGTCGAGTGAGGAACCACATGAATAGTGTCTATTTTGTAGTAACTTACTTTAGGTGTCCTTTCAATTAGGCATTATTATTTTATAACTTTAATTTGAGGTTTTACTTTAAAGGAGATTTGGTAAATTAAGAGTTTAGATATGAATTTATAGGTGAGAATTAGTTTTTGTCATGTTTCTTCTTCTTTTATGTCGACTAATTTATAAAAAAAAGTTGTCTCACTGATATATTTTTAGGACCGCGCTTCGCGAGGAAAAATTTACTAGTTTCCTATATTTCAAGGAAACTAAGTGCTATAATGTCCAATTCTTTCTGTATCTTCAACCAATTACAACTTGAAAACTCCCTTCACCTTCTTACTTAATGCAATTTTACCGACATATGCATTAGATATTTCCAACTGGTATCACATATTGGTAGTACTAATTTTGCAGGTCTTTTCAAATTGACAAACGACCTAGTTAGGCCATATTAGACTTCGTTGTTCTGATATTCGATTCACAAACGTAATAGTCTGGAATTCAGATCAGAGGTGGATCCAGAATTTAAGTGTAATCAGTTTAACATTTGAGATTTTTAGTATTAAACTCATTACAACAACAACATACCCAATATTAAACCCATTGTATTTTTTAAATTATGATTTAACTTGAAAGGCGGATTCAGAATTTAATTTAATGGATTTAACTTTTTAAGACTTTTTAGCATTTGTACTCATTTCATGTACCATTAAAACTATGTATTCAAATATAATAACTGTTGATATTCTAGTAAGGCTTTTTTCACACACACACATACTAAGAGTCTACATCCACCCATGTTTCTACCTATTACTTATTGTAACTTTAATGAATTCTTACACATAAATTTATGCTCCGCGTTGAAAATTTCAACTTGATGAACTCAGTACCACAACGTTGTATCCACCTTTGACTAGGGAGGGTAATTTAGTGGTAAGCACCTTCATATTCAAATGATAGATAAAAAATTTGAGTCAGGATTATTCGATACATCTGGACAGGGATGTTTAACTTTGCACTATTTATGTCAATTTTCAACAAATCTTCTAAAAAAGTAAAGATATTATGAGATATATTTAAATCTTGTAAAGCAGTCCCGCTAATTTCCGCTTCTTTTTTCATAGTTAAGGTTAAATTTAACATATAGATTTCATAGATATATAACGGAGATTAAAAATATCTGATAAATATTCAGTTTTTGAAAATATTTACGACACGTAGCCAAATATTCAACATTATACAGCATTATACCTGAAGGAAAATTATTATACATAATGTATCAACCTTGTATAAAATGTGTTTATACACAAGTATGGGCTAAATAGGGTGTTTATACACAAAGTATAAGCTACATGTCATAAATATTTTCAAAAATAGACATAGAGCATAATTTACTTTTGACAAACTTTAAGGTCCAAAACTTTTTAATACTGTAATACATATTTAGAGGGTGTTTGAATTGGCTTTTCAAAAGTAGCTAAAAGTCATAAGCTTGTAGTACACAACTTTTAGCTTTTATCTTATTTTTATAATTTTTTTTAATCTAAAAATAAGTAATTACAAATATTTTTTATCTTTCCCAAACACCACAAAAAATGGAAAAGAGTTTAAAAACCAAAAAAGCACTTAAAATGAGCGGATTCAAACACCCTCTTAGGTACTACTCCCTCCGTCCCATAATAAGTGTCATCTTAGTCAAAAAAAAATTGTCCCATAATAAGTGTCATCTTAGGAAACCAAGATATAAATTGACTATTTTTTTTCAATTCTATCCTTAGACAAAAAATAACAAGTTAAAGTAACATCTAAATGGTGATTGGACAAGCGACATAGTAACTTGGTATTGTTAGATTCTCAATATTAAAATGATTACTACTTGTGCATGCTCTAATCAAGAAAAAAAAGTAATTTATTTTATTATATATATATAGAGGTAATTTAGAGCCCGTTTGGATTGGCTTATAAGTTGCTTATAAGCTGTTTTCAGCTTTTTTGAGTGTTTGGCTGACCAGGTTAAAGTCATTTTGTGCTTAAAATAAGCTCAAAAAAATAATTGGGCCATTTGACTTAACTTATCTAAAGCAGCCTATAAGCTGAAAACAGCTTATAAGCCAAAAAAAAATAAGTTAGACTACCCCAACTTATTTTTTTTAGCTTATAAGCTGTTTTCAGCTTATAGGCATAAGCCCATCCAAACAGGCTCTTAATAAATTTCACATTGTATTATTGATTTCTTACCCATGTTTTTTTACTAAGATGACACTTACTGTGGGACGGAGGGATTATCATTTTTTGTCCTTTTATCCCCAATAATCCCCTACTTTCCACTTTTGTTTGTTTGCTTCTTCAGAGTTAGGGCACGATTACCTCGGAAAGAGACTCCACAGCCATTTGAAGTGAAAGTAATGACGAGATTTACGTTGCCTCATTGTCGCAATTGTAATCCATTTATGTCATTCTTCACTATTTCTCATTGCAATAATCACATTACTCATTCAATTACACACAGAAAATATTATTCTTCAACCATTTCAATTGAGAAAAAAATTAGGGTTTCTGACAGCATAAAGTGTTTAGATGATGCTGTGAATGTATTCCATCAAATGGTGAGAAATCAACCTCCTTGTTACAACTTCACTAAATTGTTGAAAACCATTATAGATATGAAGCATTACTCTTCTGTTATTTCTCTTTTTAAAGAAATGCTCAAATTAGGTATTCCAATTGGTGAATTCGTCTTGAGTATAGTGATTGACAGCTATTGTTGCATGCATTATGCTGATTTCGGATATTCTATATTACCCATTTACGTGAAGAAGGGTTTTCCATTTGATGCTGTCACATTTAACACTTTATTAAAGGGACTCTTTGCTGAAAATAAAGTCAAAGATGTGGTTAATTTGTTTAAGAAGTTGGTGAGAGACGATATTTGTGAGCCTAACAAAGTAACGTATTTGATAGTCATGAATGGGCTAGGCAAAAGGGGTTATACTAAAAGATGTTTAGATTTGCTCCGAGTTATGGAAAAAGGAAGCACTAAGCCCGATACAAGCGTCTACAACATTGTTATAAATGCCCTTTGCAAAAATACAATGCTCAATGCAGCTATCAACCTCTTTGACGAGATGAAACAAAAAGGCGTACCTCCGAGTGTTATCACGTATAGTTCATTGATTGATGGTATGTGTAAGTTTGATCAGTGGGAAAATGTTAGGTCTTTGTTACGTGAGATGGTAAATTTTAATGTTTATCCAGATGTGGTCACCTTCAACATAGTGATCGATGGACTATGCAAAGAAGGGAAAGTTGAAGATGCTGAGGAAGTAATGAGACACATGATTGAAAAATGGGTAGAGCCTAATGTGATCACCTACAATGTGATAATGGATGGACATTGTTCGCGTGGTCAAGTGGATAAAGCGAGGAGAATTTTTTGTTCCATGATAGATAAGAGCATTGAGCCTGACATTGTTAGCTATAACATACTAATAAAGGGATATTGTAAGAAAAAGGAACCAGAAGAGGCCATGAAGTTGTTTCTTGAAATTTCTCATGATGGATTGAAACCTAATATTCTTACATACAATACAATTATGCAAGGTTTGCTTGAAGTTGGAAGAACTAATTGTGCGCAAAAAATGTATGTTGAGATGCAATCTGCAGGGCACTTGCCTGATTTATGCACTTATCGCACTTTGCTTGACGGTTATTTTAAAAATGGACTTGTTGAGAGAGCTATGACGCTATTTCATAAGTTGGAATTAAAGAGAGAATGTACTGATATTGAACTTTATAGCATTGTCATTAATGGTTTGTGCAAAAACGGTAAACTCGACAAAGCTCATACCATTTTTGAGAAGCTTTCTGTAATAGGTTTACATCCCGACGTTATAACATACGGGATAGTGATTAAAGGATTTTGTCGAGAAGGTTTGTTTGATGAAGCGAAAAATATGTTAAGAAAAATGGAGGATAATGGTTATTTGCTAGATAACGCAACTTACAATATTATCGTGCAAGGATTTCTCAGAAGTAACAAGATTAGTGAAATGAAGTCTTTTTTAAAGGAGATGGATGGGAAGCGCTTCTCATTTGATGCAACTACAGTTAAGTTATTGATAGGTGTTGCGGAGGATCCTTATTTGATGAATATGATACCAGAGTTTCAGCGAAAAAACAAAAAGTAAATGTCTTTTTGCTTGGTTTATACGGCTATGCACTATTATGCAATTTCCATTTGCCTCTGCAAAGGAATTCACATCCAATGGAAATTGTGGAAACTGAGAAAATGGCAATTAGAACATTGCTTGAGCTTTCTAAGAAATCTTATCGAGGAGGTACGTCAGACATTCTGATTGTTTTTCCACTCTTATATTTTGGATATAAGATGTTATTGCACTCTTAGTATTAAAAAATATGATATCAGTTGCCACCTAACATTTGATTTTTACTGCATTCTTAAGTTCATTTGCCACCTATAGATCCGTATGCATCTAAGTGTCTTATATTGATGCAGTTAAATAAATATCCATTAATATGTCTAGTTCACATATAAATAGAAGTATATTCATGAGGATTATTCACAAATCACAGAGTGTATCAAATATCCTTCCTTAATTTCTTCATTCAATCTCGCAGATTAACAATTGCTCACTCCTTCAATGTTTTCGTGATTGCGTTACTTTGTCTCCATGCTCCTCACGGCTAATTGTTTGCACCTTGTTAATTCTGTACTAATGTTTAAGGTGTCTTCTTTTTTTCTTTACTTTGCCTTTCTTTGTACACTTACTGATATGAAGAAGTTTTTAGTAACTGCGTTAGTTTAACATGCACTAATAATGCATTCTTATCGATCTATAGAAAATCAAACCTCTATGAATCATATGCACAAAAGAACAGTTTGCTTTTATGAGATTTATTAGTTTCTCATATATATAACAAAAGTATCCTCTCACATTACTTCTTAATGTATCGACAGAGATTGATCTGATAATGATAGAGGCAGAAGTGGGGAGACTTGTAAGGAGGAAAGCAGCACTTACCCAGGTTTATGTTTCCACAGCCCAGAATGCAGAAATAGCTGCAGCCTCAAACAGGGATTCGATGATGGCCACTGTAGGAAAATCCTTTAAAGATACAATAGCTTTGGATGCTGAAGTCACGGTTTTGTTGATTAAATGAAATAGTTACTTTTCTGTTAGGTTGTTTAATTTATTTGTCTTTTTTTTGTGTGTGTGTTTTTGCATAATTTGGTGCTTGTATAACGAGAAAGTCCTTTGAATGGACATCCACAATTAAGTAGATTCATAAAACGACTACTCTCCCTCTTGGATGTTAATTACTAGATGTATGTACTCTTTTTTCTTTACCAGGACTTTTCCTACAGGATATTTTCGTACTAGTAAGTCGTAGCATTACTCCCGTAGTTTCTTGTCCTTCGATCCCTGTTATTATCTGTTGTTTCTTATAATTTAATTGTCTTATTATTTTGGTGTAGTTACTGTTAACCATGCTTTGTCATGATTTGTATAATATTTTGCCTTGCCTTCTTCACTTCTGTTAGTTCTTTTTCCGAACTGCCTTGAACTGTTTTCTTTTTGAGCCGTAGGTCTACCGGAAATAGCCTCTCTACCTCCAAGGTAGGGGTAAGATTTACGAACACTATACCCTCTCCAGACCCCACTTTGTGGGATTACACTGGGTAATGTTGTGTTTTTGCCTAAATATCTATTCTTTCATTGATCTGAGGCTTTCTTTGTCTTGTTAAGTGTTACAATAAGGTTATGCAATGAGCCTCCAGGGCTTTGGTCTAAGCTCAGCTTGTGATGTGTAGCACGTAATGGGTTCGAACACTGCTGGAGAAGCGTAAAGGGGAGGGCGCGTTATTCACCTAGGTTGGATCTGTGTGTGCCTCTAGCCCTTGGGGATTTCTCAGTTCTAAAAAAAATGTGGTTATGCAATGATGCTTGCCTTCCTTAAGTAGTCTTGTGATGTAGACTTGTATCTGAACAATGATTTGTTAAAGTATCGTGCATGAGGCTTTCATCTAGCTCTATCAATACCTAAAGGTGCGCAAACTGATCCAGACACCACGGTTATAAAAGAGAAAAAGAATCTAAATTTTGAATTTTCAGTATGCACTTACAAATTTATTTTGCCAACTCCCATCTCTTGTGATCATTACATTAACTATGAACATGAGGGATGTGTAATGAGGAAAAAAGTTCAATGGACATTAAGATGATTATTAACAAATATTACTACAATCGAACTACCAAAATGATCTTGTGATCATTACATTACTATTTGATTTTTGTAAAATCATTTCTCTTTGTTTACAATGAGAAGAACATAACAGGTAAATAATTTGTTCAGTACTATTGAGCTTTGTTCGAGTTATGGTGGAAGCTTCTAGGTCCATTAGTTACATCAAAACTAAAATCACCAAAGGTCCTTGTGAAATTTGAAATGTGAAAGGATGTGGACTATTTATTTTAAAGGTTGAAGATGTGATATTAAATTTAGATTGCTATACAAATAATGGCATACTTGGCAAAAATCAACTTATTACGTATTACATCCTTGAACTTCAAAGATTTAAAGACCAAACCAATAACTAAAAACAAATATCAAGTAGTATTTGCCTATTTGGTACTCTAGATATTGTTGCGTTAGTCTTGATTTTGAAGGAAAGGGTAGGGCTCAGGTCAATCAGTTGTGAGTTAAAATTCACAAATAATCAATTTTTAGTTTTAGTAATTGAAAAATTGTCAGTGTTTCAAATTTAACATATTAGGGGAGAATTATTTTCAAAGACGACACTGCAAAGTTGGTAATTGTGCTCCTATTTATTTGCACATTTATCAATTACTCACAATTAAATGGTATGCATTCTCACCTTAATTTTTACTTAAAAGTTAATTTTTTTCATTTGATGTAAAATCAAACACTGATAAATATTACTACTATCAAATATTTAACATGGCAATAAAAATACTCAATTCTAGATTTCTATAGTTTACATTTTCTCATTATATTTGTCACTGTTGGCTGGTTCACCAGATTTGAAGGAACGAAGGTCTCCTTTGTTGAGCTGCTTCACTGCTGGTGAGTTTATCTCACTCATTCTGTGCGTCACTTCCATTTAATTCCAATGACTATGCACGTAGGTGATTTGATTTATTGTACTAGATTTTATTTCATGTCGACAAGGTGTTTGATAATTTGCCTGAAAGAGAATCTCACAGAATAATAAAAAACGGATATGAACTAAGAAAGAAGGGAAGACCTGTTTAATGTTGTGGTCTTAAACGAAAACATACGTAGAATCCCTTTAATCTTGGTCTTAAATGTGCCGTGTGGAAAGTTGGAATTAAAAATTTGTCAAAAAAGGAAAGAGACATTTGTTTTTAAACTGACTAAAAAGGAAAGTAACACAAATGGATTGAAACGGAGGGAGTAGTATTTTTTTTAGGAGTGAAGTGTTACAAGCAGAAGCAGTTGTCTCTTGTGCTGATTGGAGGTATTTTTGCTCAATGTAAACATGGATTGAACTAGCAAAGTGGCTATATTTTTTGTAGTTCCATATGCAATCTGTTATAACAAAAGTATGTGCGCGCACAGGCAAACATGTAATGATTGTTTTCATTAATTGGTTGATTGTAAACATCAAACAATCTATTAGTAAGTCTCATAAATGACTTTAAGGATGTAAGAAGTGATATTCGCGATGAACATAAGGACACTTTAATCAAGGGGACATTTTGATCGATCATGATATTTGCTATAAGTCAAGTGGCATAGATCCGATCCTTCAATGACAGTTAAAACGAGTCTCTATGTGTCGCACCCTTTCTTCAGTTATATGTTTTATGGACAGTAACTAATTCTTTGGGTTAGAGAGAGGACCAGTTATCTAAAGACCTTTTATTTCTCACGTTCCATCCTGTGAACAGTTATTTGACCTTTATATCAGAAAAGAATTCCTCTATTTTTCCTATTTTCCTCGTTTTCCTTGTTTTCTTTTGAGCCGAGGGTCTTTCAGAAACAGCCTCCCTACCTTCCAAGGTGGGGGTAAGGTCTGCGTACACTTTACCTTCCAAGGTGGGGATCCTTTATAGCATGCTCACGTGCATGTATGTATGTTGTTTGATCATGTACTAACTTGGAGTTTACGCATTACAGGTAAGGGTAATTCAGGACTCACAATGAAGCTGAAGGTAGTTTGGAGGAAAGTATCTGATTATGTTCGATATGATCTGAAAGAGATTGCTTTTCCTTCATCTTTGCCGGACCCTCCTCACTTCAAAAAACGTAGGAAACTAACTTTGAAGGAGCGCTATCTTGTGAGTGTTCATTATTTTCTTTCTGGTAAAATCTTTTGGTGATGAATTATGAAGATGCATTTATCAGTAATTGCCATCTGTTCTTGGTAATATTGATTCAGGTGCTTAAGGAAGCGTCTAGGCTTTATGCTGCAAGCTGGGTGAGGGACATTGGTCCTGAACTTCGGCCCAATGAACACAAAAAGAAGCGTGAGATTGAAGGCGGGTTGGATGAAGAAAATGGTAACAGAAAGGAGAAGGAACCCTCAACATTAGAGGATCTAGGTAAAATACCTTGCCAGTTTTCTTTCATATACGATTGCTATTCTTTCTTTTTGTACCTGGAAACTTTACCAGAGATATGCTGGATCAATAGAGGTACTTTATGACTCAACATATAGTAAAAGATATGTCCCTATACACATTACAGGACATCTGTCCTACTTCTTTTTCTTGTATGAATGGTGGGAGTCAGTGTTCTTAAAAGAAAAAGGTGCAAAAAAGCGACAAGGTCTATAAGGCTCGAAGCGAGAAGTGAGAAGTGAAGCACACGTTTTCTTAAATGAAGCACACAATTGTTATTTGTGATTATAGTTATATTTTCTTGCATTACATGTATGATTTTAATTTGTTTGTCATTTCACCTCTTTTACTGAGCACTTTTAATTGCGTGTTGCACTTAAAGCCATTAACTGTCACTTGATACTTGTCTTTTCGCCAATGGCAATACTGCGTTAGCTTCTGATGCCTCTGTCTTATTAGATCTAGAAAAGGTTATCATCCATTTACGAAAGAGATTAAGAAAGTTAATTGTCAGTAGAAATGGCCTATCCTGTGACGAGTCTCCTGAAAAATTAGCTTTCGCCATTTTGGCTTTTTTGGGATGAAGTCTTTCTTAGTGTTTGCATTGAATTATCTTGGTTCAGGCTCATAATTGTAGCTATCTCTAAGATACGAGGATTATATTAAGCTTTTGGATAATTTCATCATACAAGGGGAAAGGAAGTTCAAAGGAGATCTCTTGTCATACTTTTTGATACTCTGATGACCTTTCGATTTCAAAACTCTCTATATTTGAATTTATGCAGCTAATTGAATTGTCATTGTTTGACTCATATTGATAAGTATTTGTAAAATGGATGATTATATGGAGCTTTTGATTAATTAGATGCAGAGGAAAGTAACTAAGACATCTCTTGCATACGCTGTGATACTCTATGACCTCTAGATGTTCAAACACCTGATGGTTGACTTGATGCAATCAAAATTTTCTCGCGTTTAGACAATTATTTTAAACTCCATTTAGTTCTGTCAATAGCCATGTTAATCACTAATTAATTTGCTTCATTTTCTGTTTGATTACCTGTTTCCATATCAAATAATGGTTTTCCTAATTCAACTTAGTAATAGTAGGGTAGTTGCACTGTAACATGAATACATGATTAATCTAATTTCTATTAAAACATCTATTTTGTTAATTATTTATGCCATTTCGTACTACTTTTTCATCCATCCATCTTAAAATCTCAATTAGCCGTGTTTATTTTATGGCAAGTGATGTCTTTACTGTTTGACATTCTCTACTTTTTAGGCCATAAGCTGCATGGCTGCTTCTGTTAAGCTCTTATATATTTTTTCTTCTTTATTTCATACGACTTAAAAGTTAAAACTTTGAGCCACTTATTCAGATTCACGTCAACAAAATTTCCAATGTCATCATTTGTCCTGTATATTGACTTCAGTACTGAATTTCTACTGGTCACCTTGTTTTCTTGCCCCTCCACATAGTCTTCTTGAATGGAATAATGAGTGGGTGTGTGAGTATTCATAAATAAGTGCATTCCATTTTGATCGTGTTAATTTTTAGTTTTTGAAAGTCAGAACGAGTTAAGATTATGTTCTCCACAAATAACAGATAATCATAGCTTGTATGTTCCCAACGATTTCTTCCTACAAAAATTCTAGCCACGAACCCTTAAAGCTGAAAGCTTAGGTGACTTTGAGGATATATTCCTGGATTAACTTAAAAGTGTTTTTTCCTTTTAAAATTTCCTCAGTATTTAGGTGTCAACAACCACGTAGCCTCTTGAGAACTTAGTCATGAGATCAATTTTGCTGCTACGATTCTGTTATAACATGCTCCAAGAAGCTGGGTATCTTAGTTTCACGAAAATTCTGCAATGATTTATGCTGAAAATCAACATTTACTTATTTGTTTTATCCATTTAAAATTCCTCTTAACCATATAAGCATTGCACAACATTTACACTTATCACACTGTATATTTCGTGTAGTCTCTTTAATTAGTAGATAAATCCTTTCAGTCGTATTGAAATCGTTTCTAAATTAAGTTACCAAACTGTTGTGCACCCCAGCTGTGGCTGCAAGAGGTGGCATGGAGACACTACGACCAGCACTGCAACGAGTTTACATGACGAGAGCTTCCGCATATACAGATGCACTTAAAAGTTTCATACAAGGATATCAAGAAGGCATCCAACAAATCATGGAGAAAAAGACAGACTCAAAACCATCCGAAGGCGCTGATGCATCCAACTCCAAAGGACCAACTTGAGTTTTAATGGACAATTTGTGAGTTCATCTTTTGCAATACCAGCTGCAAGAACTTGTACGATGTCCTCCCTTATTTCTGTCGAGACAATCATGTTAATAAGTATCTTCATTTCTCATTTTTGTACATAACTAGAATGGCGGTGATGTAAGGAATGATATTTACATGAACAGTACTCGGGTACTACCAGTTTTTGAGCACTGCTTTATTTTGCTGTATTCATTTTACTGTTGTTTGAAGTTGGTTTGGCAATGTTCTCCCTTTGGCTCACGCCTGAAATTTCCTTAGATATTTTTTAGTGGCTATGCATAGATGCATTGCTGATTCTAACAGTCTTGTTGATGTAATTAGTGGCGGAAGGATTTTTCACTAGGGTGTTCAAAAATATAAAAGAGTAAGAAACGAAGAAGCCAAAAGGGTTTAACATCTACTATTTATATATAAAAAAATAATTTTAACATTATGTATACATGATAATTTTTTGTCGAAGGGGGTTCGGGTGAATACCTGGCCATCACTTGGCTTCGCCCCCGGATGTAATAGGTTCAAACTATAGTAAATTAGAATGTAGTAGTAGTCTTGTTAAGAACGTATCTTGACATTTTTTACTTTGACCGACTTCTTGAGAATTGAACTTGAGAGCTCTCACAGGTTAGATCGACAAATCTTTCCTACTGTTCTTTTTCATATGAATCATCAAAACATATGTAGTCGTACACTGAACACACTGTTGAACAAAAGGAATTCTTCCATCGAATTAGACTAAAAATGTGAAGCAAAAGCCGTTCAAACTGTAACTTGCCTTGAATAGATGGCAAATAGCACTCCTAAGACACTACCTTCTTTTGGTATGCAAACTAAATTATCCCAAAATTATAATTCTGAGACTAATTTATCCCATCGAAGAGATCAAAGAGGTAGGATAAAATTTCAAGATTAATGGAATAAGGTGAATATACGTCATTAAGTTTGGGCTTCATTTTGTACTCTATTTAATAGAAGGTACAAATTAATCTCAGAATAAATTTATACCTTCTATCAAACATGGTGCAAAATTAATTCCAAAATTAATACTGAAATATCCCACCTTATATCGTGTATCAAACGACCCCATTGGTACAGACACTATTATCTTATCCAAAATCGACTCAAATTGAACCGTGAACGCTTGTAATCTCCATTATATTTCCTCTTGGTTCCTATACTTCTTGTTAAGGATGTCATCCTATGTTTATTTATAAATTCTTGCAAACAAGCAATAACTACGTTTCAGTATCAAACAAGTTAGGTGGCAAGATTTTTGTATACAAACGGCCCATATTATTCCATTTGGGCCTTTGTTTACGTCAATCTATACTTGGATGGCCCACCTCTGCTCCACTGTTCAGCTCCTCACACCTCAAAACACTGACGTTTCTTTCAAAGTTGCAATTTTTTATTTTTTTTCCATTTACTTTCCCCTGGACTTGGAGTTGTTGAAGTTGACATACATCACCTTTCTGGGACGAGCAGGCGGCCAGAAAATCTGGGATTTTTCCCTTTTTAGTTTTCTTTTTCTTTTAATTGCTTGTTTTTGATATTCCATTTTCCAAGTGGCCCATAATAGTGAATCCTTATGTCACATCCACAGATCTTATCCCTGGTGATATCTCATCTGGTTGACATTTCTCGAGTAATCCATATCCTGTTACAACAACCATACAGTATAATTATTAGCAACACCATAAAATAAAATAAAAGGTTCGATAGAAGTACTAATAATTGTAGTGTGTGCATATGACCATCCCTGTCTGGACCACCAGTTATTTGGTGATACAGATAGCTAAGTATTCAATACACCATGAACGTTTCAAACGAACTTTATTGCAACTTCAATAGCATTTTGCTTCATGTTAAAGGCTTGGAAAACGTCGTGCACTTGACTTTACCCGTGCATCATTAAATTGTATGCAAAGCATGCTTATCTGAAGCAATATACGTGTGGTCATCAGAGGAGCTAGGGTACTGAAAGGGGGTTCGTACAAAATTATACCATATATAAGGTTAAACCTTCTTTTTTTTTTTTTTTTTTTTACATTTGTATAGTAGGGGCTAAAATTGTGACTCCGTCATTACATGTGATATTGCTTCTAAAATAACAGCAGTCCTTGGACATCTTAATCCTCTCTTGTTATTTTAAAATGACCCAATCAAGTCTTTCTTTTCTTTAATTGTGGGGAAATTGGCCAATTTCAAAAACCAGAAGTGTTACCTAGGCATGAAAAGAACATGACCTACTACAAAAAGGTACTACGAATTATCTTGCAAAAGGTTGTATTATGTCACTTCCCAAGCTTAATACTCCCTCAATTTTATTTTATGTGAACCTATTAGCTAAATATATGAGATTTAAAACAAACAAGTAAAATTTTAGAATAAAATATATAATCAAGCATAAAATGAAAAGTATAAAAAGTTGAAATTTTTCTAAAGTACATAAAAAAATAAAAATAAAAAAATTCAGAACATGACAGGAGGGGAGTACCACATAAGTCTTTGGTATGCCAGCTCGCAGAGTTTGATTTGGTTACCAAATAGAAGTCTGACTCTGGCAGTGAGCAGCAAAGTTGACTATATTGCTTCCTCTTTTTTTTTTTTTTTTTTTTGTTCTCCAAAATATCTTTTGGTTCATTGAAGTTTGCTTCAAGTTTTTGAAAGTTGCCTGCTATGGTAAGTCGGGACCACGAACCAAATAATAACACACAATTTAAAGATGTCCACACTATTAGCAATCATTTTATTGATGTATTCCCTAGGTATTCTCCTTTCACACGACTCCACACATGCGGAAAACACAATCAATACCTTTAAAAAAAAAAATTAACAACGGATAAATTCTATATTAAATAGCCGAGTTCGCTATTAATCTTATTTAGCAACAGATTAGATATAAATTATTGAGTTTAGCAACAAAA
This sequence comes from Lycium barbarum, assembly GCF_019175385.1. NCBI lineage: Eukaryota > Viridiplantae > Streptophyta > Magnoliopsida > Solanales > Solanaceae > Lycium > Lycium barbarum. The sequence goes on from NC_083344.1 coordinate 126,079,168, forward strand.
TGACTAATTTTTAGTTTTCTGTAGAGCGGGTAGATAGATAGAAAGAAGACTTGGAAAGGGAAAGAAACGGTAGAGAAGCTTAGGGAGAAGAAAAGAAAATTTTGTTTTCATTTTTACTATAAGGGAAAGGAAAAAATTAGAGGAAAGGCTAGATTATTATTTTCATTGGACCCCACAAGAGAAAGAGAGAAGAGAATATCTCACATTAATCCAAAACAGGGAGAATATAAAATTCTCAAGGGTTGCTTGGAGTCCTCTAGAACACACATTACTATTAATCCATCTGTTTTTTTTTTTTTTTTTGGAAACATAGTTTTGAGAGTGACAATATTAATATTATATTTTTTTATAATGGAAGTGTTCTTGTTAATTTACACACATCTCGACTAATTTCACGTACTATCTGCTACCTTTTACCAAAATTGATACCAAACAATTCTATCCTCAAATTTCTATAACAAAAATTAAAGTTTAAAGACTTAAAAGAAAGTACTAGTTAGCTAGTTGGGCAAAGAAAGCTAGCACAAATTCCAAAACAGCTTACATGTGATTTCAAGAAGTAGCAAAATTGATTCCTTCTACAAATGAACATTACTTGTTCGACTAGACTACTTGGTGGCACTAGTATAATTTTATTTATGTTTCTTGGCCTTTAGTCACATTGCTAACCTATTTCCAATTTAACTAATACACCCTGTTAGCTAGGTGCATTGTATTTTAAGAATTGAAGATTACGTAGGGTGACTGTAGAGTATGTATAGATCTGTTTCACTAAAGGAAACAGGAAAATCAAACTGGGAATTTGGACTGATCAATCACATATTTAACACTATTCTTAATAGTACAAAATTACCTTTCTTTAAAAAAAAAAAAACTACTCAAGGGCCCATTCAGATTGTAAAACAAAAGTAAAAATCTGTTTGGTTATACATCGCATCAATTTTCACTGGGAAAAAGTTTTTCAACCCAAAAAAAAAAAAAAAATCTCTCACAAAACATCAATATTTTCTCAAATGCATGTCTAAATGCATTGTCAATCTTAGCTTTAAATGTTTTTTCGACTTAATTTCAAATACTATATTTCCAAAATATCATTCAGTTCATGTCCAAACGCCTACTTATTCAAGTAAGAAAGGTTGAAATCTTCATTAATAAAATAAAGAGCGTACCATGTTGTTGTAACTGTCACTATTATAGGAAGCAGCTGCAGGAACAACATGAGGATTGGAATAATGGACTTGGTATTGGTAATAGTGTTGGCTAGCTTGACCCTGATACTCATGACTTTGTTGGTGGTGGCTCGATGATGATGAGCCATCTGGGGTCGATGGCTCTGAGCACGACTCATCTACCTCGCACTCTAGGTTCACCCCAAACAACCTTACTTGTCTCCTTGTATTGTTCCCATTTGTTGTTGTTTGGTTGTGCATTACTCCTCTTCCTATATATATTAATCAAGAACCAAATCAATAAAATAAACAAAAAACATAACTTTCCAAATGTTACTGTGCAACAAAATAATGAATTTAAACCTTCGGCAATTAAAAACTGATCAAGTTAGATGGAATAATGTGTATGAACGGGCAAATGTCATGTTTCAAATAAATTTCTAGGTGAATATTTACCTGTATCAAATAGTTTACACTAAATAAATGAGTTTAACCCTAGCACTTTTAAATACTAAAGCGGTTCACATATCACTTAATCATGAATAAGTAATAAATATGAATAGAAAAGACACAAGATATTACATTCATTGGTTTGGTACTGAAACCGAAATATTAGTACCAATCTTGTTGTTATTGTTATTATTTATCACTATTGTTCTGGCAAAAAAAAATTATTTTACTATATAAAAAGTTACATAGACAACGAAGAAAGAGAAAAAAGTTTATGCATCGGATGTTTATATCAAATGATACAATTTAATCTTATTAATAGTTAAAATTAAAGTGAGGATGCATAATATTTAATCATGATTAAGTTTCAAATGTGTTTACACAATACATATGTCTTGCATTGATTAAACTAATGTAAACTCTTTAAGTGTAAATAATTTATTTATTTATTTTAAAATAATACCCTACATAATCACACTAACAAACGGAAAACCAAGATACGTGTAGTACTTGTCTGCATGTAGGTACAGTACTAAAAATCGAAAAATGAAGGGAAAAAAGAAAAGAAGAAGATAAGAGGTTTTTAATGCGAAATGTATGTGTGAAAAAGGAGGAAAAAAAAAAATTGCCTAGTGCGCTAAGTTCTCGCTATGTACTGGAGTTCGAAAAAAGGCTAGATCATACGAATTTATTGTACGCTGTCTTAACAAAATGTATGTGTAGAAGTAGAAATTAAATATAATACCAGCATGAATAAAGCCAGGTTGGTATGAAACACCTGCTGATGGATAAGGATGGGCCCACCCACCACCACCACCCGGCGGAGCAACGGTGATTGTAGCGGCGGCGTTCCTCCTCCTCCACCGAATAAACTGTCGGTCACCATCAAACCGGTGTCGCTCAAATAAAACAATATCACCAGCATCTAATTTTTTCTCCTTAACATAACGACTCCATCCTTTAGTTAAAACATAACTCTGGCTACTATTCCAATATGAATATCTAAATTTCCATAATTTACCCAATTCGTCCTCGAAACTCAGTAATAATCCCTTGTCACCAGAGTCACTAATGGAACCGTTAAGGGGGAAGTATTTTTCCGCGTTTTGTTTAGGGATGACTAATCGGTTGAGCTTCCCTACATCGCTAGGAGTTAATGGTTTCTCGAATAAATGTTCTTTTGGGATTTCAGTTTCTTCAAATTGGTTGATATTATTGTGATTTGGAGATGAGGATTTGCTTGTTGATTCCATGAAATTGTAGTGTTGTTTTGTGCTATACCAGAATAATGGTTCTGTAGGAAGTTGTGAAGAGAAATGGTTGATGGACATGTCCCAAAAGAAGTGAGATAGAGAAAATAGAGAGACCAAATGGGTTTATAAATGACTTTATGCAGTGATGTAACAAACGTGGAAGGAGCAGGTAGGACCGTAGGATGCCTGTATTTGAACAGAGGTAGGGGTGTGATTATTGGGTTTGCATTTAAGTATCCGTTTAGCCGTGAAATTTTTTCACTTTTCCCGAAAAAAAAATTCACTTTATTTGTAAATCAATATTTGATCGTGAAAATTTTAAATATAACTTAAAATTATATTTAGAATTTGAAAAACACCTAAAACACTATTTTTCCTGCAACCAAATATTCCCTGCAAAAATTATACCCGAACACAATTTCACCTTCAACTCCAACTTCAAAATACCAAATAAAGTGAAAAATATTTGGTTCATGGTCAAACGCCTACAAACACAAAAGTACTTCTTAAATAATTTAACCAAACACAAATTATTATTCTTCAAAGCAATTTTTCAAGAAAACCCTTTTGATAAGAAAAATATTTCAAAATAAGCTGATTTCAACAGTTTGGCCAAACAAATCCAAAATATCATTTAATTGGTACCTAAAATAAATTATAACGTATTAAACAAAGTAAATTCCGCCTATGTGATTAAAAAGGGGGGAAAGGGTCAAATATACTCCACTACTTTAGTTTATTAGCTAATTTTGCCCTTCGTTAGCCAAAATAATCAAATATACCCCTCCCGTTACAAATTGGAGCCAAATATACCCCTACATTTAGCAAAGTTTCAAAAATACCCCTCATTTCTAACATATTTCAACATAAACAAGTCTAGTCATTTGGACGATATGGACGCCACATGGCATTTAACTTATTCTATGTGGTGCCTACGTGGCAATTTTTTTAAAAACAATCTGGAAAATTAATTTTTCTGAAAACAAATTTGTTAAAAGTGGCTTTTATTAAAAATCTGATTTTTTTATTTATTTTATAAAACTCGCTTCTTAAAAAAATATTCTGGAAAATTGGATATTAAAAAATCTGGAAAATGATTTTTTTTTAAATCAGTTTTCAGATTTTTTAAAATTAATCCATATTTAAAAAAAAAAAATAGGACACTTTTAAAAAAAAATACTTTAGAGTTTTCCAGATTAAAAAAAAATCATTTTCTAGATTTTTCAACTAAAATATCCAATTTTCGAAAATATATTTTAAAAAAAGGGTTTATTAAAACAAAAAAGTTTCAGATTTTTAATAAAAGCCATTTTTTTCAGATTTGTTTTAAAAAAATTAAATTTTCAGATTGTTTTTTTAAAAATTGTGAGACAGCACATAGAATAAGTTAAATGTCATGCGGCGTCCATGTCACCCAATTCCAATGACTAGACTTGCTTATGTGGGAATATGTTAGAAATGGGGGTATGTTTGAAACTTTGCTAACGGTAGGGGTATATTTGGCCCCAACTTGTAACGGGAGGGGTATATTTGACTACTTTGGCTAACATAGAGCAAAGTTAGCCAATAAACTAAAGTATAGGATATATTTGACCCTTTTCCCTTAAAAAAAATGCAATACCCTATCCGTCTATATAATTTAAATTCTTATAACTTTTAGTTATGGAACCCATAGGTATTTGAAGTGCCAAGAAATTAATTTCACAAAGATGAAAATGAGAGATAGAGATGCAAGAACAATCGTACGTTTGTTTTAAGGTATTTGTGTGATAAGAAAAATCATTGTATTCAGTGCAATTTACTGTTCGGCAAGTACTAACATACATACACAACACTCTGAAAATTATAGGTTCACTCTTAGATAGCTTCAGACCATTTGATTATGAAAATAGTAAAAAATGGATAGAGTAGATATTTCTTTAAGGTTCTACCTGAACCCAAGTAAGACTTAAGTGATTTGGGAGTCCGGAACCAAAATGCCTCAAAAAACATTTTGAATCAAAATATTTCAATAAAAAAAAGAGTTATCAAAGTACCCATAGTGCAGTAAAATACTGCGCTATAGCACTAACGGAGACGGAGTCGTTAAGTGCTATAGCGCAGTATTTTACTGCGTTATAGAAAAAAAAAATTGGTACTTCTATAACGCAGTAAAATACTGCGTTATAGAAGTACCAAAAAAAAAATTCTTTCTATAACGCAGTAAAATACTGCGTTATAAAAGTACCAAATTTATTTATTTTGGTATAACGCAGTAAAATACTGCGTTATATAAACAGTACAAAAAAACAATTGGCCAACTTTATTTTTTGCAACACTTAGTGTTATTTTCCATACTTTGACCAATAATTAGTCGTGTGTCAAGATTCCGAAACGTCAATATTTTATATAGAACCTGATATTTTTTTCTGCGTACAATAATGTAGGCCCAATACATCAAGGATACGTATACGTTCGGATCGTCATTTTAGGGGTTGAAAGGTGCCCGAAGTAAGTTTTGTTTGAAAAAACTTAGTGTTTTTTCCATACTTTGACCAATGATTAGTCGTGTGTCAAGACTCCGAAACGTCAATATTTTATATAGAACCTGATATTATTTTTTTTGCGTACAATAATGTAGGCCCAATACATCAAGGATACGTAGACGTTCGGATCGTCATTTTAGGGGTTGAAAAGGTGCTCGAAGTAAGTTTTGTTTGAAAAAACTTAGTGTTTTTTCCATACTTTGACCAATGATTAGTCGTGTGTCAAGACTCCGAAACGTCAATATTTTATATAGAACCTGATATTTTTTTTCTGCGTACAATAATGTAGGCCCAACACATCAAGGATACGTAGACGTTCGGATCGTCATTTTAGGGGTTGAAAAGGTGCTCGAAGTAAGTTTTGTTTGAAAAAACTTAGTGTTTTTTCCATACTTTGACTAATGATTAGTCGTGTGTCAAGACTCCGAAACGTCAATATTTTATATAGAACCTGATATTTTTTTTCTGCGTACAATAATGTAGGCCCAATACATCAAGGATACGTAGACGTTCGCATCGTCATTTTAGGGGTTGAAAAAGTGCCCGAAGTAAGTTTTGTTTGAAAAAACTTAGTGTTTTTTCCATACTTTGACCAATGATTAGTCGTGTGTCAAGACTCCGAAACGTCAATATTTTATATAGAACCTGATATTTTTTTTCTGCGTACAATAATGTAGGCCCAACACATCAAGGATACGTAGACGTTCGGATCGTCATTTTAGGGGTTGAAAAGGTGCTCGAAGTAAGTTTTGTTTGAAAAAACTTAGTGTTTTTTCCATACTTTGACCAATGATTAGTCGTGTGTCAAGACTCCGAAACGTCAATATTTTATATAGAACCTAATATTTTTTTTTTTGCGTACAATAATGTAGGCCCAATACATCAAGGATACGTAGACGTTCGGATCGTTATTTTAGGGGTTGAAAAGGTGCCCGAAGTAAGTTTTGTTTGATAAAACTTAGTGTTTGACTGTAAGGTTAGTTTAGTCAACTTTATGTGTCGAGAAAATTAGTCAGCTTTATTTCAACAATTGAAACCGTAGAAGTGAAATTGACATTCACAGCTACATTACCCCGGGACTTTTACGTTGAAATTTATTGCGTATCACCATCTTATAAGTAAATAAAACTGAAAATTTCACGCCAATTTGGGGGAAAATCGAAATTGAATGGGATAAAAGACGTTTTTTTTTAAATCGGCTCGGCCAAACCGCCTTACGGCGTTTGTCCGCATAGATCTCGAAAAAATACGCAAGTTAAAAAAAAAATGCGTAAAACGTACGTCCGAGCGCAAAGTTATGACCATCTAAATTTGACGACTTTACAACTAGTTTTTGTCCCTATATTTTTTAGAATTATATTTATATTCAAAATAAAGTTATGTCTTGATTAAAAAATAACACGCTTAAATCAAAATCTTAAAAAATAAAACACCCTAAAGTTTCCAAACAAAACTTACTTCGGGTACCTTTTCAACCCCTAAAATGACTATTCAAACGTCTACGTATCCTTGATGTATTGAGCCTACATTATTGTACGCAGAAAAAAATATCAGGTCCTATATAAAATATTGACGTTTCGGAGTCTTGACACACGACTAATCATTGGTCAAAGTATGGAAAAAACACTAAGTGTTTTCAAACAAAACTTACTTCGGACACCTTTTCAACCCCTAAAATGACGATCCGAACGTCTACGTATCCTTGATGTATTGGGCCTACATTATTGTACGCAGAAAAAAAATATCAGGTTCTATATAAAATATTGACGTTTCGGAGTCTTGACACACGACTAATCATTGGTCAAAGTATGAAAAAAACACTAAGTTTTTTCAAATAAAACTTACTTCGGCACCTTTTCACCCCCTAAAATGACGATCCGAACGTTTACGTATCCTTTATCTCTTTCTATCATCAGAGAATCAATCTCGTAGCCTAGCTACGTAGCAGGCTCAGAGCGTATTGAGCCTACATTATAGTACGTAGAAAAAAATATCAGGTTCTATATAAAATATTGACGTTTCGGAATCTTGACACACGACTAATTATTGGTTAAAGTATGGAAAATAACACTAAGTGTTGCAAAAAATAAAGTTGGCCAATGTTTTTTTGTACTGTTTATATAACGCGGTATTTTACTGCGTTATACAAAAAAAAAATGGTACTTCTATAACGCAGTATTTTACTGCGTTATAGAAAGAAAAAAAAAATTGGTACTTCTATAACGCAGTATTTTACTGCGTTATAGAAGTACCAAAAAAAAAAAATCTATAACGCAGTAAAATACTGCGCTATAGCACTTAACGGCTCCGTCTCCATTAGTGCTATAGCGCAGTATTTTACTGCGCTATGGGTACTTTGGTAACTTTTTTTTTATTGGGGTATTTTGATTCAAAATGTTTTTTAGGGGCATTTTGATTCCGGACCCGTGATTTGGTGCTACTCACTCGTCAAGGTTCATACCGCTTAAGTGATTTGGCCTCCGATGTCTACTTTTCTTCTGTTCTAGTCTTGTCAAAGTCCCTTTTTAAAACAATTTTGATGCGAGAAATGGGTTTATTTAAAACAGTTACTTTGTAAAACTCTTGTGCTTTGCTGAAAACTGATTTGTCATGAAAAATAAAAAAGTAAGACTAAGGTTAGTGATTTCGAACTGTACGCGTTTTCTGATAGCATTGTTGGATTCATCTCATGAACATGAGATTTAAGAAATATATATAAGAGATTCTTTAGCAGCAGTGGTAGGGCGAAGTAAGGGTGCACGGCATTCATCAAACCCTCATAAAAATTTACATTATTTAAGGTTACCGTTATCATTTTGCATATATGGTAAATATTGAATCTCACTAACTTATTCGTACGTTATTTCTCATATTTTGAATTTTTTAATAAAAATTCTGATTTTATCACTGAAAATAGATATAGAGGGGTAGAGACTAGACAGTTGTATAGTTCTTTCACAAGGAAACCCGGACCAGGTTTACGTTTGCTGTTTTGTGGGTATGGTCAGCCCGCTGACACTGCACCAAATCCTACTACATCCAACGGCAGGGCAAAGTCAGAAGCAGGGGGGCTCCTGATGTTGTGTCGTGCGCATGTATTTATTTACTCCCTCCGCCCTAAAATAAATGTCATCTAAGCAAAAATCACGCATATTGAGAAATCATTAAATACAATGAGAATTTTACTAAACTACGCCTATTTACTAGATGTTTGTTGAGAATTGATCAATATTAAATAGGACTACTATTATAATGCTAAGGGCATAGTTACAAACACTTATCAATTTTTGTCTTGAATTTCTAAGATGACGCTTATTTTGGAATAATTCCTTTTTGCTAAGATGACATTTATTCTGGGACAGAGGGTATTTTTTAGTTTTTCTTATAAAAAAACCTGCGTACATCGGGCGAGAGGAGGGGGACGGGAATAGGGAATACATCGCACTGATTAAATGGAACCCTTCACTTAATTGCGGGAGATAGAAAACTCATCAAGTGAACTAACACTTAACCCCCGTGTGTTGTTTGTTTAACTGTTTATTTATTTTATTTAGATTCCAAAATGCCTCTTTTCTTGGTAAGAGACCAATTAGCAAACAAAATTAGGAGAACTTCAAGAAAGATGATGCTGTCATATATGTTTGGTATAAATAATCATAAAGACGATTCAAATTTACACGCGTTGATCGTAAAGCAAAAACTTGTACTCCTATAGTTTCCCACTAGGAGCCTCTTTGAATGGGCTTAAAATAAGGAGCTAGACTAAACGGGCTCATTTATTTTTTTAGGCTTATTTTACGTACAAAATGACTTTAAGTTAATAAGCTAAACACTTAAAAAAGCTGGAAACAGTTTATAAGCAACTTATAAGTCAATCCAAACGGGCTCTAGATCTACTTATAAAAAAACAATTTTTCTATTTCCCTGCAGAAATATAGTAATAGTATATTTACTCAACAATTTCCAAAGTTGGATAAAGAAATTGCCTAAAAGAAACATGTAAAAGGGTTTAAAAAAGAAAAAGAAAAAAGGGTTCCTCCAAATTTTATCTATTGGATGAAAAATTCGAATACTAGTGGGTAAATTTTGTCACGTGTATGACAGCAACATCATTGACATTTGGCCATTACCTAGTTCTATAATTAATATGATGATGATAGGCAGATAGGGTGAGGAAGGTAACAAAAAGAGAAAAAAAATTAAAGAGAAAAATCCCTAGATCTACTTCACTTTCCAATAAGTACAAGGAAATAAATAATGAGATAAGATTTGTCCAATGGGAACAAATAAGTTGGCTGCATTTTCCTCTTTGCCTTGGTGTTTCAATTCCCTCCACTTGTTTCTATTTGTCATATTATCATCCCACTCATTTGCAAATAATCTTGTTTATATTTTTGGGAATATTTTGTGCAAGAGGAATTTAAGTTTATGAAATTTCGATATGAAGAATAGTACAAGGTTAATACACATCTTGCTGCATTTTGATGTTCCTTAATGCATTTTGTATAGAAGAAGAGATTCTACTCTTCCTGTATCATATTTTTGTAAGCGTATCTGAAATCCTACCATTTCCTTAGTATGGGAGTTGTCCATAGAAGGTAGGTGCAGGGAAGTTGCTATCCTTTGCATTGGGCTTTAATGAAATAGAATAAAAGAGCCACTCGTTTAGAGTGGTTGATTGATTAATTAAAAAAAAAAACACAACTTGCTTGAGATTGAAGCATGACGGCCTAAACAATCAACTTCGACTTGCTTATAATTAAGGTATAATTATTATGTTATACCATGTCAAACATTGCCAACGTGTATAATTTGTCGTCTACGGAATATTACATGTTCTGAATAATCCTTCTTTTGCAAGAATTATGTTATTCAGACTCTTTAAAATGTTGATGCATTCGTGTTGGATCTCCAAAATTCACTATTTTTTAGATATCCCAAACGCACCTATTGCATTTTAATTTATAAAGTCCAAGCAACATAAGTCACAAATGAACAAATGCACACCCTTTAGTTTAGAACATAATTAAATTTTTGTTCCTGTTTTAAGAATTTTCCCATTATAATTTGCGTGTGCGTGTTTGAGACAAATCCCACCTCAATTTCCAGGTAGGTTCAGAATCTCAACCTTTTCTGCCCTTCAAAAGGTTAGGCAAGTTGTTTTCTAAAGTGCATGTTGGGAACAGACACAAATATATATAATTGAGGTTGTTGGGACTTTGTTTCATATCTTTATATACATTCATGTCAATTATTAAAAATAAAATTTATATATATCTCACATGCTTCGTGCACTTCGTTTCAACTCTCTATTTGATTTACAGAATAAAGTCAGAAACCACCTTCTTTCATCTATGGCTCCAATTCACGAGCAATCTACAAAAAATTCGCGACCATATATTAAATTAATAGTGCTATTATCGTAATAGAATCTAAATGGAACTTTTGAGTGTCCAAATAATTAAAATATCCATGTATTTATTGTACTTGTTGATGTTGTTTGGTTGCGGAACAGGTTTGTCATTTATAAATTTTAATGATAGGTAAGAAATCTACATACGTACTACGATGTTATTCGTTGAGGATGTTTATGTTTAAAAAAGAGTTTAACTAATTAATAATTAAGTACTGTCTAAATACCAAAGGAACGTGACAACCTCAATTGATGAGTAGCAAAATTGATTCGGTAAGGAAAGGGTTAATTTCAGGGAAGAATAATTAACTCTAGTTTTATTGTATCAAAGTCATTAAATTACTTTTTCTGATGAAAAGTTTACTCAACTTCACATAAGTAAAACTAAAGTTACTATTAGTCACTCAACTTTGTTTATATATCATAGGAAATATCTCATTTATTTTCGCCTAAAGACATTATGTGATAGTGATACTTAGGTAAACTTAAACAACTTTTTAGATATAAAAATAGCTGAGTGACTTCTGTGATATTTAGATAAATCAAATGAGTTTTTCTTTGCAAAAGGTAATTTAGTGAATTTTGTATGATAAAATTAAAGTTAAGTGACCATCTCTAGTATTAACCCCAAGAAAAATACAATGAAAAGCTTACATATCTGGATTCTCCAATTTCCAAGTCAAAATCTATCTGGTGTGTGTATACAGACCAATCTGTGACACTCCCTTACTGAAATCCACACAAAATGGAGTATTTAATTTCTGAGTTCTGACATTATTTTATCTAAGAATTTAAACCAATTGTAACGACAATATATTAGGATAATCTTTTGTTGCTTGTTTCTTATTTGTTATTATCAGAGATAACAATTAAAAAAAAAAAATTAAGCGGTGGGGAATTTATTAACGTCGCCGAGTAGGTGAAACAATAATGACCAAGGTTCCCTGAGCTGATTTGTATGCATTATTACTTTACTACTAATATATAAGCGGCTAAGAGAGCTTAGGGTCAGCCAATAAAGTTACCAATATATCCTTTTGCTGATCTAAATTTACTTTAATCAAACAAATCCTACCTTTTGTAATATGAGCTCATTAAAGTATAAATTTGTAATTGTAACGAAATGAAGCAGCTCTATTGGCTGGAAAAAATAAATTATTGTAGCTCCTTCATAAATTATTTCTTGTGTTGACCAAATTGTCCTTCTACTAACCCCTCTGTACGATGGACCTCTTTTGAATTCTCAGCTTCACGCCTGTGCACTGACTGTCCATTACTCCAGTTGCTGCTTTTACAAAGTTAATTACATCTCATCTGGTGTACTCTTTTCTTCGACGTGTATAGGCTAGCTGATCTACTGTGTTTGCATAACTATTATAGCAAACAAAAAAAGACACCTTCACAACGCAAGGAATAAGTGGTTTCTATTCACTCCAAAATAATTAGTAAATCAAGACTACTTATCAGCAGACTATTCATAGTTACTATAGAGTAAAACAGCAGCAATAGTTTATATCACTCACTATTCACAGAAATCTTTTCGTACAGGATTAGAAAGAATATTCATGAACTCCTTTTAAATGCAACTGGAACAACTTGGATGTTTTAATTTTCTCCTTTGGCCTCTTTATCAACACATTGTTTGGGATTAAAGAAGTTTTAAAAGCTTATTTGATATTATCCAAATTTACATTAAAGTCCTAAAAATATTTCCTATTATTTATGATGAGCACAATAGTAAAAGCCAAATATTTATTCGTATTATAACAGCTATGTTGCGATGTATCAGACAACCCCACTATTATATTTCTACAAACAAAATTGATGTCATTGCTCTGTAGGTGACAAAAATTAAATGAGAAAGACAATTTATCAAAATTATACATTACATTAAGCAGGAGCTATCAAATTTTTAAAAGTGTCACAAATTTCCATAAAATTCTTTTCCCTAGCAATTTTAAATATAGCGACATAGCATGTATGGACGTTTTTCATTCTGATATTTTATTTTGGTATTTTCACTTTTTGTTTGAAAAAACACACATAAAGAATCGGATGTGAAAGAATTTTTGCAATTATATATTTAATGATGTACTAATGCAAATAAACTAAATTTGATTTAAGGACTAGATTAAAATATTTAGAATCCGCATCATTAGGTTGAAACTTTAAAGGAATTAATCGAATGAAATATGATACTGGTTCTTTGCGTAATCCATTAATAGAAGTTGAAAAACTCTTAATTCTATCATTAATTTTCACTTTAGCATCAAATTTAAGAAAAAATTACATGCAAACATATTCAATAAAAAACGACAAAAAAGGAAGATAAAGTTTCCCCACTTGAATATTAAAAAGACAACAGTTTCAATTCATGTATTAGAATGTCGGCATAACTCCATAATTCCGCAACCCAACTCTTACAAAAATCACATTAATATTAACTTGAGTTCTTGATGATCATAAGGTAAAATTGAGATTAAATTTGTTACTTATAGCTAAAAAAGTATTAATTAAATTGATATATTTTAATTTCTGTATTTGAAGCTAACTATACCTAGTCATTGCATAAAGAGGAGAATATTGTAATTAAAAATTGTTTTATTATTAGATATCATGAAACAAGAATGATTTAATTCATTGCTTGTTTCAGATATATACTAAGGCAATACAATTAGAAAAAAAATCTGCCCAAGATTATGTAGACCGAGAACAACGAATGATAATCCAAATTTTGATCCGCATCTTCTGTCATATATTGATGATAAAGGAGAAACTTTTGAATAATGAGACCCCTTGAATAATATATAATTACTTTAGCTCATGATGTGGGCAGATAATGTAGCATCTAATCCAAGTATTGTACAATTAATTTTCTAACCATTATGTTATCATACTAATAACATGTACCTCATCGAATTAGAAAAAAGGTTGATCAAAGAATTATCATCACTGAAAGCCATATTTAATTTTGTTTAGCTCATATAATTGGTATGGTACAATTAATATTCTAACCACTATTAACATGTGCTCATCGAATTAGAAGGCAGGTCAAAGAATTATTTCCATCATTGACGGCCATATTTAACTTTGTTTATTAGCTCATAATGTGTGAAGATAATGTAGCATCAGCATTTCACGATTAGTATTCTAAGTACTAGGATTACATACTATTAGCATGTGTCTCATCGAATACTTAAGAAGACAGCTCTAAATTATTTCCATCATTGAAAGCTATGATTTAATCTACTAAATTAATGTTCAGCTACTTTAGGATTAGAATCTAACACTCCTTCATCTCAAATAGTAGAATAGAATTCCACCCTTATTTAAAGAGCTGAACAATAATTAAATTAACATAACAACTATAATGATGGAACTTCTTCTTCATCTGGATTTTTATTAACACAAATCCCGTTTTTGTAAGCTTAATGACAGCGAATTCAATAGTTATTTCTATTTTCTTCCTACATTTTGGTACTTTTTCATTTTATTTATTCAAGTATCAATGGGAACCTTGAGAAAGGACCATTCTATCCAATTTGACACAATCATGAACCGTTATTTTGGACCAATTGAAATTTTAGGTAGGGGTGGGGGAGACGTGACCGTAGGGAGGTGGAAAAATATGGGTACGTATATTTCCAGACAAACCAGTTACACTATGTATAAAATAATAGTAGTTCGCTTTGGCATTTATTTGTGGAAATTTCAATAATGTACAATCTAACATATAAAATTACATTTGCGTAGTCATATTTTTAAATTACTTCCCGCATAGCTACTTTTCCATAATATACGATCATTATACAACCATATACATCTGGAGTAGACAATGTATCAACCTTGTATAAAAGTGTATAATAATGTATAAGAGGTGTTTATATCCAAGAAAATTCAATTGTACACAACAATATACAACATTTTTTTTAATTGTAGTGAGGGTACAAATATACAACAGGCTTTTGAAGTGAGAGGTACAATTGGGCCATTTCGGATAATTTTACAAACATGGGCTATCGGGTAATTATTTTTTCTAAATAATTATAGAGGGTTAATTTCCTTAAATTTAAATTCCATGTCAGTATTTGTAAATATCGGATTTTTGTATCTATAAATATTTTTAACCGTAGTCTGTAGGTATTTGCAAATACATAATTTCAGGATTAGAAACTTAAGTAAATGTTAAAACATTGATAAGGGTCAAAAACATACCCCAACTATCATTTTTTTTTTTTAGTTTCATACCTAAACTATCAGAAGGTTGAGAAAACTACATAAACTATCACTATCTAGTTTGCAAAACACACCTGAACTAAATGTGTGAACTCACTCTCCAAAAGGCAAGTGAAACTAAAATTTTCTCAAACAAATTGTCCACATGGCATAAGTAATGCTATGGAGCACCTACATGGAAATTAAACAATAAATTTTTTTATAAAAAAAAATTGTATGTTTTTTTAAAAAAACTGCATTATTTTTTTTTTTAAAATCAGCATTTTTTTTAAAATATGGAAAAAAAATTGTAAAAAAATTTAGAAAATCAGAAGAAGAAAAATGATTTAAAAAATGGAAAATTTGTTTTTTTTTTTAAATGTGAAAACTAAATAATCAGTTTTTTTTTCTTCAAATAACTTTTCCATTTTATAAACTTTTTTTCTATAATTTTTTTTTTTTTTTACAAAAATATTATTTTTCAGCTTGTTTTTTAAAACAAATAGTTTTTTTTTAATTTTCATGTAGGTGTCATTGTGACATTATTTATCCACGTGGAAACACTTGACAACATTTTTATATAAAATGGAGAGTGTAGATCACATGTCATTCAAGAATAATTTGAGGTGTGTTTTGCAAACTAGATAGTGATAATTTAGGTAGTTTTCTCAACCTTCTGATAGTTTAGATATGAAATTAAAAAAAAAAGTGATAGTTGGGATGTGTTTTTGACCCTTATCTCAACATTAATTTGAAGATGTATTTCAATTCAGTACTGATTTTTTTCTCACAAATTGTTAATTTTCATAAATACTTTTTTTCCGGTCAAAAGTCCATTTGCAAATACAACTCGATCAACTTACACGAACTCTTCACTAGATGTGTTTTTTCTTCAATTTCTACTCAAATATTGTTCAGATGTCTGGCTATCTTCAAAAGATTTATATCGTCTTCTAGTTTAATATAATAAAGGATTTTGGATAACAGATTTATGGATATAACTTTTTGGATTATGAAAGTATTGTTGCGTCAAGTTTTGCTTGACTGCCACTTTCTTGTTTTGGCTCGCATGTCTTGGGTATATTAATCTAATCTTGGTAAATGTGATATTTCATTGAGATGCAAGACATGATGTGCAGGACCACCACTATTAATATACGCAGCTAATATACACTCAAACTGTTTCAAAATACTTATTACTTTTTGTTTCTCGAAATTTAAATTACATATACTTTAACTAGCATTTTAAGATGTGTTTTTCACTATATTAATATAAAAATTTACAGCTTATAGTATTTATTGTGTATAGTTTTTGAATATCTAAGTTTTGATTGATTTAATTTATTATAATTTAGTTAGGAAGATTAGTCAAATTAACTCTATAGAAGTGAAACGTAACCAGTATTTTAGACGAAGGGAGTATAAATTAAACTATTTGTAATTTATATATATCAGTTAAACTTCTTAGAATAGGATTGAGGGCTACCTCGATCGATTGATGAATAACGTGACTTTCAAATTGTATGTGAACAGTTCTAATTTCGTCAATAGTGTAATATTTCCTTTCACAATTACGAGAGAAGTGATTTTTATTATGACCTTCTTTATTTTCATAGCTCAAACTTGAAATTTTTAATTAAGGGCGAAAAAGAAATACAAATGCAAGGAAGGGCGGACCTACATGGAGCCGAAGGGGGTATATTCGAATTCCGTTCATCGAAAAATTACACTGTATATATAGAATTAAATCTTTATTGTATGTGTGTATATTAAATTTTGACCCCCCCCCCCCCCCCTTAACACAAACTAAAAACTTAGCTTAGTGGTAAAAGAGATTCAAATTTTCGTAGAGTACGTAGGTTTGAATCTGGCTTGCTGCAATTTTTTTTTTCTTTTAATTTTTTGAACTCCCTTCGCAGAGATTTTGGATCGGCCACCGGGGTCACGCTGGTAGTCCCCTCTTTCTTCCTGTTTGGCCTAGCTCGAAATGGTCCCTTTTGTTCACGCCAACTGCACTTCAATAGGAACGTGCATGAAACTCATTTCTTGGTGCGGATTTCCCTTCAAAGCACTGGTCTTTAATTTTTGTCCCCCAAATTGTTGGTCTTTAATTATTGTCTTGCACTTAATACCCCACGGTTCTGGATTCGAGCCCAGCTCAGTAAAAAAAATAAAAAATCGCAAGATAGAGGTTTGCAAAACTCTGCTGCAAGTATAGTTTTGCATTCAAAACTTTGCCTGACATCTAACTTTGGCCCAAATAAGTCTAATTTTGCTATAAAACTCTATATTGAAATTTTTTTTTTTACTGAGTCGAAATTCAAACTCTAAATCTCATAGTATTAAGAGAAGGACAAAAATTATAAATCACCAATTTAAGAGACCAAAATTAAAGACCACCCCAAAATAGCACATTCCTGCAAATGGCCCCAGGTACCTTGTAAGTCCTCCAAATATTGGGGGCCACTCAAGGCACCAAACAGGGGCCCACAAGACCATTTAATAGAGCCAGCCTTTTCTACAGGCCCACATTTAATGCGTGTCGAGTATATAATATATTGAGAGAATTACGTGATCTAACACTCATTTTCATCTTTCTTCAATCACTATTTGCCTTGCACGTGTTGAATTGGAAGGTATTGGTTTGTCTAACACTTACGTTATTTAATTTTAAAATAAATAACTCAATTTCATGAACCATCTGAAATACTTATAGAAATTCTTATAAATAGCAATGTTTAACGGTCTTTGAAACATGATTAAAACCATACTTGCAACACGTTTTTATGATTTAGTTATACAATGATATGTCCTCATCATCTAACGCTTTTGTGTTATTCCACCTTACGTTTTTTGAAGATATGTCTTGTAAGCACGAAATTTTGATCAAACTTAGTACTTTAAAGAGTAATTAAATGTGCACACATATATGCAATTATATAATGTCTAAATTTTATATAGGGCCGGTTCTTTGAACCAAGGGTAAATTTTTTGGTTTCTTGGTCTCCTTGTATGGTCATGGGCAATCTTTCTCTCATGATCTAGCTTTTGGGGTGGAGTTAGGCCCGAGTTTCATTTTTATCATGGTATCAGAGTTAGGCCTACTCAATTTATTGTTTACCCGATGTTTGGCCCCCATGTTAAATTGTTCACGCTCTAGTTGTCCAGTCGTTGACGTGAGGTGAGGGTGTTGAGGAGTGAAAAAGTCCCACATGAGTGGTTAATGAGATGGGTAGTTTTCTTATATGAACTTGAAAAAAGTCCCACATAAATGGTTAATGAGATGAGTGGTCTCTTTATATGGACTTGGACAATTTCTCCTTCATGAGCTAGCTTTTAGATTGAGTTGAACGCAAAATTCATGCACCCCAATTCATTATTTACTCGATTTTAGGCCCCCATATTAAACTGCTCACTCTCCTGATGTCCGGCCTGAACATGAGGAGGGTCTATTTAAAGTTTTTGTTTTCTTCAAAAAAAATAAAATAGAAAATGGTGGTCCTACAAGAGTGGTCCCTATGAAGGCCGTGTCTGCTGCAGAGGAGAAGTTTAAGCCCAAGCCCATCAAAAGAATGGGATGAGGGTGTTCACAGATAGTAACGTCCCCATCACAGTTGCTATCTTTCTAGGCAACTTCTTAAATTCTTGCAAATTGCATAATATGCGGGGGAAATTAGAGTAATAGCACAAGGGTCTTCAAGATGTCAAATTACACTTCCACTTTGGACCTTCTCTTTTATCGTTCAAACATTTTGCAGAAATATAGGACTAATCGGTCACCAACCAAAGTGGAATAATAAGCTTTAGAAAATTCAAAAGAAAGAAGAAAACAAAACCGACCTGTCACGATATTCTCTCTACGCCTAACGCTGAGTGGAAAAAAAGTGAACAAAAGATGACTATTTTCTACAAAATATTTCATATATCACTTCGGAGTTCAATCCACATGATACTCTTTTCATTTTGAGTTGTTTCAAAATATTTGACCTCATTCTGTGCTGAAGGTCTCTCGAAAACAATCTCTCTACGTACCTCCAAGATAGAGGTAAAATTTTCGTACACTCTATTCTTCTCAAATCTCACTTTTGAGATTACACTGGCTATGTAATTGTTATTGTTCAAAACATTTGACATCATTCCATTGTTATCGTGTTTTTACGACTTTCAAAACAATTCAAGTTTCAAGTTTTAACGTGAAACTAAATTTTTGATTATTATTAAAAGGCCTTTTCTTTTATTATTAATAAATATAATATATAAACCAAATTACTATCTTAATTAAACTCAATATCCAATCAGCTATAAGATGAAAAGGAGAATATTAATATTTTTTTCACCTACTAATATTCTTTTGATAATATAATATACTACAAACTGAAAAATTATTTGTGAGTAACCACCAAGGGTTTGTGGTGGAACATAATTACTTCTCCATCCTTAATATTTGGTCGGTTCGAGCGCTTTAGCTCCAAATGTTGAATTCAGATTTAGTCAGTCCAAAAATTCGCGTGCTGCACAGTGGGCCGGAAACCAAAAAGAAGAAAAATAGTTGGGCCGATTGGAATGAGAGGTGGGCAGTTTCAAACATCCAGGCCCAAGTTCCTTCTAACTTAACAAATGGGCTCCAAATGACCCAATTTGCAATTTGAGTTTTCTTCACCAACGTTGACACACCACTTCCCTGAGCTGCGAATTTCGTCTACCGGCGACAAAATTGAATCGTAAGTTAATTCTAATTTTTTAATAATTTTTATTACTAGCAATAAACATTATCTATCGTTATATTTTGGGTTTCTTACAATTTGTAAGAAAGATATGATTTTTAAGTCATTTACCAAATCCCTTATAATAATTAGTATAAGAGCTGAGTTCAATCTGAATATACCTAACCTAAACATTTGAAAAATTAGAATTGAAAAGATTTTGTTAAAATTCAAGTAAGTGCATTCACATGGAACCTTGGGTTAAGCTTAGCAGCTTATTATGTTAGAGAACTCGATTAATGTGAGTAATAACTACTAAGGGCGTGTTTGGTATGACGGAAGTCATGACTCATGTAAGTGTCAGTTCTTGTTGGCATCACTTGCAAGGGCGGAGCTAGGCTTTCGGGAGTGGGTTCGGCGGAACCCAGTAGCTTTGGTCGGAATCATATCTTTGTATCAAATTTTTTGTCAAATATGTACAAATTATTAATTTAGAACCCAGTAACTTTGAAGGATTAGAATCCCGAACCCACAAACTTCAAATCCTAGCTCCGCCTTCACTTGGATCTTGGAGAACTTGATTATTAGTGAGTTTAGGAGGATATGGGTTTGACTGGTATATTTCTTCTTTATGAAATTGACCGGGATATGCCCTTTGGTGGATTTTGAAGTATAAGAAAGGGAGGGGGAAGTAGAATATGAAGGTAGAAGAAGAGTGGTAAATTGGGCTTTGATAGAATAGGTTTATAACCCAAGTTGGGGCAATCAGGTGGTAAAACATCGGCTGAGTTGGTCAATTGCTTGTACAGCCTGTGAAGGCATAAAGTTGGGCATGCAGCATAAGTGAATGCATGAGCCGAATCAGGGGCGGATCTACAGCCCATTGAGGGTGTTCACCCGAACACCTTCGGCAAAAAATTACACTATATATATAAGGTATTTTTATATGTTTTATGTACATATATAGATTTTGAACACCCCGAACACAAGAGTAGGGGTTAGTTCAGTGGTTTAGGGTTTTCAAAATTCACCTTGAGGTTTCAAGTTCAAGCCTCGGGCACTACATTTTTATTTTTCGAACCCCCTCAGAGAATATCCTAGATCCGCCACTGAGCCGAATTGGCCAATACGTTGTGAGATGCCAAGTGAGAGGAGTGACACCATCGTTTGTTTACGGGAAAGGGACAATGGCTCCTAATGTGAGTTGATGGGATCCTCTAATAGGAGCCTTGCTTTTGCTTATCAAGAACGAGAGGATAAATAAAAAGGAAGAAGGAAGCCAAGGGTGTCCTGTGACTTTTGAAGGAGGATGAAGAATAAAGAAAGAAGGGTTTGTGTTATATTCTTATGTTGTCTGTGAATGAAATGTCTAGTACATAAAACTTAGAAGAGCAACTTCTTGTTCGTAAAAGTTCAAGGGTTAAGCTACAAGAATTTTTTTTTTTTTCGAGAGCTAGCTTTTTGATCAAGGAAATTTATAAGGGCAGCTATTCACCAAGAATTAGGGTTCAATACACATTAAGCTTATCAGTGCTGAACATTATAACCAAGTGGTAATTGATAGC
This sequence comes from Lycium barbarum, assembly GCF_019175385.1. Classification (NCBI taxonomy): domain Eukaryota; kingdom Viridiplantae; phylum Streptophyta; class Magnoliopsida; order Solanales; family Solanaceae; genus Lycium; species Lycium barbarum. Next base: position 126,100,461 of record NC_083344.1, read on the forward strand.
TGTCCAGCGTAAAGTGCTTCTTTCTTTTAACTACAGATCTGTGTGAAGATGAAAACAAGTACTTAAAGTTGTGTGCCTTAAACTTCTGATACCATATATGGTGGAAATTTTGTAGTTTCCGCAGCTGTGAAGTTTTCCTCATCTTGTGTGCGATCATTTTAGCTAGGATTTTTGAATAAGTGAAACATTTTCAATTTCCCTGTTCCATAATTTGGTCCTGAACCACAGGAAAAGACGTGTTTTTGTGCTTGGTGAATGACTGTGAGTATTATCCTCCTGAGTGTTTAACTTATCAGGTTGAGCATTGCCAAACCCTTTCTTTTTTCCTCTATCTGAGGTTTAGACTCATATGAGGCAGTATGAAGTAATTATGAAGTGGTTTGAGCTGCTTGTCTTTGTTAAAATGTATCCTTACTTCCGAAAAAATAAAATAACAAAAATGAAACATGTATAGTGTTATTGCTTATGCTAAAGTAGAAAACGATATTCTGCACATTCTATGAAATCGGAAATCATTATTTATTGTTCTCTTTCTGTTGAATTTCTTTGTTCTATTTTACGTACCTTTTCCATCCCTTCATTTTCTTCTGCTAGAGTCAAGTTTGGTTTTTGTGTAACTTTAGTTAATCTGATTATGTTTTAATCCATGAGTTCTGCACAACTCTAATATTCATGTCCTGCTAATTCTTGTTAGTGCTGATGGATCGACAAGCTCCTGATTATGCAGCTGCTATGGCGTTTGCTCAACAGCAGCACCAAGCAGCTAACACTCAACAGCAACAACAGTTTGGTTTTCATCCCCAACATCAACAATTTCCTCCTTCAATTCATGGTCCTCCATTTCTAGGCCCGCATTCTTCTCTTCAACAATTCCCTTATCCTCGCCCTATGCAGCAACCACAACTACCCCCTCCGCATCTTCTTCACCTTCAGCAGCAACAGCAACCACCTCCTCCTTTCCCCCCACACATGCCTCCTCACCTTGTTCCATCACCTTTCTTCAATCCGTACGATACTCCCCCACCTCCTGCTCCTCCACCATCTGACCCTGAACTCCAAAAGCGTATTGACAAATTAATTGAATATGCTGTCAAGAATGGTCCTGATTTTGAAGCCATGATCCGTGAAAAGCAGCAAGACAATCCTGATTACAGGTTCCTCTTTGGTGGCGAAGGCCATTATTACTATCGCTATAAGCTTTGGATGTCTACTCGGCCCCCTGGTGGGGCCTTCAATCCGTCTTTCCCATCCTCCTCTTTGCCTTTGATGCATCCACCAAATCCTATGATGAGTCCGTCACCATTAACACCTCCATATAATGCCTCCAATCCTTCTGCTGCACTGTTGGGTCCATCCCATATGCATCGACCCCCTTTCCCACCATTTTATGATCAACATCACTCTCAGCCTTTTAGCCGAGCAGATTATGATCATTCATATGGGTCTTTTAAAGGTCTATCCAGGACTCTTCCATCAGATGTTGAGATGGAGCTGAGTAATGTTATAAATAATCTTACTGGTACGAAAGAGTCAATTAAAGGTGCCAAGAGTTGGTTTATGCAGAGATCTCCATTTATACCTGCTTTGGCTGAGGCACTCAGAGACAGGGTGTTCTCCGTAGATGATTCGGAGAGGCAACTGCATATAGTCTATCTTGCCAATGACATCTTATTTGATAGGTAAGATTTGATATGTTGGTGCCTAATGATTTACTGCAGACTCCTAGATATATTGACTCTGAATTTTGTCTATGCTTTCCTTTTGCTTTTAAACTTCTTCAAGTGCAAAATTTTTTTATTGCTTCTTTGGTGCATGTTATTAACTTTCTCATAGTAACTAAGATACATCAAGCTCGTCTCTTGTAAATTGTAATAAAAAGAAGACACTCTGAAACTACTCTTGATTGTCAAAATGAATAGCAACCATCTTTTTACCTCTTACAACAGATTCTTGTGGGCTAATTGTAGTGATTAATGCCTTGCTCTGTACCAACCTATAAATCTCTTTGCCATTTTTTGAATAATATTTTTAGAAAATACCTAGCAGAATTAGTGCAATAGAGTGGAGATGGTGCACACTTGTTTAGTATGAAATGCTTGGTGTTTGCTTGTATTAATTTGTTACTGTTGGTTCGATATTGGTTCAAAAGTGGTAGCATGGGCAGTTGGGGTTCGTTAGATGGTAGCAATCTTGCTAGGATTTTTAGTTTGATGTCAACAAGAACCAATGAAGTCTGAGTGGACGACATCCAGTTTCAAGGTGGAGGTAGCATTGGCAGTGGTGGGCCCACGTAAGAACCCCACAAAAAAGTATCCTATATGCATCATTATTTCTGATGTATTCGGTGTTCGTTGGTTTTGGAGCACAATTGGCTTTTGCGACTCTGAACTGTTCTCTTTAAGTATAGAAGATTGGGTGTTGTAGTTTTCTACTTTTTGCTATACTTCTTGTATGCGGGTGCTTTTTGCCCAAATATTATATTGAATTAATAAAACAAAGAGTATAGTAGAAAGGGTTTTCCTCTTGTTCATAATTTTTTGGAGGTCTCCAACATGTCCTTAATGCTTAGGAATACTACTTACCAGTTTCAGAAGGAAAAAAAAAGTGTATTAGACAGGGTAACGTAAATTAGTCTGGTGACAATTATTGACGTTAATGATAATTATATTAAAAGAATGTTACAAAGAAATCAGAATAAGGGAGGTAAACATAATATCGTAAAACACAAGGGAGGTCAATGCTAGCCAAACCTGAGGCGAGGTCTCTGAAAGTATTCCTAAAAACTTTTACTTTATCAAAAACACTATTGTGTTTAATACACTTGTCCTCTCACTATCTTTTCGGGTCATGCCCTTACTAAAGGAAATGATACTCAACTATATTCTCATTTTATTTTCATTGTGCAGCTTGCAGCGACGAATCAATCCTCTTGAGCTTGACAATGAGGCACTTGCTTTTAAGCCCGTTTTGGGTCCCATGCTTGCCAGGATATACCACAACCCGCAAAACCAGGAAGAAAATCAATCTCGGCTTCAAAAGATTTTACAGTTTTGGGGTACGAAGGAAGTTTACGATCAGGATACTATTCGTGCACTTGAAAATGAGATGCTAGGTGGGCACCCTGCAAATTTTTCTGTTCCTCCTAAGGAATTAATCATGGCAGATCCTTCTGCTGCTGCAGGTAATTGTTTGCCTTTCTAAGATATGGAATATCAGGGATTCATAAAACAACATTCTGCTTTGTTAGTTGCAAATGTAAAAATGTACTCTTGTTTGTATTTCTTACGGTTTTGTTTATGGCTCCCTAGGATTAATGCACCAGGCAGCAAACCAGAGTTCTTTACAATGGAAGCCTGACCAGCAAAGTTTAGCAAATTTAGCTGATCAAGGCAAACAAGTTCCTCCTATACCATCTGGGGCACCACAGCATTTTCATCCTGGTGCTGTTCCGCCTGCTGGATTTCCTGGGTCAATGCACGTACCTTCTTCTGTTCCGCCAGCTAATCTACAACCGGCAGCTCATCTGACACCGGCATCAACTGCAAATGTAGGTGAAAAACTACCTCCGTACCCCTTGTTTCCTCCTGGTCTTATACCTGGTATGGTCAGGAAGATGCAGATTGGTAGTGGGGTGCCTTACTCTCCTATGAGCCCCTTGGATATCCCAACCATGATACCACCCTCCACTGTATCAGAATCTGAAATTCTTGAGAGAGTGTCTAAATTTTTTAAAGAGATTGGAGAAGTTAATCCATCAGAAGGACCTATTAATAAACAATCTGATTCAGCCAACGATTATGACGACTATGAGAGAGAGTCTCCTGTCCGCAAGGGAGGAGCTTGCATTCCTCCACCTCTGAACCTTCAAGTTGACCCTGAAACCGGGACTTATCCTGATGGAAGTGTACCGCAGAAACCTGGATCAAATAGCTCAGGACGATTAGGACTTGGAGCCACAGCTAATCCAAACGAGCCAAATCAATATGATGATGTTTACACTTCTTACAGGAAAGATAGAAGCACCAATTATCATTCAACAATGAGTGTAAGAACTGCTACGAGGTGATTTGAGTCGATAAAGTTGACTACTCCTGCAACAAGTATAAAGCTTTCATGCAAAAGGTTTATCCTTTGAGCTACGGTTGAGTGGACAAACGTTGTGCTTTTCTATGTAAGTTGTAAATTAAGATGGTTGTCGATCCGACATTGCAACATGTAATGAAATGAGCTAGCTCTACCCCTATCTTTCTTTGCTGAACAGCTAGTGAGCTGTGATGTTTGATCTTTCATACTCCTATGTTTTATTCCATTTCCTCCTATTTTTCTGGGAATGACGATGCTACTGATATTCTTGAGGGATATTATGTTGTCATACATGTGTTTATTACATGTCCCATATTTGGGTAATTTCATGTTAAAATGCCATGGTGAATAATAATGTGGTAGGTTCTAATCAGTATAGGCAGTTGGGTTTTAATTTTATAATAATGGGAAAATTCAGTTAATGTGACTAGTTTTACTTTAAATACTATTAATTAAATTGACTGGAACCACCAAACACAATAATTAATCTGGTCATCTTTCTCATAATCGATCTCTTACGTAAATTATGTCCGTATTAACGAAATTTGTTTAGAAAACAAAAAATGAAGAGAAGAGAAGGAAAAAGGAATGAGAAACCCTTTGGTGCCTCGCATTGCACAAAAAGGCATACTGTTTCATTTGTAAATTGTATGGCATAATTATTACTAGAAGTATTTGGATAGTTAAGCAGCTTTTTATAGACGTTTTAAACCATTTTACAAATATGTTTATTTATAAAGAAAAATTATAGTTTTACTTTTTCTTAATGTAATTTCTGCATGTGTAACTTCATTTTTAAAAAATTAAGAAATTAATATCTGTAGTGCACCAAAATCATATCTCTAGGCTATTCAGAGTGACAAGACTCCCCTCCATAATTATCAACCCACTAGGAAAATTACTAGAAAACAGAAAACAAAGCTGTAGCAGTTCGCATTTGTCCAATTTTCTGAATATATAACAGTGGAACAAAAAAAAAAAAAAAAACTCAAGTGACACACAGTTTATCGGGCACATGTTGTCTTAAAAAGGCGAAGTACCTTCATGGAAGAGAAATTGTATGCAAGAGGAAAAAGCATTGGAGGAGTAGCTGAGAACTTTTTATACAGTGAGCAGTTCGCTAAAATCAGCACAACTTTCTACAGGGTCGATTTCGACTAATTCAAACACGCCTTAACAAAAAGGAGTCACGCAGCGAAAAACTGGCAGAAGAAAACAATTGAAAAATGACATCCGAAGCGTAATCAACAAGATGTTAACCTCTTTTGGACATAGTCAAAATGCATCCCTCAGTCTTAATTCCTTTTGAAGTTTGAACTGTTAGGCAAGCACATAACTTAGGCCATAGTAGTGGAACCAATTTAGAAAGTTCCTATAATTAGAAGGCCCCTTCTCCTTGACCATTTCATGAGACAGACATGAGCCGGGCCCCTTTTCCTTGACAACTCACACGTATTCAAACAATCTCACCGTCTTGATCTTCTGACACTTTGGCCTTCTCCTAGCCTTGATTTTGTGGCGCTCCCCTGAATAATACTCGACCTTTCTGGAATTGTAGCACAAGGATCTCTAGAAGGCCAAGGTTGTTCCCACTGTCGGATGGGACTGGAAATGTCTCTGGCAGACACTGTCCCGGTACTAGCTAATAGATGATCCTTAAGGCCCTTCACTGCTTTAAGTCTTTGTGCTTCGTCCAAATAACTATATCTTTGACCTAGTGTCTCGAGTTCATGAAGCCTTTCCCTGTCTAATCCGTCTCCCGAGGTTGGAAGATTTGCAGCTTGATTGACATACTCAATGACTCCACCAGAAATACTCCTTTGAATGGGAACGCTTCTTCTGGGCTGCCCCGACATGGAGTTTCTTGCTCTTCTTTCGTCAACTGAAATTCGTTTTGACTCACGAACTACACCAGATGGATAAGCCCAATTGTAACTCTTATTTGAGTTGTCCATGTTAAGTTCAATTGAATGAAGATCACTTTCGGCTGAATCTTCCTCACAGTCTCCAACATTCTCCACTTCTCCTCCATCATCTTCTTTTTCTTCATTCTGATTGTTAACTAATAGAGTTTTACTCAAAGATGCTGTCATCTCTTCATTACTTCTGAAATTTAGGGAACCGTTTCCCCTGCTTTTGGATTTTTTCTTTCCCAGGAATCCTTCGAGCTGCTTCCTGAGCTTGTCAATAGCAGAATTTTTCTCCTCGAAATGATTCTTTGCCTCCGAGAGTTTCATGTGAGCCCTTTCCTCGCGCAATCTATCAGCTAACTGGAGCATTTCTCTTTCCTGTTCAATCTCTTCTTGAACTTTTGCCGATTCCCTCTTCATCTCTTCTGCTTCCGCTCGGTCTTCACCAATGTCTCTAGCCAATTCATTGCATACCTGTTCCATTACTTCTCTAGCTCTTTTCTCGCTTTCAAGCTCTTTCACTGCCTTCATGAATGATGCTTTTGTATCCGATAACTCTTTGCCAAGTTTTTTATTCAAGCTCTCGAATCTCCGCCTTAGCTTTCTCTCTACCTCGAGTTCGTTTGCAATGGACTCGATAGCAGCCTCAACTGCCTGTTGCTCTTTATTTTTCCAAGCTGCTTTCTCTTCAGCAAAGCATTTAAGGAGATAATTAATCTCGTTTTGATCCGACCGCTGGTCTTGAATAAGCTGGTTCACCTGCAGGCGGGCCCTTTCCAGCTCAGTGTGTAATGCAGAGACAAGTGAAGTGCTAGATGAAGGTTGATCAGCATGTGCCCAAATTCGGTTGATTATTTTCAAAAGCTCTTTGGATGTTGTCAAAGCGTTACTAACATCTTTCAGACGGCTGCCAAAACCAGCCACTGATCCTCGTGGAGTCTGGGCACGAGACCTGGTCTCAAGCTGCATTACAGAGTTATATAAAACATCACTCTTTTTTAGCAACATAACTATTCACAGTCTATGCATTTCAAAAATAATTATAGTTGATTTCCATTTTTACTTGCACGAACACGAAGAGATAGTGTGTGACAGAAGACTACAAGTAAATATAACTAAATTGCATGCTAATGAAATATAAAGGACATGAAGAACAATAACACAACAATAAGATTGATGGACATGAAGGAATTGGTTGCCACCTCCATTAAACTGGCGCTGCTTAAAGAATCTAACATTCCAACATTATGGTCCGTAGTCCTTTGTCTACGGGAAGTTGTTGATGTTCTCTTCTGATAGCTTCCTGTTCCAGATCGATCCATCCTCTGCACAATCAATGTAAGTATGGATTAGAAACAACGAACTTAAGTAACTAAGATCACCCAACTTGTCATTATGCATAGAGAAAATGAGTGTGGTATACCCCATCAAATAGAAAAGAAAAAAGCATAACATTATCTTTGGTAACTGTTTTTCTCAAGGCCAAGTCTTGTAAAGCCAGTAATAACAAGACAAACATTACTGCTAAAGCTATTAAACCTCCAAAGATGATGTCAAGTAGCAACTACAGTCAGACCTCTCTATAACAATATTTCACTATAACGGCCAAGTTTTTTTTGGAACCGATTTTTCATGATATGTTATGTTATATGTTCTCTATAACAGCCTTTTGCTATAGCAGCCAAAAAATATCCTGACAAACAACGTCTTATAGGGAGGTTTGACTGTATTTCATCAACAACAAAGCAAGTACTATAACGTCATTTCTGTTTCTCTCACGAATTGTGAAAAAAAACCTCAGCAGGATAATCAAGATAATGAAAATGTCACTTTCACTATACTATACCTTACAAGTTACAATCAATCATATATTAATAATTAAGAATTACCAAACTATATTATCCTTGAGAATTGAATTATACACATGTTTGAAACGTCATTTTCTCTGGATTTTCTAACAACTACAAGAAACTAATCAAATTAAATTCAGCAAAATATAGTTTCCACATCAAGATACAAACACTTAGGCAGAAAATGATACTAACATATTCTAAAAGAAAATTTCAATCTAAATTAAGTAGCAAAATAGTGAGCTCACCTCAGAGCCCGGGCTATGTGATGGATCACACAAATGTGGAGGCAAACAGCCCGAAACAGAGCCCGAACCCGGATAACCGGCCCGTAATTTCTCCTTCTTCATCATCTTCTTTTTCCCTAAGTCCTCAGTCATTCTTGGTGAAGGCATTTCATTCATTTCCCACAATGTGGCAGCTAGTTTTCTAGCTGATACAGGTTGTGATATCCCACCAGTAAGGGACTGTTTGGGTGACTCAACAACGTTTCTCAACGGTGTAGCTCTCCAAGTTGGTACTGGTGTACTGGATCTAGACCCTTTAAGCCCAAAGCCCAGCCCGTTTCTAGATTTTCCTACCAAAATAGCCCGTTTAAATCTGTAATTATACACTTTTGATGATGCAGATGATGAAGATGAACAACCCCTTTTACGGATCTTGGGTATTAAACCCTCCACCATAGCCTGATTTTGCCTTGGCATTATCAATCTGTATGATCTGAAGTGAAATACATACAAAAAAACTGCTAGATTTTGGAATATTTTAAACAGGGTTTTCAAGATCTTGATCAGAAAACTTCTGGATATTGAAAAAAGATTGGATTTTTCAACTTGGGTATTGATAAAGATTGGATTTTGTCACTTGGGTATTTAAAAAGATTGAATTTTTCAACTTGGGTGTTTAAAAAGATTGGATTTTTTCACTTGGGTATTGAAAAAGACTGAATTTGTTCACTTGGGTAGTGAAAAAGATTGAATTTTTTCACTGAGATGTTTAGATGTGAGAATGACATTCCAAATGGACAAGGGACAAAGTGGTAAGGGGAGACAGAAATGTGTTTGCTTATTCTTTTGATAATATGATTTTGATTTGAAATGATGATGATGCAAATAGAGAGAAGAGCAACAATTAAGCAAAGTTATTGACAGCTTGACTTTTGATTACTACAAATCTTTATACATTTTTTGTACTAGTAATCAGTAACTAGTACATGCTAGACATAAGTGTACCCATAGGGAAGATTGGTTAAGTAGGGAGAGGGTGGTGGGGGTGGGGGTGGGGTGGGGGTGGAGGAAAAAGTGGGACTGGAAGTAAAGGGGAGTTTCACTATGCATGTGAGGATAAGAACGTGCAAAGGAATTATTGGTGTTTTGCTACTATCAATATATTCTGATACAGTTGCTTTTGCTGCTGCTGTGACTCAAAGAAGAATGTTTTTTTTCTTCTATTCTTTACTTTTAGTTTTGTTTTAGGTTTTTTGATCTGTGATGATCTTCACTGTACTACTGTGATGTTTCTCTCTTTTTTCCCCTTTTGTTTGCCTTTGTCTCTGCTGATTACCTGTATTCCCCTCAATGGCTGCTCTGCTGTGGTGTGCTTTGATGATCAGTTTTGTTTTTCCTGTCGTTTTATATGTCCTTCTCCATATTTTTCTTTGTAAAGAATCTTGTCCATTTTTTTTTATTTTCATTTGCTTCATTATTGGCCGCACTTTAAGTAGTAGTTCAAATTTCTTCTTTTTGGTGGAATTATTACTTCTTGGTAGCCATCCCATGTCTAAACTTGTCGAGTGGTTCTTTTCGTGGTATAATTTTGGCATTTTCCAATAGTTTTCATCTTTTTTTTTTATTCACTCAAATTTGGACATTATCCTATTTAGCCAAATTTCCGAAAGGTCAAAAATATTTATAACAACCAATGGTGGATCCAGAATTTTCATTCAGGAGATTCGAAAAAAATAACAAAAGTTAGATATAAAAATTAATGTTGTCAATGAGAATCGAACCTAGGATGCTAGAGACAATTTTGAACACCTTGGGCCGCTTGAGCTGACTTTTTGCATTTGTTCAGAGTATTCAAAAATTCATATATGTATAACAACAACATACCCAGTTGAATCCCATAGTGTGGGGTCTGAGGAGGGTTAAGTGTACGCAGACCTTACCCCACCTTAGAAGGTAAGGAAGTTGTTTCCAAAAGACTCTCGGCTCAAAAGAAAACATGGGAAAAGAGTCAAATACAGACAAGCAAATCAAAGCAATGCGAAAATGAGAAATAACAAGAGCAAAGAAGTCATGATAAAACAGCATGGAAAGACAAGACCCAACACAGAAAAGCATGAATCAAAAATTCATATATGTACATAAACTCAAAAAATCTACCCTATATATATACTGTGATTTTTTGCCGAGGGTGTTCGGGTGAACACCCTCGACACAGTTTAAATTCGCCCCTGACAACAACATACACAGTGAAATCCCACAAAGTAGATCTGGGGAGGATAGAGTGTACGCAGACCTTATCTCCACCTTAGAGAGGTTGTTTTCGATAGACCCTCGACACATAGACAAGCAATTCAAAGCGGTACGGAAAAGAAATAACAGGAGCGAATAAGTTATGACAAAATACTATAAAAGCATCATAGAGCAGTCTGAAAAAAGGAGCAGTAACCACCACAAATTAATACGATAATCAAAGTATAAGAAATAACAGATAATAACAGGAATCTAGGGACAAGAAACTACAAGAGTGATGCTACGACTGCTAGTATGCAAGGATAAGAGAGACAACGCTTAACTACCTACTAACCTTCTACCTTAATCTGTATCCTCCATAACCTTTTATCTAAGGTCATGTTCTCGGTAAGTTAGAACTGCGCCATGTCATGTATGATCATCTCTCCTTAATACTTCTTCGGTTTACCTCTACTCTCCGAAAATTGTCCATGGTCAACCTCTTACACCTCCGTATGGGCATTCATGCATCTGTTCTTCACACATCGAACCACCTTAGGCTCGCTTCCCGCATTTTATCCTCTACCGAGACCACTCCCATCTTTTTCCCAATATCTTTATTTCTAATCCTATCTCTCGTATTATACCCACACATCCATCGCAGCATCCTCATTTCTGCCATTTTCAGCTTCTCTGAACGTGAGAATTCTTGATTGCCCAACACTTCACCCCATACAACATAGTTGGTCTAATCACCACTCTGTATAACTTACCTTTAAGTTTTGGTGGCATCTACTTATCACACAAGACTCCGAATACGAGCCTCTGCACCAATATAATGGGACTAATATAAAAAAAATGAAGGACACATGTTTAATTAAAATTTCATTAAATGTTATATAATTGTGTCGTTAATCAAGGATTAATTTTAAGCCTAAAAATAATATTTAGGATAAATGTGATTCAATAAGTGGAAGAAGGGCATGCATTTTTTAGCCGTTTCTAATACGTCAAGGATATTTTTTATCCAAACAGGTGGAAAAAAGGGAAAATTTGATCCAATAGGTGGAATGAGGGCATTTTTGAACAAGTTCTAATACGTTAAGGGCATTCTTTACCCTTTTCCGATTTGGATATTGATTTGTTTTGCCAAATTTCTGAGGGTCAAAAGTGTTTATTTGAAAAAACACTTATTTTAAAGAATAAAAGCGTCCGGCCAAATTTTTATGAAGAAATAAGTGCTTTTAAATTGTAGCAGAAGGTTTTTCAGCTTTTAAGTAGAAGCTGAAACGAGCAGTTTCTCATAAAAATAAATATTTTTTATTTTTTAGAATAATATTTGTCCGTATTAAAATCCATATTATCAAATTCACAATTTTATTTTGTAATTTGACGCATAATTTTTTTTTTTTTTTGAAAATTCTGGTCAAACACAAATTACTAATTAAAATACTGTTCAAATAATTTAACTAAATACAAGCTATTTCTCTCTCAATAATTTTTTTTTAAGTCCATTTTGACAATTTAGCCAAACATGTCGTGGCAAGTAAATTTGAAATGTGGTCAGTGGTTCCTATGAAATTACAATTTGTTGCTTTATCAAAAAGCTTGACCAGCTACAGCCTAACGGGGTTGTACAAAAGTGGAAAAAAGATAAGTGGGATTTGGGATAATGATTACCAAGAAAGATTCCATGAATTTAATCTGTGGGTAAAATCATTCTTGGTTTCTTCTCAATCACCAACTGTGAAAAAAAAGATGTACAATTCTAGAGAGGTTAGAAACAAACTTATCGATTTGGGTGTATCTAAGGATTTCCTAATAGATATTTAGAGTATATTTTTGTGGTTCATAAACAGATACGTCAATCGTTATCAAGCCCCTCTGAATCCCAATCTTATTCGTGATACCAACGAAAAGAAGAAAAAACACAAGGAAAGGAGAAAATCTTTTAACGATATGTTAATACTTCTTTATTGCTTTTGCTAAATAAATGTGTGGGTAGTATAACAACAATAATTACCGTTCTTCAATTCTAAATAAGTTAAAATTGGCTATATGAATTGTCCCTTATCATGTTTCATATTTAAATTCGCATTAAGCCAACATTATATCAACCAAAAATAAAAATGAAAAGTACTAGGAGTTCTCTATACTCCCAAGTGATATAAGAATCTCAGGATAGGGCTAAAAGATTCCTAAAAAGCATTGTACCTACCCTAAAGTATTACAAACAATTAAAAGAACTAGAATATGTCTTCTCTCAAATGATTGATATTGCTTATATAAATTCTTTTCTTCGATTTTGGTCTTCGAAGAGATTGTAGGTCTTTCGAGATAAAAAAAATTTCTTGCAACTTAGGTCTACATAGTCTTTTTTAACATTTTCATTCACTATGACATTGCATTTATGTATATGAGTATCTGGAGGTCGACATAAGATATGACCAAATTATTCCAAGCAGTCTTTTTTTATTTATCCTCAGCATACCTTTTGACAAATATAAATATTTTTTATTTTATCTAATTTTATGTGATTGTAGATCCATTAACAGGATATTTAGATGCACTTATCCGTAGAAGTGACACTATGACAATTAAATGTGATAAAAGAGGAAGAAGTAGCGTAAAATCATATGGAAAATGTCCCAAATAACTTACATTTTTTAGAATTTGCACGAAGTAAACAGAACCTAACGAGTAACGAGTATGCCTGTACACTAGAGAAATATCTTCTAGATGATTTTGGCACATCTACATTAATTCAATGTTTGATATGAGTTCTTGCAAGTTTGATTGGAGCTTATATGACAGCATCGAGATATATATTACTATATTCCTATTATTTTTCAGTAAAGATTTTGTAGGTGAATAAACCACAAATTATAGTCGAAAAATAAAATGAAGAAATAAAAATAAAAATAAATAAATATTCTTCAGGCTGAGGCGCGGATATCTCGCTCTTTTTAAGGAGATTCAAGCCCACTGCTGTATAATCTTCACTGGTCCAGCAGTAATACTCTGACTTGTCCCTCCAGGATACAACAACCCAGCAACGTGACTCAAACAAATCCAGACTAGTTGAAGAGTACAAAACTCCACCATAAGAACACCTTCCTTCAACTAAATAAAACTGTCTCCTTTTAACTCACCATTTTATGCACTCTATAATTTTCTCTACACCCCACAAAGTAAGGATGATTTCTAATTTATATGTGAAGAAATTCATCCTTGGCTCCTTGGAGTGGATTGAATGAGTAGTGGGAGAGCGGTAATAAATTGAGAGAATATGAAGTAGTAAAGAGTTAGAAGTTACGAGAGGTACAAGAGAAATAATTGCTACATTCTCCGTAACTAATATGATTAATGAGATAGTGGCTGAATGAGTTTCAAAGTGAAAACAAGGGAACACTTTTTCTGCGACCAAACAAAATGTGGTAATTGAGGCACTTTGATATAAGATATTTTTAATATTAAAATGCTTATATTAAGAACCAACAGATCTCCCTGTAGCACCCCAGTACTACACATTACTGCCTCAATCCTAATTGACGTGGTATATTTTTTCTAGTATGTTTCAAAAAATATATAACCATTTTATATTTATATATGAAATTAACTTAATCGTAAAATTTAATTTAATTTACTCTTAATGAAATAATTTATAACCACATAAATGTCTGAGATTATTTAGACACAAGTTTTAAAAAAATTCTTCTTAAACTCTATTTCCGATCAAAGTGTCAAATGGTGTTTCATAAATAAAGATGGAAGAAGTAATTGAAAGAGTTTAGATTTTACGTATCGTACCTTATGTAAAAGATACATAAAATCTGGTTATTTAAAAGATAGTACAAATATTTAACAAATTGACTGTTAAATTTATTGAAAACTATGAAAAATGAAAGGAGTTAGCAGAAATCACCTTTGCAGGTGCAATTTTTTATATTTAGTATATCTGTGGGGTTGGTGCAATATTTGAGGTGCAATTTCTGTGTATTTTAGTCTATTCTTTTTATGTTTGATGTTGTTTTTTGTGTTGCAATTTTTTAAATTGACGGAACTTTCTTGATGTCTTTTAGTTATACTCGTCTTGGAAGCCCGTGCTGAGCCCGGGCTCAAGATTAAGGCAGAAAATTTCACAATAATTTAAAATAGAAAAGAGATAATTTGATACATTATAAATAAATATAGTTGGAAATATTTGATTTTTTTTTAACTGACTATAAGAGTACTCGATCATTTAGTTTTGATTTTCTTCACAATGGTTCAGAAAAAATTCTACTCTCTCCGTTTCTATTTAAGTATCTTAGTTTGACTGTGCACGGGGTTTAAAAAATAAAATGAAACTTTTGAATTTTGTGGTCTTAAACTTGACATGTAGAATTTTGAAATTGAAAAACTTATTAAATGTGAAAGATGTATTCTTTTTTGGACGGACTAAAAAGTAAGTAAAACACTTAAATTAGGACAAAGAGTATATATTATTTTAGCTAAGATTTTGAAATAAAGAATGATCATTTTATTTCTTCATCACATATTGTTGCTTTATTTTCTTAAAAGATATCATATCACCGTAAAAGCCGATGTTTAACTAAACTAAAAATGGTTTAAGAGTTAGAAAAGATAAACAACAAAATTAAACTTCAAAAGTTACAAAATTATTAAAAAGTTAAAAGTTATTAAAAATAAATGCAAAGATGAGATTGAGGAGCTACCCACTTAGTAGGCACAGTTACACCCCTTTCCCTTTATTCTCCTCCACCCCTAACTTAGTTAAGCAAATTAAATAAAATGTAAAGATCTTAAAATAATAATTTTTGAAAAGTTTTGATACCGTAATATACTTCAGTGCAAAATCTAAAAAAAAAAGTTGCAAGAAGGACTTGTGGTTTACATATGCGCAATTAGTCACAAGGCTTAATACCCAGATAGACCCTTAAACTTGGCATGTTTTGTAAGATAGGCATATAAACTTATAAGGTGACCAGATAGACACTTAAACTTACTCAAAGTGTATTTTTCAAGTTTTTCAGTTGTTTTGAAAACAAAAACTATATTTTTCAAACACTCACAATTTTCATGGCCAAACAAGCCCTAAATATATCACAAAATATTTTTTTTAAAATGCAAAAATAAGGCAAACGCATATACATGAGACTATAAATGTGCACTTAAACCAATAAATACTCGCTAATCGCAATTTTGCAGCTTTCAATTAACTCGGATTTTTTTTTACACTTGAATAATTAAAAAACAATAACTTTAACCAATAAAAATCCTTAAAAAAAGAAATTTCAAATTAAGAAATTTCTTTTTTTTAAGGATTTTCTTCTCGGCTTTACAGTTTTCTTAATTTGAAATTTCTTTTACACTTGACATACTGAACTTAGAAATTTCTTAATTTGAAATTTCTTTTTTTAAGGATTTTTATTGGTTAAAGTTATTGATTTTTAATTATTCAAGTGTAAAAAAAAATCCGAGTTAATTGAAAGCTGCAAAATTGCGATTAGCGAGTATTTATTGGTTTAAGTGCACATTTATAGTCTCATGTATATGCGTTTGCCTTATTTTTGCATTTTAAAAAAAATATTTTGTGATATATTTAGGGCTTGTTTGGCCATGAAAATTGTGAATGTTTGAAAAATATAGTTTTTGTTTTCAAAACAACTGAAAAACTTGAAAATACACTTTGAGTAAGTTTAAGTGTCTATCTGGTCACCTTATAAGTTTATATGCCTATCTTACAAAACATGTCAAGTTTAAGGGTCCATCTAGGTATTAAGCCTAGTCACAACCATCTTTTATGAGCTATCTGGTTGAAGAAAAAAGTAACAAACTATACATTCTACATTTATTCTTTTGTTGAGGAATTAGTGAACTTACTTATAAATAAGACAAAATTTAAAATTTAAGAAATTGACACTTTATACTGATATTAGTATATCCTAATTCTAATTAAATCATATATATCTAAAATAAGAAACGTAGGTACTTTTCTTAATTTAAACTTTCCTTTTTCTTTCAAAAAATGCATGTGAGAAAATAGCATTCCCCCCCCCCCCCCCCCCCTTTTTTTTTTCCTTGAAATCTAAGTGGAATATTAATTTGTAAACTTTACGTCAATAATAATATTATAACTCCGCTATCAGTCCCAAAAAAAAGTAAGGATCAACTAAATTCAAATAATTAAATCTTGTCTCAATACAACAACGTACCTTAAAATGTATTTGTTCTTGCTTTTATTTTTCTAAAGGATCGATTCTGATTTTTTTCGTACTATACAAAATTATGTTAAAATATCATACCTAAATTTGTATTTTCAACATAAAAGATCAAGAGAAATTTTATTATAATCTTAGAATTTCTAAAGTGAAAATATCATTTAAAGACTTCTCTCTCAATACCAAATGAGATCTTCAAAGTTATTAGTATTACTAGCCATATATGCCCGTGCGAAACACGTACCGAACATATTTATTCACTTTAATTAGCCTGTCTTTAAGGTTTGTATTTTGTAAATAATTTTTAAAAATTTGTCATAGTCATGACAATGAAAGTTCATCAATGTGAAAAAAAAAATAGTAAGAAGGTGAGGGAAATATTTTGATTTTAGATTTTTTCTTTTAAATTGTTTAATATCTTATATGTATACCGACAAGTTGATATCCATCTCAATCAATTAACTGTTCAAATCCAAACATAAGAACCATTTATGTATATATTGGATTTTTTAAAAGCAAAATTAATAAAATATTTTTATTAAATTAATTAAAAAATATGAGGAAATAAATGTGTCGGATAAGTAAAATTGAAGTGCATACGTCTATGGAATAAATATTAAGTATTATGACATATTAGAAATGTGATATGTTATATCGTAAATCACTAAATTTTAATTCCGAAATGAAAATATAAAGTAATACATTTTATCAATGTAAAGAAACAATAATTAGAGAATGCAAAAGAGAGTAAGATAAGTAAAGTATTGACCTTCTTTCTTAATACTTTAAATGTGAAAAGGGGACGAACAATAGCAATGCAAATTTATACCAAAAGTTATATAAATTGCACATTTTAACCAACTACTTTTTTATCCCACCTAGACATTTGTCGTAGTCTCTCTCCAATAGACTATTTTCAAGAATATTTATTAGAAAGGGTTAATTTTATTTTGGTTTTATAAATGAACAAGTAATTTTGACACAAACATATTATATTTTTCAAGAACGCGAAAAGTCAAGAGTGAACAAATAAAAGTGCACGGAGGAAATAAATGTATCGGAGAATTAAAATTGAAGTGCATACGTCTATAGAATAAATATTAAGTACTATGACATATTAGAAATGTCCACGTGGGATTAAAAAATAGTTGGGTAAAATGTACAAATTATATAGCTTATGGTACAAGCATTCATTGCGTGTACAATTTGTTAAGCTTTTGGTACAAGTTTAGGCAGCTGTGTTCGTACCCCAAGCCACTTATATATATATATATATATATATATATATATATATATATATATATATATATATATATATATATATATATATATATATATATATATATATATATATATATTAGAAATATGGGAAGAAAATACATATTCAGCAAAAACGTGAAAAGTCAAAAGTGCACGGAGGAAATGAATGTGTCGGAGAATTAAAATAAAAGTGCACACATGTATACATGAGAAGAGAATAAATATTCAACACTATGGCATATATCCACGTGGAATTTATTAATTCTTAAAGAATGTGAAAAGTCAAAAGTGAACACATTAAAGTGCACGGACGAAATAAATTTGTGTAGGAGAATTAAAATTTGAAGTGCATATGTCTATACATGAGAAGAGAATAAATATTAAGTACTATGACATATGTCTACGTGGGATATAACAATAGTTGGATAAAGTTTACAAGTTATATTGCTCATGGTACAAACATTCATTGCGTGTACAATTTGTGAAGCTCATGGGAAGAAAATAAATATTCAGCAAAAACGTGAAAAGTCAAAAGTGAATAAGTAAAAGTGCACGAAGGAAATAAATGTGTCGGAGAATTAAAATAGAAGTGCACACGTGTACACATGAGAAGAGAATAAATATTTAGTACTATGACATATATCCACGTGAGATTTATTAATTCTTAAAGAATGTTTACAATTTGTGAAGCTTTTGGTACAAGTTTGAGCAGCTGTGTTCGTACCCCCAAGTCACTTATATATATTAGAAACGTGAGAAGAAAATAAATATTCAACAAAAACGTGAAAAGTCAAAAGTAAACAAGTAAAAGTGCACGGACGAAATAAATATGTGTCGGAGAATTAAAATAGAAGTGCACACGTGTACATATGAGAAGAGAATAAACATTCAGTACTATGGCATATATCCACGTGAGATTTATTAATTCTTAAAGAATGTGAAAAGTCAAAAGTGAACATATTAAAGTGCACGGACGAAATAAATTTGTGTAGGAGAATTAAAATTTGAAGTGTATACGTCTATACATGAGAAGGAAATAAATATTAAGTATTATGACATATGTCTACGTGGGATATAAAAATAGTTGGATAAAGTGTACAAGTTATATATCTCATGGTACAAGCATTCATTGCGTGTACAATTTGCGAAGCTCATTGTACAAGTGGGGCAGCTGTGTTCGTACCCCCACCACACTTATATATAATGAAAATATAGGTTTTGCCTTTGTTGATAGTTGTTTCCTTTAATAGACATCATCACCGTTCACAATTTTTTAAGCATTTTAAATAGTCTTAATTTTTTTTATATTTACCAAATTGAAAGTGGCAACCTAAGTAATAACGAAATAAAATAGGGCTAAATATATGACACAAAAATAGTCATGGTACATACTTCACTTGTAAAAAGTTAAACTAAGGGGCCATGTAATTATCAAAAGGCCAAATGCACAGGCAGCCCCTAAAGTTGTCAGAAAATTTCATTTTGACAACTTGTTCCTATTAGACACTTCAACATTTGTTAAAGTGTGTCTATTGGATACAAAAGATGAAATGGCAGAAAACGTGAGTTTCACTCATTTTGAGCGCGTGAAAACTAATTTTATTACTTTAGGTATTAGCTTCTTTTTTTATCCTTACGTGTACAGTTTTTTATATTTTTTCTGACATGTAAAATTTTTATTGGTTTTGTTTTTAGTTGCAGAAGAGAGTAGCATCCACTCACCAAGATTAGTTCAAAAGTATGAAATATGTGTTTAATAGACACACTTTAATAGATGTTAGAGTGTCTAATAGGAACAAGTCATAGTTAAGGAGCCAAAATGAGATTTTCTGACAACTTTGAGGGGCTGCCTATGCATTTGGCCTTACCAAAAAGGTTTGAAAGTATCTTGATTTATTTGAAATATACTTTGATATATCATGCAATAAATAGCAAATACAAGGACAAATTTGGAAGAGCGCTTCTTTTGATTAGCAAGATGCTCGACTGAATAGTCGAAATGCAACTAAATACTACAAAAATTATTGGATTGCCCCTTATATATATATATATATATATATATATATATATATATATAGTAATAAATGTTTCATTATAAAAAAAAATTGTTAAATTTAATAGACATATTTGTTAAATATTCGGTAAAACCGAAAGTGTTTAAATTTGACAAACTTCAAAGGGGATCAAAATGCTCACAAGTATTACTTAAGAGACTATTTAAACTTCCCCACAAACACAATGGACCATATATAATCATCTTCTGGAGTAAGTTTCTAGATTTATTACTAAAGCCAATCTGAGCAGAATTCTCCAACAACACAAAAAGAAAATGGTATTTTGGTCTTACCCACCAACACTAAAACAACTCAAATTCACTCTTTGCGGCATTACAGCCGGCATTGCTCTTATTACTGCTGGTGCTTACTTATCCTACGCCAACATTGGGCCTCAACAAGCCCGCGCTAAGGCCCGAAAAGATTACATTAAAGCCCGTCTCAGACAACTTCTCCAAGATTAAAATACCTGTTAAATACATACTACTTTTAACACAATCAGATTTATTTATATGTAGGAGAAATTTTAACCCTTTTGGTTCTTTGGGTATTCGTCAATTATTTGCTGGTTTGCTTGAGGAGTTCAATTTACTTAGTATATTTCCTGGGTAAGAATCTTTTTTTCTTTTCCTTGTACAGTTTCTTGAATTTCTGCTTTTACGTTGATTTTTTCCTACTCCCTCCGTCCCATTTTATATACACTCTTTCTTTTAAGTCAGTTCAATAAGAATGATACAAACAAATGCTTGTTTTAGACGACAAGTTCTAAAAGTGTTACATATTTATTAAACTCTGTGCCAAATCAAACGCCCTCCGATAAAATGGGAGTATTTCATTTCCCTTTATACATTTTTCATGTTGTTTTTTTTTGTGGTTCAGTTCATGCTTTTCTTCGTGTTTGTAGATAAGGAGTGAGGTTACATTTTTTATTTAAGTGCTAGTGGTTATTGGAAGTTACAGAAAAAAGCAACAACAGCAACAACATACCCAGTATAATCCCACAAGTGGGGTCTGGGTCTGGGAGGGTAGTATGTACGCAGACCTTACCTCTATGGGCAGTAAGGCTTATTCTTGGAATACTTGCT
Organism: Lycium barbarum; assembly: GCF_019175385.1. Taxonomy (NCBI): domain Eukaryota; kingdom Viridiplantae; phylum Streptophyta; class Magnoliopsida; order Solanales; family Solanaceae; genus Lycium; species Lycium barbarum. Next base: position 126,121,383 of record NC_083344.1, read on the forward strand.
AATAGAAAATGTGGGGGATCCAAATAAGTAAATAAATATAAAAAGAAAGAGAACATGTTGCTGTTAGGAGGAATATATCCCAAGTTCTTGCCAGTTGCTTCAAATCATTTAACCAGTCTATTAACTGAGAAGCAAAAGTTAAAGAATAAAAAGCTGATAAGTAAGTCAATTAAATAAAAAAGAAGTAGTATTTGGTTGTCACTGTTGGTTGCAGATGAGAGTGAAGTTAGTCATTTGAACTAGTTCTTGAAATTGATGGGTCTAGAACGTTTTCTTCATTTATATCATTGGCTTGCTTGGGAGACCTGGGGAAGCTAGCTACGAGTTTTCCATCTCCTTACTTTACTGGCATTTCTTGTAAAGCCTGAAGCTTTGAGCTTCTTGACGAGTTACTATGCCACCTCCCCCTCCATTAGCAAGCAACTTGCTGCTAGCTCAGTATGATGCTAAGATGCTTTTGAGGTCTCCCATGAATGCCATAGTTTACTAGTTTTGTAGCTTAATGACTGACAGGACTCAGAGAAATATATGTGTCATGAATATCTTGATAAGTTGAACATCACGCGACTTTTTCACAATGTCTAAACAGCTTGCTATTTTGCAAAATCGTTCATCCAATAGCCACGACCAATTACAATTGTAAAGTAGTACTCCATCCATCCCAATTTATGTGACACTCTTTCCTTTTTAGTCAGTTCCAAAAAGAATGACATCTTTCTATATTTAGTAACAAATTAATTTTAAAATATCCATTTTACCCGAATGAGATGATTTATAGCCACACAAATACCTATGGCTTGTTTTAGACCACAAGTTTCAAAAGTCTTTCGTTCATTCTTAATCTTTGTGCCTAGTCACGCACCTTTACATAAATTGAGACGGAGGGAGTAGCAATGTTCAATCCTGAAGCTAAGATTTTATCAGCTAATTGCTACCTACTGCAGCAAGTTAAAGTGAGTAGGGAGATGTCCTCCTATGCCTCAGCAGCAAAACATTTTATCTCCACAATATGAGCAATTTCTTTTGCCAGGTAATTTTGTCATTGATGTTAATACCAATGTTATAACTCGTGAATTTTCTTTCAGTAGGTTGTCACTTTGAAAGATCACGAAGAAATGGTCTCTGTTTTATGCTGTGTACGATACTTATGGTAGTACCAAATGCTGCTTTGTTTGCGAGTTATCATCAATAGCGACAAGCCCACAACTAGCCGTTACTCATTGCCAGCTTTGAAAGGTAAATTTATGAATTTACTCTGTGCTGAAGTGTATAAGGGCCGATTAAAGTTGCATCAGCTTCAGTTTAGTCCCCTAAACTTCATTTCTGCCAATCGAACCTTTAAATTTTAAAAAACGAAGCAAAGCCCCTGGGTGTAGAGAACTTGTAATTGGGTCCCAGCAAACTGCATGTGTTTAAATTACTGTCAAAATAATTTATTTAGACGAGAAATCCATGGCATAGAGACATATAGTTACTCAAGTTGATAAGGGGATTGAGTCGGCTGGTGGATTAATGGCAATACTGCTGGTTCATATGGTTTGATTTGCTATACTGCTATTAGAAAAGCATTAGACGTGGTTTGAAATCCTTCCAATTTCTTTTTTCCAATGTAAGGCCTGGAGATTGGTCAAATTTCTGGAAAGTGCTTGGTATATAGTAATCGATCTGAAAAAAATCGTTTGATTCCTTGTTTTTGTTGTTGAATCTAGTGTTAGATTCAAGTTCCTTAGAATTTTTTGGTTCTAAATCTGAAAAATGAGTCAATTTCGAGTTAGGGTTTGATTTTCACCATTGTTGAGTTGAAGAACTTGAAGTGGGTCTTGTTGATTTGGGTGAAATTAGAACTTGAAACCCATTGGGCTTTGTTCTACAAGTGAAGGGGAGTCTAGATCTGAAAATTGAAGGAAAAACAATTTGATTTGAAGGTAGTTGAAAATTTGAAATTGTTGGTGTTCTTGAATACTTTTAAATCTTCATAAGGAAGAAGACTCTCCAAAGGGACATTTAATCCAAAGTTTTTCAAGTCAAGATTTGGGGAAAAGTGTTTTTCTACCCCAAAAGGGTAAATACTAGATTGAGTGGGCCCAGGAACGTCATTAGATCCAAGAAATTCGGTCCAAATTTCGAGAAGATCGAGTTCAACATGAAAATCACTGAAGCTGGGAACATTGCAAATTATGGACCGTAATTCACATTACGGACCGTAATCTAGGGTCGTAAACTTGGATCCTGAAATTGGGAGGATTACAGTAGCTCACTGGAATTTGGCAACCTCATTAAATACGGACCGTAGACCCAAAATACGGATCGTAAACCACAATACGGACCGTAAACCATAATACGAACCGTATTCCCCAACCGTATAAAAGGACCAAGGATTGGAGCATTCTGCCTTAGGAAAGACATCATTAAATACGGACCGTAAAACAAAATACGGCCCTTATCTTTTGGGTCGTAAAAGGCAAGGTATGAAGGTGCTAAGTTACTCGGACTCGGCAGTTTGGGTGCCGTACCCGTGTTGACACGACACTGACACGGGTAAGGGTATAGGATATGTGTCGGATCCGGTCAAACGAGATCGGGTGTGTCGACCAAAATTTTGGGGGAAAAATTGAGATTTGAATTCCCAAAATCAAGATTTAAAGAGATACGAAGTGATATTCCTGCAATTCTGCTGGTATTAGGGAGAGCTCTTGGACTTAGGCTTATCGGGGAGGACTCGAATGGGTGGTGTCGTACTGAGAAAAATCAAAGACATGTAAAAGGTTTTGTTGGGAAAGAAGATTCAGAGAAGAACGAAGAAGAAGAGGAGACGCAGAGAAGAACAAAGAAGAAGAAGAAGATGCAGAGACTAATTAGGAATTGACCACTTTATTAATTGACCCTTGGCTAATATCCTGCCACGTTGGTTGTGAGGATAGACATTCCATATAGTTTTTTTTTCCACACCCTTTTCAAAAAAAAAAAAAAACAAAAGAAAAAAAACAAAAGTAAATTAGAGTTTCAATTGTAGAGTTTTAATCCAAATATTATATAATTATTTAATTGTAAATTAGAGATCTGTATATGCTTTGAAGGCACACATTTTTCATTTAAATAAACTTCATATATACTTTTTGAGATGATTTTTTTTTTTAAGATGGAATAAACTTGATATATATTACAAATAAATATATGCTCTAAGTAAGCAAATTTTATTAATTAACCTAATTACGCCATTTATAAATGTTTTCTTGGAAAGAGGGATAATAGATATGTTAATTATTAGCATGTTAATTTTTCATGATTATGCATATATTTATAGCTATATTTTTAGATTTCTAATTTATTTTTTGCCGAATCCCCGCACCCGTACCTAGATCCGTATCCCCGAATCCTAAAATTTTGATCATGAAGGATCCGACCCTCGGATCCGTACCCGTGTCCGAGTAACATAGCGAAGGTGAACATTCTGTTTTGGGGCGTCACTAAATACGGACCGTATTTTGTCAAGCTTAAACCGTATACTCAAGGTACCTTTTCAAGTCCAAATTTCCTTTCATCCCACTTCCATTTCTCAAAAAATTTCTTGATCCTTGGTTGTTGGTTTTGTGTCCCTATTCCTTTGGTTGATAGGTAAACTTCCTGCATCTCATTTTCATTTCTTAAAATGCACTTGAAAAAAGATATGTTTAGAATATGGACCTTTGGTAAATCTGGCTATCTATTTATGTCTATTAGATATTGGTCATTGTCATTGCAAGTCTGACAGGCCTAGTTGTCTTCACAACTTATTTGACAATCTCAATGAAATTGAATCTAAACATGAGATCAAGACTATATCTTCAATATAAACTTCAGTAAAGAATCAAAACCGGGTTTTGTTTTTGTGGGGGTGGGGGGGGGGGGGGGGGGGGGGAACCACCACTGAGTGAAATTTTTTCTTATTTCCTTCTCTCTCTCGAACATAATTAGCTTGATTTCCGAGGATTACCTACTCCATAAGACCATCATGAAACTATATACAGTCTGTTTCTCTTTATCTCTGTACGAAAAATGCACTTCTCAATTAGTGCAAATTCTTTCAGACAGACAAATAATGCCCTTAGCGTGTATGACATTCACCAAATTCAAGTAACGCAGGCCATGAATAAGACACCAATGATTATCATACCTATGACATATGCAAATTATGTAGCTGTATTTTTCTTTCTTTGCCTTCTCATGTTCTCTTTGGTGCTCCTTTCATTGCATCCTTAAACCATCACCATTAGTGGTAACCTCCTCCTCTTCCATCTCTCTATTTTCTTCTTTTCTTCTCTTCTTCTTTTCTATAGTTTAATTTAAAGTGAACTCAAGGAAGATAAAAAAGTTCCCCAAATACTCCCGAACTCCCGTAACACTTCTTTAATCCTCTGCTCAAGATAGGAATAGCAAATCTGATTTCATGAATGAAAATGTTGTTATGATTATTATTTTTTTTTTTTTTGAGAAAGATGCAAACAACAAGGTAGAAATATTAATGAAAACTGTCTCATATAAATTTTATTAATCATAAGCCTTTATATAGGCACATAAATAAAGTAGTATACTCCTCCTACAACTAAAGTACTAGACTCGTACTAAGAACTGAATATTCTACTAAAAACTATTAGACTCCTCCTATAACGAGACAACACTGTACATATTGGAAACTAAAAGAAAAGACAAGCATTGACTTATTGATTCAGAATTATGCAACCATTACTTTAACTGTTAGGAACTTTGGATAGAAAGCCGAACAGGCGGCTTCTAGATGATCAGTTTCTGAGGAAACTAGTTGTTGGATTGCTAGATTCGCCACATAAACTAGAAAGATAAGGTCCCTTTTTTCAGGGTGGTTGCATGTCCCTTGCGTTGTTGCTGTAAACCTTCCAGAGTCCGTAATAGGACCAAGTATTGAACCAATAATACCAATTAACGTACATGGTGAAACATGTAAGCCAAATGTTTCTTGAAACCCATCTAGCGTCCCTCACTCTATCTTGTAAGAGGCACCACATTAGCCTTCTTCAGGTTGGAAGACAAGCTCAGCTATACCCTTCGATTGACAGCTTAGAATTAGCCAAATCAGTTCAGCTGAATTTAGAGCAAGAGAGTTAAGTCATCTCGAATTAGTAGTGATTCTTCTTGCATTTAATGAGACACTTCTGTTTAGAAGCAAGCTGCTTCAAGCAGTATAATAGTCTCAGGATAATGGCCACAAGCGCGTCTATTTTGCCATTGATCTTGCTCCTCGGCTCCCAAGTCCAATCTACTAGTCCTTTGAAGGAATTATGCTTTGTTTCAAATATCCAGTCAATTAAGAAGTATTCATTTACTACAACACAAATAATTTAAGAAAGTTTAGATTGAAGCAAACAAATGACAAATTCGTTGTCCTTTTCCTTTTGTTTCCTTTGACCACTTTCATGAGCTTTACGGTAGTCCACGTTGTACTGCCACATATTTCTTTTGATATTATATATATTTTTATCTTTTAGTATCAGAAATTAAAAATATGTGTGGAGCATTTCTGGTCAGTGAACGTGCCGCTATAGTTAGTTTCCCTGCTAAAAAAGGGGTAATTTTACTCACTGCCAGTGTATCCTTTGTGACTTCAAGGAATGGACCTCATTCTTACGGAGCATGAAAGCACAAAGTTGTTCGATGCTCTGCTGTTTCTTATAACGCGTATAATACGTGTAAGGGTATCTATTTATACCCTTGTACGTATAAATACATGTAAGGGTATCTATATAAATGCTCAGCTGTTTCTTATAATACGTGTAAGGGTATCTATATGAATATATAAATGCAGGACAAGGGCCTGCTTACGTGGCATACCTCAGAAATCAGGAATTTTATTTATCTTTATTCTCCGTATTTCTAGGTTTTCTCCCCACTTTTCACTTATCTTTACAACCGTTCCTTCGACTTTTGTGTCCCTTCGGCTACATCGACATAAAGACAAGGCAGACCCTAACTGCTGCTTTCTCTTCACCTTAATTTCGGTGTACGTTTCTGCATTCCCTTGAAATTCCACTTTTGATCTTCATAAAATTGATGATACAAAACGGCAGTTCCCTTATCCCTATCTTAATTCGTTTTCTCGATTCGTTGATACAAGACCAACTCCATCGAGCTTCATGAAGATGGAGTTTTTGAAGATCGTGGGAGGTCCACATAGGACGGCCTTCAAGATATGGGAGATAGCTTGGATTGAAGGCTTCAAGAACGTCACATTCAAGATATGGAAGATAGCTTGGGAGGCTATTTGGAGAAGGAGGCTATGCATGCAAAAGAGGCTAGTACTTAAATGCAAGCTTTTTCAAGTTTCACTTCCATGAAAGACATCCAAACAAGGTCCTTACTTCATTAAGGATATAATTGTAATAATGTAGTGTCTTCTTTATTTCATTAGTATAAATAGCTAGTATTTTATTTCATTAGGAAGCTTTTGATGAATTGATGAATATATTGAGTGTTTTAGGGTTATCTCTAGAGAGAGAAACTTGTGAGAGGCCTTTGGTAGGCTCTTGTTGAATCTTGTATTGTTGAGAGGTTGGTTGCTTGGGAATTCAATTCCCTTGAGGTCAACTTAAGAATTTGGTGTTTCTTTTGATGATAATTTAGAGGTCTTAGTTTTATATAACTTTGGTTGCTAAATTGAATCTTAAGTTGTGTCAAATTATCTGTCTTTTCTTTTCCTTTTGTTTAGCTTCTTAATTTCTTGTTTCCGCGTATCCGTTCTTGTATCATTCGTCATGCCAAAAGAGAGACGGTTTCAAGTGCTCAATTTCTGAACAATTGGTCATAACCATGAGAATTTCCGTGTTCGGTATAAATCGGCTCAACGATCTGTCAAGTTAATCTTTCATGTTATCTGAATTTAGTAACTCAATTGCTTCTTTTTGTGGGGGCTTTTCTTTTTGTCGTCACTGTGATGGCGAGTTTCCGAGAGCTTATGTCGGTGTTTTATCAATTCAAGGATCTTTAATATTTTATCTTTCATGAATTTGTATTAACTTTTGAGTTTGCGGTGATGAGAACTTTTATAGGCAATCGTGAGGGAATCGGAAGTGAGGAAGATACTGAAAAGATAGATGAACTTTTGCTGCAACTTGATCAGGTAATTGAATCTCATTACAAACTTTGACAGTTTATGTTTACACAGAGTTTGATGAAACGTGCTTTATTGTTTTCCAGAAGTGTCATATTCCAGAAAAAGTTTGCTTTATTGCCTTTGATTGACCTGTTATTTTGTATTACAAATGTCGAGATATAAAATGACAATACGAATGCTGAAAGATCAGATCATATAGCACTTCCGCAGATGTTACACTGAAAAATAAAGCTTTAAGACAAGTAAGATCTCAACTAAATCGAGATCGGTATTCCTTCAAAGCATCTCCTATTCTGTTCCTTCCAAATATGACACACAAATGTGTACAGGAGTTGTCTCTCATTCCCACAATAACGCTTTAAGGGCGAGTAAAATTACAATTAAGCGCTTCTTTCATTGTGCCTGATAGCAATCTCATCGAGCATCTTGCGTAAGAACTACTATTTTGCTTGTATCATAAATTGTCCTTATTTTCGTTTCTTACAGAAACATGTGTCTTTAGAGTCAAATTACAAGTGTTTTGTTTATCTACAGAAGTAGTAGCATTTTTCTTTTCTAAAGTTGGAATTGGAGAGAAGGATTATGATTTTTCTTTCATTTTTCTCAGATGCTTTCCTTTTCTTTATAATTTTCATAACTCGAACTTTTCTTCAACTTAGCAGCAGGCATTCACTGGTTATGGGCAGGGATGGATGCAGAATGATGATCATTGTCTTTTCCTGGGGTGAGGGTGCATGCAGTACTAACTATTCTTGAAGATTGTTTAAAAAATTTACCCCTAGGATTCTAGGTTATTAAGCATAAATTTGTAAAAAGAATCTGTTAAGTTATTCAATAATCTAAGTCATTTTTACTTTTGCAACTAAAGTTAGACTACACTTGGTCATTTTATGCCAAGTGAGCATTTGTATATATCAATCTTCCCATACTAATCCTGTACATATTTCTCCTTGAATTTCTTCACGACCCACGAAGGAAGAGACATGAGAGTAATTGGTATCAGGATCATCCATTCAGTAACAAAGTTGGTTTTGGTAAGCACTCTTTACAAGGCTCACATATGATGGACGTATTAATATTTCAAAGTGCCTTTCTTAATTATCCATCCCCATTTCCAATTTAAGTTCATGCCATAAACTATTCATATTAAGTACTCGGGAAGTGAAGAAAGATTTGTAGGTTTTGAATGTTTGGTTTTTTCTTTTTGAGATATGGAATAGTTTTTACTTCTTTCGACATTTTAGCTCCAAAGCAGCATCTTATTTCCTTATTGTTTATCGAAGTCTGTTTCGTTTAGAATAATTGTGCATCCAGTAAGGGGTTAATGGAATCCTGCAAGAGTTATCTGTTGAATTATTTGCTTTGAGTTTTTTTTTTTTTTGGGTGGTTGTTGTTGTTGTGACGTATTTGCTCGAGTTCTTCTAAACGCGTACATATAGTAAAATTTACAATTGTAAAAAGAGAGAGTACTGTGTGTCTTTTGAACGCATATGTTTATGGGAATCAGCAATAGCTTTGTGAAAGTGAGGAGGAAGGAGGCCAATGGAATTTGATGAAAGCAACGATTTAGTTTAAGAAGGGATGTATTACTATTACCACGCCTTTTTCAGCATGAACTTTAATTTCCTATTGAAGAAATTGAGGTTATGTTTCGCAATGCCAGTGGATATTTGCTTTGCACGTACATTTATTATCCCTTTTAATTGATAAGTTGTAGATTATATGATAATTACTTTTTAGGATCTTAATTTTAGTTTTGAGTTTTTATATTAAACTATATTTCGTCGAGCTGTCCTTCTATTTATGTGGTGCTTGATGATGTATTTTTTTGACACCATCCTGCCTTTTCAGAATTTACAGTTCGGCCAGTAACTATGCAAACTTTGTGGATAGTTGACATAGATTAATACCTGCCTTGGTTCCTAGCAACATGCAAAGGTGCGACGTAAACATTCTTCCTTCTTCTTTGTGCTGGTTCCTTTGTTTTTAATATTTGAATACTAACTTAGAAGTGTACGCTGCTTATCCCGTTGGGAAATAACCATATTTGTGACATTTAGAAGCTATATGCTCAAGGTAGTGTGTCTTCAAAAGTTTCTCCTTGATCAAATGCATCTACATCTAGAGTTGAAGTAACTTCCCGATTTATTAAGTGTTAAAAGTACAATTTTTATGTATTACTGATATCTATTAACAATAAGTGCTATTGGTTGTTTTCTTTCTTTATTTGTTGTTAATAATATGAGAAATGATGACACCAGTTGTATTTGGTGTTGTTCTTAGTGTTCCTATATGCATATTCCATGTAGTAGTACTGAGCGAATAGTTTTTTCCCCACATTGAATTGTTATGACAAGGGGAACAGTGTATTCCATCTTTTTTTTTGTGGTTTTGAAAAAGGTAAGCTCCAAACGTTTTAGTATTTTTATTAGTTTAATACTTATTCTTTTCAACTTTTTGAATCAAATGCTTTATTCAAATCTTTTATCAAGCTATATTTTGCCCAGCCATCTAATCAAGAATCTTAAACCAAGTTTTTGAAAGTTCTCAAGTGAATACTTACCCTCAAGACTTAAACTATACAGTGAGAAACCTGTTATCGTTACTCTCATGATCTCTTGATAAATCTTTCGATGCTTATTTGAATGTGAAATTGGACTTGAAAGTTGATTCTTCTTTTATAATGACAGGTTATGTTATGGGAGTCATCTGAATTGCATCGAGATAACGCGGCCTATTCCCTTCTACAATGATTTTAAAGCAACCAACATATACCCACGACTTAACTAGCTTTAATGTATTAATTGTGAACCAAATTTCACTATTTCAGGTGTACTTTTACTTAATGCTAGCCATGATGTAGATGAAACTGCATATGATTTTGTAATTCATTTCAATTAACTTACATAGTTCTGTGTTTTTCTGATGTGTCAATGCGCGCGCATATATATATATATATATATATATATATATATATGAAGAAAAGGAAAAGAAACGTACTGTGATTTTATTTAAGGAATAACTACATGATATAACAAACATATAGTGGGTATTGATATTTAGTAGCTATAGTTTAACTTAATTACTTTTCATAGCAAACATTTGTGTATTAATACCATTTAGTAACTATATATATATATACACACACAAAATAGAATACACATCTCACTATTCACTTTCAACCCATCCCTTCCATTTCTCTCCCCCCTCTTCTCCCCACTGCTCCGCTGCTGGCCATCACCGCTGTCGGAGCTCCGGCCAAAATGTCGTGCCCTTTTTTCCACTGCTCGGGCGAAAATGACGTGCATCTTCTCCGGCAAAAATGTCGTCCCTCTTCTCCCCACTGCTCCGGCGAAAATGCCATTGCTATTCTCCGGCGAAAACGCCGGCTGCTTCCACTGAATCCACCAGATCTGAAGCAACGAGCCTCAAATTCAAGATGGAATTCAAAAAAGAGATCTGCTTACCGGATCAGAAATGATTATTAGATCCCGTCAGATCTGCTCACCGGATCTGAATCCACCCTAAGATTTTTTTGTTAATGTTTTAGATTGTATTCATTTTTTTAGGGTGTATTTGTTAAATTTTTGAGTATCTATGTTGTTATGTATTCAGTTTTACTCCCCATATTCATGAATACAATGAGCCCGTTTATGAATACAGATAATCATTTCATGAATACAATGAAAAAAGAAAAATATTAGTTGTATTCATGAATACAGCAGAAAAAAATTGTATACAGCGAAAAAAAAAACGAATACAACAATTATTGGTGTATATGTATTCAGTTTTTACTTGTTGTATTCATGAATACAACAAGCCAATTTATGAATACAGATAGTTATTTTATGAATACAGTTGGAAAAAAAATTGTTGTATTCATGAATAAAGCTAAAAAAAAAAAAAAATTGAATACACATGTGGGAGCTGAACTGATTTGCTACAGAACGCAAATATTAAAACATTAGCTATGCAGCTTGATTAATCCCCAAATATTTGCTATTTATGTAAAATACCCTTTATTTAATGTTGTGTTAAATACCATAATATTGAATGGGCCTTTGGCTATTAGATCCCAAACATTTTTTTTGCGGATTGTCCTTTTTTTGGGGTGGTCTTTAAATTTTTCCCCTTAACTTGCTGGTCTTTAATTTTTACCCTTCGCTTGAAAAGGTGGCAGAAAATATCCTGAGGTTCTGGATTCGAATCTCTGCTCAGTTAAAAAAAAGAAGAAGTTCGCAAGGCAAGGCTTTGCAAAAAGTTATGCCTTATGCAACATGCTTTGCCTTAAGACATAACTAAAAAGTCTGTCCCATTCAATAGAAATTTTCCTCAAGGCAAACTTTTAGTTATGCCTTAAGGAAAAGTTCTGTCTTATGGGGCAGACTTTTAGTTAAGGCATAACTAAAAGTCTGCTCCATAAGGCGAAATTTTTCCTTAAGGCATAGAATTTGTCTTATAAGGCAAACTTTTAGTTATGCCTTAAGGAAAAGTTCTGTCTTATGGGGTAGACTTTTAGTCAAGGTATAACTAAAAGTATGCCTACAAGGCGAAACTTTTCTTTAAGGCATAATTAAAAGTTTGCCTTATAAGGCAAAGTTCTGCCCTTTCCGGCAGACTTTTAATTATGCCTTAAGGCAAAGTCTGCCGCATAAGGCAGAACTTTTTGTAAAGCTTTGCCTTGCGATTTTTTTAAATTTTTATAACTAAGCTGGGATTCGAACCCAGAACCTTGGGGTATTTTGGGCGAAGGGCAAAAATTAAAGACCAGTAATTTGAGGGGCAAAAACTAAAGACCACCCCCAACATAGGGCAATCGTGCAAATTTCCTGATCCCAAAAAGTAAAAACGGAAAAGGGCCTAAAATAACTTTGAACTATTAGATTTGGTGCAAAAATGCCCTCCATCCACCTTTGAGGTCTAAAATACCCATGTCGTTAACCTTTGGGGCATAAAATACCCTTATTTTTAATGGATCCATTTCATTGGTGGAAAAGGGCCTAAAATACTAATTATAATTATTACTAATTATAATTATTTCAATAACTATTCCCTCCGGATAAAAAAAAGTGTCCACTTAACTTTTTTTTCTTGGATCAAAAAGTGTCCACTTATTAAATCAAGAAACAATTAACCTTATCTTTTCAGATTTGTTCATATTAAGTTTTTTGTGATCAAATCCCAATGCCAATTTAATTAAGGGTAGTTTAGTCAATTTACATATTTTTTTCTTAGAGTGAATAGTTTCTTAAGAGGTGTGCAAATGGCTAAGTCGAACAAAGTATAATTTTACTTTAATTTTAAATATTCAATTTGTGATACTTTTTTGTCTTCTTTGTTTGTCGATTATTAATTCACGTTATCTTTTATGCAGAATTTTAATTTAGAAGTATAATTTAAATATTTAACGAGTTAACGTGAAGGAGTCAAGCTTGCACTAGCTGATCTATAATAAACTAGACGGCCTATGCCTGTGCTGCGCACGGATCCAACACTTTAGATTATAGTGTATTTATGTGTATGTAGTCGTTTTGAATAGTGATAATATATATATATATATATATATATATATATATATAACATTGTAATTTGTGAAAAAAGATCCAATAACATGTCTCTTTTACTTTAAATTAAAGATATTAAGAAAAGTATGACCGAATAATTGACTGAAGAAAGATAAGCTGGATACTTAATTTGGAAGGGCTATTGCACATTGAAACCATACACTAAACCATCACATACCAAATAATTAAATATAATATGAATTTCTGGATCATTATTATCTTTACACTTGTCAAATTAGGATTTTAAGAACGTAAACTAATTAGCCGACAATTACGAACAAAAAAGAGTTAATCACTAACATATGATTAATATAAATCCACGTCCTTCCAAACCAGACTAACTAACAGATTAATTTTTTCTTTTTGTGGCCCCAACTCGCAAGATGCTTTCATTTTATATGTCTTCTTGAACAATAAATTGGTGGATGTCTGTGTGGTGTCAATTAACCAACAACTATAGTACAACTAAACTGTTTTCATACATTAAAATCTGGATTTGTACGAAGATTGTATAAGAGTTAAATTAAATTCAGATACATTAGTATAGTATAAAGTATTTTTATACTATCAGTGTCATACTTACTATCAATGTGTCATACTTTGTTATAGCTAGTAGGTAACTTGTTTGATTTTTAGTTTAGTTATTGAAATAATTATAATTAGTATTTTAGGCTCTTTTCCGTAAATAAAATGAGTCCGTGAAATAAGGGTATTTTAGGCCCCAAAAGTGAATGGAGGACATTTTTGCACCAAATCTAATAGTTCAAGGGTACTTTAAGCCCTTTTCCGAAGTAAAAATAAAGGAGTTCTGGATTAGAAAGTTGATTGTTCATGTTATAACTGACAAGTAAAAGATGATATTAATTTTAATGTTCATTGATAAATTTACTCACCCCGTCATTGTGACTGTGTAACTATTTGTATGCAAAATTATGTACATGGGAGTTAACAATATTGTTAACACCGCATCCCCCCCCCCCCCCCCTTAAAGCTTAAAACGTTATTATTATGAAGATAAGTAATTTGTACACCTTGTATGTGCCCAGTCATTCAATGATCTTCAAGATGGTTGGTGGATTTAGATTAATGCAATAGTTCTCCATTTCTCATCTTCAAAGATTCCATATATAATTCTAATGAGAATATTTTTACTTGTGATCTAAATATTTAACAAATTGCAGAATCAGCCAACATGAAAAACATGAAAATAGATTTTATTCAATAAATTTAAAAAACATTAGTTCATCGGTTTACTTAAGTTTTTTACTATCGCGCGAAGCGCGGATCACTTCACTAGTTGAGTTATACAACATCTCACATCCACTATATATGCGCATTTCAAAGGGCTTATAAAGGTGTTGGAATACTCCACTTATTTGGATTCTTCATAGTCAAATCTTACATCGGCCATATAAGATTTAGAAGCGCTTATTATGATTTTGAAATACTTCACTTATTAATACCTTGAATAGTAGGATTTTTCAAAGGGACAAGACAACAGGGAATTAGTCAAATTGGACGGCGACGGCTTTCAGGAAAAGTGTTTGTAGTGCCTAGGTCGGAGAATTTTGGCAGAGACAGCTTTGTATTTGGCTAGTGATGCTGTTTATTATGAATTATATTTTGCATTTAACCTAGAGCTGGACAAATTTATAGGCTGCCAAGTGTTGGGTCCAACCCATAATTTGAGGAAGGAAACATATCCCTCATTTTAAGGAAGAAAACAAGGAAGAAAACATTTCCCCTGTTTTGAGGAAGAAAACATATTTCTTGTTTTAAGAAAGAAAACATCTTCCTTGTATTTGGCAAATTGTCAAGTGCTTGCTTGAGTCACAAATGACATCAATAGGTTCATTTCATCCCTATAAATAGGGAAGCCTTCCATCATTTGTTGACACACCAAAATATCAGACATTAGATCATCACAGCACAACCAAGAAGAGTTGTGTAATATCCTTGAGAGATTTGTGAGGTGTTTTTTTTTTTGAGTTTTTTTTAGAGCTTGTATGTCTCTTCTTTCTATTCTTGAAAGTAATAGAAGTATTTTTCTCTCATATTAGCTCGATACTTTAATTCCCCCAACAAGTGGTATCAGAGCCAAGGTTCTGTCTGAGTATGCTCTGTGGTTGCAGCATAGTCTAAACTTCCACATCAGAAAAGAATTACCTTGGTGCTCCTGCATCAGCTTCCACGTCACCGGTCAGTTTTGTAATTTTTGAAAAATTGCAGTTTGGTCCCTCAATTTTTTTTTTTAAAATTATTGAGAAGGTGAAAATGACCATTGATGAGTGAACTTCATCTTCTGGAGCTATGATTATGCTCACGGCTACCAACTACACGCTGTGGAAACCCCGGATGGAAGATTTCCTCAGTTATAAAGACCTCTTTGATCCAATAGAGCTGAAGGGTATTAATCTTGACCCGCCTAAGTCAATAGAGTGGAAGAAAATTAATAGAAAACTATTAGTCAAATCCGACAATGGATTGACCATAGTGTCTTCCACCACGTTGCACAAGAAATCGATGCTTATGCCCTTTGGAAGAAGTTGGAAGACATGTACCAGGCCAAGACCGCTAGGAACAAGGCCCTTCTGATGAGACGCCTTGTCAATATGAAGCTCAAAAGTGAAACTTCTGTTGACGAACATACCAGTGAGTTCCAGAGTCTGGTAAATCAATTATCTTGTGTAGAAATGCCACTTGGAGATGAAATGCAATCTCTACTACTTCTTAGTTCTCTTCCTGATAGTTGGGAAACACTAGTTGTTACTCTCAGCAATTCAGGCCCAGATGGCAAACTTACCATGTCTGTGGTCAAGGATGCATTGTTCAATGAAGAGGCAAGAAGGAAAGACATGAGCACAGATCAGACTCATGCCCTTGTGACGGAGAATCGAGAAAAATCACAAGGAAAACAACAAAGAAACAGTAGAGGAAAATGGCAAAGTAGAGGCAAAAGTCGGGAGAGATCATCGGATGGCCGGAAACCTTCTTATACCTGCCACCATTGCGGTATAGAGGGTCACATGAAGAAGAATTGCTACAAATGGCTAGAGGAGCGAGGCAAGAGCAGTTCTCAACCGAAGAACAAGGGTGGTGAAGCGCTCATCACAATCTCAGGTGATGTAGCGTACTGTACTACCCATGATGAGACATGCCTTCACATCTCAAGAGAAGACACGGAATGGGTGGTAGATACTACAACATCCTACCACGTAACTCCCCACAAGCACTACTTCACAACATACAAAGCTGAAGACTTTGGAGCGGTGAAGATGGGTAATTCCAGTTCCTCTGGAATAGCCGGAATTGGTGATGTACAAATAAAGATAGGTACCGGGAGCACAATCACTTTGAAGGATGTCAGACACGTGCCAGATCTTCGGCTCAATCTCCTGTCAGTGGTATCTCTTGACAAACAAGGGTATGAAAACCATTTTAGCAGAGGCACATGGAAAATGTCAAAGGGCGTTTTGACAATCGCTCGAGGACAAGTTTGTGGCACATTGTACAAAACGCATTTGAGAATTTGTACAGACAACCTCAACATTGCAGAGGAGGCTTCTCAGGATTTATGGCACCAGAGACTCGGCCACATGAGCAGGAAAGGGTTGACTACCTTGATGAAGAAGAATCTTATAAATGTTGACAAGAACGCTGCACTGTGTCCTTGCAATCATTGTCTATTCGGTAAGCAACACAGAGTGTCATTTAATTTCACTTCAACAAAAAGATCAGAGTTGTTAAGTTTGGTACACTCTGATGTCTGCGGTCCTATAGAGGTTGAATCACTCGGTGGAAGCAGATATTTTCTGACTTTTATCGATGATGCTTCTCGGAAAGTGTGGGTGTATTTCCTGAAGACGAAGGACCAGGTGTTCGAGTACTTCAAGTCATTTCACGTCTTGGTGGAACGTGAAACAGGAAAGAAGCTGAAATGTCTCCGATCTGATAATTGAGACGAGTATACTTCCAAGGCGTTCGACGCATATTGCAGAGCATATGACATTCGACATGAGAAGTCAATACCACGCACCCCTCAGCACAATGGCGTTGCTGAAAGAATGAACCGGACTATCATGGAGCGTGTCCGGAGCATGCTGAACATGGATAAACTTCTAAAGCCATTTTGGGGAGAAGCAGTCAATACCGCATGTTATCTCATTAACCGATCACCTTCAGTACCACTCAACTTTGAAGTTCCAGAGAGGCTATGGACAGGTAAGGATCCTACATACTCATATCTTAGAGTATTTGGGTGTTCATCATATGCACATGTATCCAAAGAGCTCAGACAAAAGCTTGATGCGAGAACTATCCCATGCATTTTCATTGGCTATGGAAATGAAGAGTTTGGATACAGGTTATGGGATCCTAAGGAGAAAAAGGTGTTCAGAAGCAGGGATGTTGTGTTTCACGAAAATTTGACAATAGAAGACATTGAAAAATCCACGATGTCTCAGAAGTCAAATGAGGGTGCTCAAGTTTCAAATGAAGCACCAGAATTGTTCTTGAGAAATAATGACGAAGTGCCAGAAGAAAACTCAGAAGCAGAAGAAGATGAGGAGACAGAAGAGAGTGCTGAGCAAGGGGAGCCACAACCCACCTCACCAGAACCATCACACGACACATATGATGGTAGTTCTTCTCAGATGGTTCCAACTGCTCGTAGATCTGAACGAGGCCATATACCATAAAAAAGGTACTCATCATCTGAATACCTTTTGCTTACTGAAGATTGAGACGGTACCTTCATTGGTCTTCTACTATATGTAGAAGACATGTTGATCGTTGGGAAAGATCAAATGAAGATAAACCAACTGAAGAAAGAACTCTCTAAGTCTTTTGATATGAAATACTTAGGACCGGTTCAACAGATTCTTGGGATGCAGATCACTCGAGACAGGAAGAATCGCAAGTTATGGCTATCTCAAGAGAAGTACATTGATCGGGTACTTGAGAGATTCAACATGAATAATACCAAACCAGTTAGTGTTCCACTTGCGAATCACTTCAAGTTGAGCAAAAGAACATGTCCCACATCTAAGGAAGAGATCGGGGATATGTCAGCGGTGCCCTATTCTTCAGCAATTGGAAGTCTGATGTATGCCATGGTATGCACACGACCAGATATCGCTCATGCAGTGGGTACAGTGAGTCGTTTTCTCTCTAACCCCGGGAAGGAGCATTGAGAGGCAGTCAAATGGATTCTCAGATACTTGAAGGGTACCACGAAGTTATGTCTTTGCTACGGTGGAGCTGATCCAGTCTTGGAAGGCTATACAGATGCTGATATGGCCGGAGATATTGATAGTAGAAAATCTACTTCAGGATATATCTACACTTTTGCTGGGGGAGCTGTTTCTTGGCAATCAAGATTGCAGAAGTGTGTCGCTTTATCTACAACAGAAGCAGAATACATTGCTGTCGCTGAAACTGGTAAAGAAATGTTGTGGCTAAAGCGCTATCTCCAAGAACTTGGGATCCAGCAGAAAGAGTACAAGATACATTGTGACAGTCAGAGTGCTCTAGACTTGAGCAAGAACTCGATGTACCATTCCCGTACAAAACATATTGATGTTCGGTATCACTGGATACGCGAGACGATTGATCAACAACTGTTGAGGCTAGTGAAGATCAACACAAAGGAGAATCCATCAGACATGCTGACCAAGGTGGTACCGAGAGACAAGTTCGAATTGTGCAAAGAACATGTCGGTATACACTCAAACTAAAAAAGCCAGTGTACCCTCCTTCAGGTGTATGGGACTGGAGGGGGAGATTTGTTGGGTCCATCCCATAATTTGAGGAAGGAAACATCTCCCTCATTTTAAGGAAGAAAATAAGGAAGAAAACATTTCCCCTGTTTTGAGGAAGAAAACATATTCCTTGTTTTAAGGAAGAAAACATCTTCCATCTTCCTTGTATTTGACAAATTGTCAAGTGCTTGCTTGAGTCACAAATGACATCAATAGGTTCATTTCATCCCTATAAATAGGGAAGCCTTCCATCATTTGTTGACACACTAAAATATCAGACATTAGATCATCACAGCACAACCAAGAAGAGTTGTGTAATATCCTTGAGAGATTTGTGAGGTGTTTTTTTATTTGAGTTTTTTTAGAGCTTATATGTCTCTTCTTTCTATTCTTGAAAGTAATAGAAGTATTTTTCTCTCATATTAGCTCGATACTTTAATTCCCCCAACACCAAGAGCTCCTGTTTGATGACAGATTAGGAATATTGTTAACAGATTAGGTAAGTCACACGGCACAATTTAGTTACTATTACTATTGAGGTTACTAAAAATCTTACTTTTCCAAAAATATAATTTATTGCTACCAGATTGTTAGTTTGTTACACAAATAAATTTCGTATGTTTACAATTTGGTTATTGCTACCGACTAATCAGCGTATACGCCTAATTTTTCTTCTTAAGTCCTGATTTCATCTTTGATGATTGGTTAAAAACGATAAGAGTACTATGCTTTTATAAATGAATTTAGCCTTTTATTTTCTTAGATCTAGCTTTTGGTTTAAGGTATCATAAGTTTTATTAAATAATTGTGCATGAATTTTCTAATCTTCATCCTATTTTTTTATTCCTAATTAAGAATGTTTTTATATCTGATTTAGTACTTAGCTTTTAGACCTCTTTATCTGTTTTTCTTTTTCATTTCTAAAATACTCCATCCTGATAAAAAAAAAGATTCACTTAGCCTTCTTTTTTTGGATAAAAAAGAGTGTCCACTTATCAAATCAAGAAAGAATTAACGTTTTTTTTCCCCATATTCTGCCATTATAATTCATACCTTTTCCCATTTTTGCACCTCATTTCGTCGTCCCTCCATATTTGATATTTTCCTTACCGACTCATTTTTAAAATAGTTTTTCAGCTCACAAATAGTGAATAAGGTCTTATGCCTTTTATTCTCCCACTCATCTATCCACTCCTCTTCTCAGTGTATAAATATAGAGAGCAATACACACAAAAAATGGAGAAATAGAGAGTGAACCCAAAGGGAGTAAACTTTTTGCCTAGCATCAATCAGAATTCTTCCTGGCCCCTAGCAAATCTTTCAAGATATTAAGGTTCAATTTTTTTTTCCATTGCAGGTTCTATCTTTTTTTTCTTCTTTTCAGAATGCATATTGTAGTTAATGTAACATTCGGTTCTCCAATATTTCAGCTCGGTAAAATTTATGGGTTGCTTGTAATATATTTATTCATTATGTAATCATTCTTAATTAGTTGAGTCCGAATTTTGAACTATACGTTGGGACTAATGACCCTCACCCTATTTTGTTACTTTTTATTGTTGATGCTACTTTGACTTTAGGCTGATTCTAAATTTCAGGCACTGGTTTTGAGATGTTCGTTGTTAAATACAGGAAGAAAGATAAATTTTTGGTGTCTAATATATTGCTTCTTTTCGCCTTAACTTTAAGTCCTATTAATTTTGTCAATGTTTAATTATCTTTAAAGTATATCTTTTCTATGTAAGATTGTTTTTGGTTTTGTTAGGATTATTATATAAAAAAGAGAGGTTTGTCAGTATGAGTTTATTGTATAGCTTCGTTCTAGCCTAACAAAAAAGGTGACAAGTCTTGTTTTTTGCATTATTATTTCATGGATTACCGTAGAGATGATGACACAGTTTTTTTAATTCCAAGTTTGTCTGCACTTCCTCTATGCAGTATATTCTATCAGTGCAGGCTGTCTAAAATGTCTAGCAAAAGGACAAACCTGTTTAGTCTCTCCTTGTATATAATCAATATTTGCTTCTTCAGTATAGAAGGCCTTTTGTTCACATTTGTCCTCCTAAATCAAGTTTTTTCTTTTTCCATATATCACTAGTTATGGGTTCTGCTTCATTCCTTTCAACAATCGGCAAAAGGTATGTATCACAGCCATCTCTATAACGTCATATGCAATCAAAGTGAATATTTGATTTTCTTTAATTCATAGAATAAGACATTCTTCAGAAAACCATCCTTAATTCTTTCATATACTTATTGTGTTTGTAATAGATCAAACTGGATATGATAATTTCCTGCACTAAAGGTAATTCTTGAAACTGTTGTAATGGTGTTTGTTGCATTCCATGCTTCATTTATCTTTCAAAAAGCTTAATTGAGTTCAATATCTCTCGCTGCCCGCCGCATATTCTGCTGAAAAATGTTGAGTAGTTTTGAGTAAAGGGGCATAAGATCTTGCTCTTTCCATCCAAATTGGACTTGACACTATTACTCTTTAGTAAATACAGTAGTTTCTTCTTTGACTATGATATATTTTTAAAATACTTTATACGACAGAAAGTTTGATGCGTTGACTTCAAAATCCGAACTTGTCCTTCTTTAGGAAACAAAGATAATTTGTTTGGACATTAGATTTTCTTGCTAAAAGTATGAGATGCAATGAAATGCGACAGTTATAACTTTATTATTTTGTATATGAAGGCTAGAGGGGAAAGTAGCTACGGTAACTGGAGGAGCTAGTGGCATCGGTGAAGCAACTGCTAAGCTCTTCTCTGAACATGGAGCCAAAGTGGCCATTCTCGACGTTCAAGATGAACTCGGCAACTCAGTTAGCAACGCCCTTGGAGGCTCATCCAACTGCATCTACATCCACTGTGATGTCACAAACGAAGACGACATCCAAAACGCCGTCGACAAAACCATCGCCACGTTTGGAAAACTCGACATCATGCTCTGCAATGCTGGCATATCGGACGAGATGAAGCCGAGAATCCTCGACAACATGAAAGCGGATTTCGAACGGGTCCTCAGCATTAACGTGACAGGAGTTTTCTTGTGCATGAAGCACGCCGCTCGTGTCATGGTCCCGACACGTAGCGGTTGCATCATCTCCACCGCCAGCATAAGCTCCGTGGTCGGAGCTGCAGCATCGCATGCATACTGCAGCTCCAAACACGCCGTGTTGGGGCTTACCAAGAACCTGGCAGTGGAGCTGGGGCAATTCGGTATCCGCGTGAATTGCTTGTCGCCCTACGCGATGGTTACACCGTTGGCGATGAAGGCCGTTGGGCTTGAAAATGAACAGCTTGAGCAGGCTTTGGGTACGGTTGGGAACCTTAAAGGTGTGACTTTGAGGGTGGATGATATTGCAAAAGCAGCACTATTCTTGGCAAGTGATGATGCTAAGTATATCAGTGGGCACAATCTATTCATTGACGGGGGATTCTCTGTGTATAATCCGGGTCTAGGCATGTTCAAGTATCCAGAATTCTGATATATAGAATTCGGAAGTTTTTTCTTGAATAATGTGGCGGCATATATAGCAGCCTAATTTTGATTATTATGGTAATAAAAGAATGGATGATATCCAATTATCCATCATTACCTTTACACAATGTCGTTCATTATACTCCCCGGTGCCATATTATTTGTCCATTTTTTCATTTACACGCTCTTTAAGAACTCACAAATAAAAGTATATTTAGGCAAGCTAATTACCATTATCTCTCTCCAATTAATTGTACTCTAATCAGTATTAGTTACTTTAAAAAAACAATTAATGTTAAGGCAAAGTAAGAAAAACTTAATTAATTATATCTTGATTTTGTAAATGGACAAGTATTTTGGGAGGAATATTTATTGTAATGTGGACAACTAATATGGGACGGAGGAAGTATTGGATTTTTTATACGCGATTCTTCTATTGCGTTTAGAGGTAAATTGTTATTAAATACGAAAAGATGCGTTTCTTTCTAGGACAAACTAAAAAGGAAGAGTGTTGTGTAAACTTGGACAGAGTGATTATTAATTTTGCACGAGATTTACTTGGACGATTCCAACATAATCCTTCCTAAATCCAGCCCCAAGAGGTTGGGCTCACCGGTTTTGACGATCCCTTTCAGAGATCTACAACACCTTCTAAAAAAGGCTTCATAGGGATATGAGATATCTAGATGTTAGTACGATAATTGTTGTTATAAGCAAATTTGACTAGAGCAATTAATTGCTCCAATTGCCCAGGCACGTAACCTCAACATATGATGATCGACGTCAAGAAGAGACAATTAAAACACTAAAGTGCAATGTCTTTCAAAATTCAAAATGCCCATACACAGTAATAAACTTCAAATCCACATCAGTAAATAATTTACAATAACCATAAACATTAAACCCTGCTAAAATTAGA
Source organism: Lycium barbarum (assembly GCF_019175385.1). Taxonomy (NCBI): domain Eukaryota; kingdom Viridiplantae; phylum Streptophyta; class Magnoliopsida; order Solanales; family Solanaceae; genus Lycium; species Lycium barbarum. Next base: position 126,144,234 of record NC_083344.1, read on the forward strand.
AGGAAATTATATGTATTATCTTGAGGCTAAAGTTTATCCGCTTATTATATTCTTGTGCATCAAATCAATTTAAAAACTATACAAATTTAGTATCCAAATATTAATAGAACCATACCTGGAACTTAGATAGGTTGTACTAATTAAGTTATTCTCTTTTTATTTTCCGTAAGAACGGAGCGAGAAATATTCTTAAGATTGTTGGAAATCTTACGGAAAAACTTGATCACGAACTTTGCAGGAAATTCTTGAAAGCTTGAGGCATATCAATTAAAACACTGTCGTTAATGATATTTCACCCGTTATAGGTGTATCTCCCAGGATTCAACAAGCTCTTCTAATACAAAACTAGGAGCCAGAATCTAACAAAGATTTCACAAAGAAGAAAACTCAGCACAACATAATATAGAAGAAAAAATATTTCTTTATATATTACACCATAAGAAAAAGATTACTAGTATATATATAGTACAAGAACTCAAAAAAGGTTACGACCAAATAATGCCCCAAACGGATTAAGAAAATTAATAGCCATAAAGAGTCATCAAGTGACCAAAACATAATAATACCGTTTGACAACGTCTAATTCATGTAACATGAATTATGCCATTAAGGCTGTTTCTCTTTATCTCTGTATGAAAAATGCACTTCTCAATTATTGCAAATTCTTTCAGACTGACAAATAATGCCCTTAGCATGTATGCGATTCACCAAATTCAAGTAACGTAGGCTATGAATAAGACATCAATGGTTATCATACATATGACATATACAAATTATATAGCTGTATTTTTCTTTCTTTGCCTCATTTTTTGCCTTCTCATAATTTCTGATTTCATGCTCTCTCGTGCTCCTTTCATTGCATCTTCAAACCATTACCATTAGTAGTAACCTCCTCCTCTTCCATCTCTCTATTTTCTTCTTCTTCTCTATAGTTTAATTTAAAGGGAACTCCTCCTACAACTAAAGTACTAGACTCTTACTAAGAACTGAATATTATACTAAAAACTATTAGACTCCTCCTGTAATGAAACAACTAATTATTTTAGAAAACAGTAGCAGTAATAGATGCAAAATCCAACACTCCTCCTTGTTTCTGTTGCTGCAATCTAGAAAAGTTGTTCCTCCTTAATTTCGACTCTAGCAATTTGTGTTTGTGGATTTCTTTTTTGAGTATTTTTGAACTTGCACACATCGGTAACATGAGTCTTTTTCTTCTTCTTCTTCTTCTTCTTCTTCTTCTTCTTCTTCTTCTTCTTCTTCTTGAACTCAATTTTGTTGAGTTTTTTCATCACATGCTTCAAGTATTTCTCTGTGATAATTTTTCTATTCTGTCGATTGAAAATAATTGTGTAACTTTCATTTTCAAACAGAAGAGAATTATTCTTACACATTGTAAAATTGTTTAACTGCATCTTTATTGACCAAATATGATAGTTTTCAGCAGTGAAGGTTTGTGTGACATTCAAAGAGAGACTATTGCTTGTCATGGTTGAAAAAATAAGGTTAAAAAGTAGTATTGATTGAAAATTGGTATGGGTTAAAAGTGGTTGAAAGTATTCCTTTTCACAGACCCATTAATATTAATGAAATACCACTGTTATGATTTTTTTGTTTTTTTTTTTGTTTTTGTTTTTGTTTTTGGAGAATGTTGCAAACAACAAGTAGAAATATTAATGAAAACTGTCTCATATAAATTTTATTAATCATAAGCCTTTATATAGGCACATAAATAAAGTAGTAGACTCCTCCTACAACAAAAGTACTACACTCTTACTAAGAATTGGATATTCTACTAAAAACTATTAGACTCCTCCTATAACGAAACAACTAATTATTTTAGAAAACAGTAACAAATGCAAAATCCAACAAATGTTCCACCAACTATACGCTTGCAGATATTATATTTCCTGCTTGGGCCACCATCTTCAAATCAAACAGAGACTGCATTGTACATATTGGAAACTAACAGAAAAGACAAGCATTGACTTATTGATTCAGAATTATCCAACCATTACTTTAACTGTTAGAGTGTTAGGAACTTTGGATAGAAAACCGAACAGGCGGTTTCTAGATGATCAGTTTCTGAGGAAACTAGTCATTGGATTGCTAGAGTCGCCACAAAAACAAGAAAGATTAGGTTCCTTTTTTATGCAGGGTGGCTGCATGTCCCTTGCGTTGTTGTGAACCTTCTAGAATTAGCCATAATAGGACCAAGTATTGAACCAATAATACCAATTAACGTACATGGTGAAACATGTAAGCCAAATATTTCTTGAAACCCATCTAGTGTGCCTCACTCTATCTCTTAAGAGGCACCACATTAGCCTTCTTCAGGTTGAAGGACAAGCTTAGCTATACCTTCGATTCACAACGTAGAACTAGCCAAATCAGTTCAGCTGAATTTAGAGCAAGAGAGTTAATTCATCTCGAAGTAGTAGTGATTCTTCTTGCATTTAATGAGACACTTCTGTTTATAAGCAAGCTGCTCCAAGCAGCATAATAGTCTGTGCATAATGGCCACATGCGCGTCTATTTTGCCATTGATATTTCTTTTCGGCTCCCAAGTCCAATCTACTAGTCCTTTGAAGGAATTATGCTTTGTTTCAAATAGCCAGTCAATTAAGAAGTATGTTGGGATCTCTAATTCAATTGATCTCCATTCATCTCCTTCAAACAATTTGGATGGAATTGATGATGATTTGGACAAGATAGAAGATGATGGTTTGAGCTTCAGTTCGATGAGTTCTTAAACTATGTTACTTGGATCTTAGACTCTGGTGCCTCAGAGCACATGACATCTGATTAAATCTTCTTTTTAATATTAAGTTCCTTCCTAAACCCATTTATGTCAATCAACCTAATTCAACTAGAGCTCTAGTTTATCATTTAGGTTCTGTTACTTTCTTTTCTAGATTCACTCTTACTTATGTGTTGTTTGTCCCTTGTTTCCATTACAACTTACTATCAGTTCACAAATTATGTCTCCAATTCAAAGCTATTCCAAGTTTCTCTGTTTTGAAGTGCAATTTTGCAGGCCCTTTCAATGAAGAGGCCACTGGTTCTTGGTAAGGTTACTAAGGGTCTATATCTTCTGGAGTCAAAGAATTCAAGCCACCTCAAGCCTAGAGCCAATCAAGCTAGTTTAGGAAATGTTCTCAGTAGTTTTGTTTGTAATCAAAGTGCTCATGCACCAGTTTTAAATTCCAGTGTTCCTGTTTGTAATCAAAGTGCAGTTGCACAAGTTTCTAGTCCTGGTTCTGTTTCTGTTGATGTAAGCATTTGGAACAATAGGTTGGGACATATGCCTTTTTCTAATATGAGAAGTATTGCTACTATTCATGTTTCTACAAATATATCTCCTTGTGATGTTTGTGCTAAAGCAAGACAATCAAAATTACCATTTCCTTCTAGCAACATAACATCTAAACACATTTTGACCTAATTCATGTTGACACTTGGGGACCATAAAAAGTACCTATGATGGATTCAAATATTTTTTAAATATTGTGGATGATTATTCTAGGGGAACTTGGACCTTTCTTCTTTGGACAAAATCAAATGCTTTTAATGTCTTAAAACAATTTTTGGCTATGGCTCAAACTCAATTCACACAAAAGTAAAGGTTATTAGAACTGACAATGCTTTAGAATTGGGAGGTAGTGTAGAGTCCTTTGATTTCCTTACTTCTCAAGGGATAATTCACCAAACATCTCGTGCTTATTCTCCACAATAAAATGGAGTTGTGGAGAGGAAGCATAAACATATCTTTGAGACATGTAGAGCTCTTTTATTCCAATCTAATTTGCCTATCAAGTTTTGGGGAGAGTGTTTACTTACTGCAACCTTTTTAATCAATAGATTTCCATCCCAGTTACTCAAGTTAAAAACTCCTTATGATTTGATTTTTGGAAAGTCCCCTGATTACTCTATTTTGAAAACCTTTGGATGCTTATGCTATGCATCAACTCTTTTAGTTCACATAACAAAATTGGATCCTAAGTCTATCAAATGTGTATTTTTAGGTTATCCCTATGCTAAGAAAGGTTATAAACTTCTTGATCTTGATTTGCATTCAGACAAGGTCTTTATTTCTAGGATGTCATATTTCATGAGTCTATTTTCGCATTTTCTCACATAAACCAACTTCATTCTTCTTTACCTATTTTTCCTCTATCTTATACCCCAGCACATGAAACAAACCCTTCACACATCACTATTCCCAATCCTTAAACTTCGCTCTTCAAATCTACATCAACTACTATATCTAACCGTGTATCCCCATTACACAATTCACCACCTATTTCACCTAATCCATCTAATCGTGTATCCCCACTACACAATCCACCACCTACTTCACCTAATGTACATATGGAGGAACCAGATCAACCAGTACATGAACCTATTCTTATCCCTCCTGTCCAGACTCAACCCACCAGACAATTAAGCAAAATGCACAATCCTCCTAAGTACTTAGATGTTCATATATGTAACTTAGTCATCCTCACTGATCTCACTCAAAGTTGCTTCACTTCAACTATTTCTCCTACTGTTTTACCTTTCATTGCCTTATCTTCTTCATATCAGTAATTACTAAACAATATCTCCTACATTTCTGAACCAACCAGTTATTATCAAGATAGTTTGCATCCAGATTGGGAAAAAACAATGGACAAAGAGTTTCAAGCCCTTGAAACCAACAACACATGGGATGTGGTGGAATTACCCAAAGGCAAGAAAGCTTTGCCTTGCAAGTGGGTATATAAAATAAAGTATAAGCAAGATGGCACAGTTGAGAGATTTAAGTCAAGGTTGGTTATTAGGGGAGATATTCAAAGGCAAGGGATTGATTTCAAAGAAACTTATTCACCAGTTGCTAAAATGACAACAATAATGTGTTTGCTCTCAGCTGCAGTCAAGAAAAATTGGGAAATCTCTCAATTAGATGTAAACAATGCCTTCGTGCATGGTGATTTGCAGGAAAGAGGTTTACATGAAATTTCCAATTAGAATGCCTACTCCTAGTCCATCTCACGTTTGCAAATTGAAAAGATCTTTATATGGTTTACGTCAAGCTTCTAGACAATAGTACTCAAGATTGATAGGTGCACTCAGTTCCAAAGGGTTCTCACACTCATTGAATGATTACTCCCTATTTTTCAAAAAATCAGGTCATAGAATCACTATTCTTGTAGTTTACGTTGATGATATATTAATTACTGGGGATGATCCTATAGAAATTGCTTCACTTAAAGGATTTCTAGATTTTGAGTTCAAGATTAAGGATCTGGGGTGTGCTAACTACTTCCTAGGCATGGAAATCATCAAAGAACCACAAGGCATAATATTGTCTCAAAGAAAGTTTACACTAGACTTACTTCAAGAATTTGATTGTGCTAAATTTGAAGCATGTTTCATGCCCTCTAGACCCTTCCACTAAGATTTGCATGGACCTTGGTGAACCCATCCCCAATCCAACTTTATATCAAACTCTTTTGGGCAAACTCAACTTCTTAACCCACACACGACCAGATTTATCCTTCGCAGTTTGGCATTTAAGCCAATTTATGCAAACACCCCGTAAACCTCACCTTGAAACTACTTTCTGAAGTCTCAGATATATTTTATTGGATCCGGGTTTGGGGATCTTTCTCTCTTCATCTTTCGATCTAGTTGCTTTTTGTGATTCCGATTGGGGTCATTGCCCAGACACGCGTCGATCCATTAGCGTTTTCTTCATCACTTTTGGTGGTTCTCTGGTATCGTGGAAATCCAAAAAGCAAACCTTGGTGTCATTATCATCAGCTGAGGCTGAATATCGTTCCATGAGGTGAGTTGTACCTGAAATCACTTGGATAGTTCATCTTTTGGATGATTTTTCAGTTCTGTCACCATTGTCGGTCCCTCTTCTCTCCGACAGCCAAGCCGCGATTCATAAAGCTAAGAATTCGGTCTTCCACGAACGAACAAAGCATGTGGACTTAGATTGCCACTTTGTTCGTCAGCAATACCTCGCCGGTTTGATTTCTCTCAGCTACATACCTTCAATTTCTCAACTCACCGATGTATTTACAAAGCCCCTTTCTGGGCCTGTGTTGACACCCAATTTTGTCCCTCCTTTATGTTACATCCCGTATTTTTGAACGTCGGATTAATTGTAAGTTGAGGTGGGGTCCACACGTCAAGATTTTTTTTTTGGGACATGTGACAAATTATATGAATCACATATGTGAAGTTAAACACAACTCATGAAGTACCCTTGGTCCAAATCAAAGTGGAAGCCCTCCAAACGAATATTTTTAAGAAAACGTTTTCGGATGACCTGACTTTGGGGGGCAAAAACGGTATTATAAGTTTGGAATTTGAAAAAATACCAAGAAATAGAAGTTGTATATAATTGAATTAGCTTTCCATCCATAGGTTGTGGGTTCCCAGGTGACGTCGGTACAAAGAGATATGAACGTTTTAAGGTCGAAAGGTCAGTGGGCTAGGCCCAACTCGGGACCAACCGAGTTGGCCCAAAAAAATGAAAAGAAAAATTTAGGCCCAAGGTGAGAGGGTGGCCGGCCATACCTGGTCCAAGCCCACCAAATTAATTAATTTCCATGTGGCAAATTAATTATAAAGGGATCATTATCCCTTAGATGATTCAAGAAATTTAGAAGGAGAAAGAACAAACAAAACAAGAGCAAAAAAAAAGGACCATTTCGGGTTTGGCCATAGAAAATTCAACCCTCAAAATCTTCCTCCAAAAATTATTTTCTTGTGGTATTCCTACTAATTTAAGGGTCCTTTACAACTTGGTGTAATTGTTTTGGAAGAAGGAGCACTTATTTCTTCAAGTTGACAACTTGTTCAAGTGAAGGAGTTTGTAGAAAAAGGTAAGAATCAATTCCTTTTTCTTATGTTATGAAGGTTTGTTTATGTTGTGGTATGTGGAAATGAGTAGAAATTATGGAAATAAGAAAGTTTGCAAAGTGGGTATGTATATATATATGTAGCCATGGGTGTATATATGTTGTATACATATATGAGTTGAATTTTATGTTGTATTCTAGTTGTGGTTATGGTGAAAATTATATTGGAAATGAAAGTTGAATGAATTTTGGTTGAAGTTGGAATGTAGAAGATTATGTCACTTTAGAATGATTTTGTGATATTATGGAAATGAAGTTGTTAAGATGTGAATTATGATTATGGTTGATGAAATTGGAAGATGGAAATATGTTATGGATATGTAGGTTGAATATTAGAAGTTTTGGATGAATTATGACTTTGGTGGAAAGTTTGTATATTTTCTATATCTTGTGAATATTTTGTGGAAATGATATGAAATGCTTCCAAATTATATCGTGATAATCTAGATTAATAATGAATATGAAAACATTGAGATTGGTTTGGAAATGGAAAGTCGGAATGAAAGTTCTTGCATTATGTCGGAAAGAAGACTAGTTGTGTTATATTGTGTCCTATATTAATTGTTGTTGTTGTTGGTGTTGTTGTGGGGTTGATGTTGATTGTTTTGGCCGAGTTAAATTCTCGGGGATGCTATATGTATAGGGGAGGTGCTGCCCAAATTTCTGTAGACAAGTATGAATTAAGATTGAATTCTTAAAAATTTGAAATTGATAATTGGTAAAAGTGACCAATTGCAGATTTTTGATGAAACGGGAATTGAAGTTGGACTAGCGTAAAGGGCGAAAAAGGTATGTAAAGCTATCCCGATTCTTCTTTTGGCATGTCCTAGGTGTACTAGGATCGGAATTTGAGCCTCGGAAAGTATTCTGCTCATCGGAATCCGCATTTGAAAATACCCTTTTTTCATTCAATGGAATTGAACCCTATAAGTATGCTTTATTGAAAGAATCATGTAAAATTTTACAAATTGTCTAGAAAGTTATGGAATGTCCCTAGGACCTCTATAGGTGATTCCATAGGCATAATATACGTAATTCGAGCCCTTCGCTTCGGTTGTCCCGAGGTGGACCACTATTTCCGATTTTACCCTTTTGTATCTATGATTTGTCTTCGAGCGGTTCTAAAGGAAATATTTTAACTACTCTTCTAACTACTAAATAAAAACTGTTTTAAATGCTCCCTTAAGTCTTATAAACTATTTTGGAACATGGAAACGATCGTAGAAAGGTTATTTCTCCGTAATCCATTATGACATCCGAAATACACTCACTATGATTCTGTCCGATTTCATTATTTCGATTTGTCATCCGATAGGTCTTATTGAGTCTCTGGAAATATATGACATTCGTTTGAATTATTTTGATAAGCCCCATAATGTATTTTGAAACATGAAAATGATTACAAAAAGCTTATTTTGACATATGCTATTGGGATATCCGAAATGCATACACTATGATTACTGCTCCGCTTCTGTCATATGGTTTGTCATCTGAATTATGCTACTGAGTCTCCGTAAATGTGTTATATTTTATTTTGCATTAGTTTCTCACTACTCCATTCGTGGATGCCTCAACGTTTCCCACACTGAGCCCGGGCCAGGATATGTTCTCAAGCGTCTTCCACTGCATTGTTCGCCGTGCCTCGATGTGAGGGGGCAGGTATACATGTACATGGGTTGTGGAGTATGCTGTGCCATGTACACTATTCTGATATGATATGATATGATCTGATATGACCATCTGATATGATATGTTATGTTACGGGGTTATTCCCCTTCTCTGATTCCTTATGAGTTGTGGCACCAGTGTCGGGGGGGTGACCACGTTCTGTCTGTCGAGTCCCCTGGCAGGGGCCGGATATGATATGGCATATGTTTCTGTACACACTCTTCATGTTTTGAAAATATGCATTTGATACTCTGGACATCTCACTCACATTTCTGTATGTTCTGTTCCGGTTATGATTTTGTTCCGTAATGGGACCAGGTATGACATACGTTTCCTGTAAGTACTATTTATGCTTTATGATCAGCATTTTGCTAATCTGGATATTCCGTTCATTTTTTGTATCTCCAGTTCCGATTATGACTTTGTTTACTACGTTCTATGCTTTACATACTCAGTACATATTTCGTACTGACCCCCTTTCTTCGGGGGCTGCGTTTTCATGCAGCGCAGGTACAGACTACAGATTTGCTGACCCACCTGCCTAGGACACCTATTCTGCTATTCTGGAGCGCTCTTTTGTCCAAAGCCTATACTCTGGTACAGTCTGCTGCTGTTGTATATATGTACGCTATTCAGGGGTACGACGGGGCCCTGTCTCGTCTTATGATTCTGTTATGTTCTGTAGAGGTCTGTAGACATACATGTGGGTTCTGTATATGTTTTGGGTTGCTATGATTTGTGATAGCCTTATCGGCTTCCATGTGTTATATATGTTCCTCTGTGACACTAGTAACGTCGACTGACTTTTATATTTATATAATCTGCTAGTCTGCTGGTTTTGGTTATTGGGTACATTTGGGTGTCCAGCACGGACACTAGTCACGGCCTACGGGGTTTGGTCGTGACACTTTATTCCAATTTATTTCCTCGGGCTTCTAAATTTATTAACGAGCTAAATACTTTATTTTCACTACCATTTTTTATTTTTACTACTATTAATATCGTTACTTTCATTTTCACTATTTTACTATCAACATTACTAGCATTACGTTATCACAAATTTTTATGGTTCGTCATTATTTCATTTTCGGATTTGGACTCGTTAAATTAATTATAAGTCAACACTTTATTAAGTCTTTATTTTCTACATGTTAATTACTAATTATCATCATTATATATATATACAAGTTAATCACTTAGAAGTTGTAGAAGTTAATCACTAAGAAGCCCAAAAATAATTAAGTTGAAAGAGAAAAGGCCATAAAAATTTCAGCCAAATCGAGCCCAAATAACCCACATTATTTTCGAATCAGCCCACACTTTAAATTCACCAACTCAACCCAGCCTACATGTTCAAATTCGGCACCAACCCATTACCCCTTCTACCCGAACTGACCAGCCCATTACTCCATTTACCCGACCCGGCCCAACAAATAATACATTTCAGCCTCTTTCTCCCAAAACCTAATCCCCTCAACCTCAGCCGCACACTCTCATCTCTCTTCCTCTCCATTTCCGGTTACAAAACACTCCTCTTTAACCATACACAGTCTTGTCTACCACATTTTCGTGCCAAATTCACCTTTCCTTCTGCTTACCTGCACCGTTCTATCGTTGAAACGAAAAGGGTTTCCCATTCTCGCTTCGAGACGCAATAAATCCTCAAAGACTAGAGAAAATCAGTCCTTTTCGGGCATAAATTCGAAGCAAATCACTTGAATGAAACCCCCAACGTTCGGATCTGCACGAGAGGTTGACTCAACTTTGAATCGATTTCAAATTCCCGCCTAACGAAAACCCTAGCCATTTTCTACCCAATAAATGCTTGTTTCGAGTTTGGGTGGAAGGAGGGTTTTTTTTTTTTTATTGAAAAACACTTTTAGAAAGACAACTCTTAATATTCAGAAAAGGGTGCTTGTGTTTATTTTGGGTTTCACCAGATGATTTTTGTTGAGCCTTCATCTTCACTCGAAATTATTTGAAAATCAAACCAAATCTCTTAAAAAAAAGAGTATTTTGTTTCTGTCGGGATTTTAAATTCGCAAGATTTTTCGAGTTTGGGTTCGTCATATTCGAGCGTAGATCCGAGGCTCCCGCGCCCTGTTCACTGCACCCGAAAAGGGTAATCTTTCCTTCCTTCAAGCTTTTTAACATCTGTTTTGCTTTAGTAGTTTGTTTTTTAGAAGTAGTGTGATTTGTTTATGTCTTAAACGATTCTGGTTGATTACTTGCTTAACATAAGTAGTAAGTATTTGCTAAATGTAGTATATGTTGTATTTGTTGATTAAAACCATACGTTAGTCACAATATTGTTAGTTTAAGTTAGGTTGATATGTGCTAATCGGCAATCGTGTTTAGTTTATTCTCAGGCATTAAGTCTAATCATGCTTGTCAACACTCAATTCCTGCTTGTATGCGGTGCATTTACTTGTTTGAGTTGGATCATTGTTGGAATGAATGGTCAGCATTGTGCTTTTTTTAACGCCTGCTTGGCCTATTGATAATCTTAGATCCTGTTCAGATATATTTCTGCTGCGTTTCTAATGAATCAAGCCTCTATTATGCCGTTAAGTAAGATTAAAGCATCATTTCATGTCTAGGCCATGTTTAGATCTTACTTGTCTTGCTTAAGCTCTGCTTGTATTCTTAATTAAGGTGTTGGTATCTGCTGCATGCCTATGTTCAAACCTATCAATGCATTATGTGCTGACATGTTCATGTGAGTAGGATTAGCAGCTTGGTATTGAGTCTTGCGGTCTGTTTTGTGACTAGTAAAAGATCTGTCCGTGAATTGTTTGGCCTGATATGTTATAGTGTTGATTAATGGGATTTTTATTCAACTAATATTGGACTTAGGTCCTGCTAATTGGTAGATGAGTATGGCATACCCACCTTATTGTTATTGGCATACCCATCTTGTGTGTGGATTAGGAGCTGAGATTCAAATGTCAAGCCTATTATAATGTCTTTAAATTCATCTCATATATGGGCTAAAATGCATAATCACAATTAACTTATGGAAACTTTGCATCTTTGCTTTTCTATTGATTCTGTCGATGTTTATTTGAGCATCTATACTTAGTATGAATCAAGTTAAAGACCTGCATAGCGTAATACTTGAACAGTGGGGTGATGTTGGGATTTACATGAGATGTCGTCACTTGTTAGAATCGTATATATACTCTCATATATAAATCCTATATCCTTCTTCCCTTTAAGATAGATAAGTATCCTTATTTGACATAAAATTGAGTCTGATTCTAAATGGCATATGCAGAGACTGATCAAGTGTTCCTCTCCTGCATTTTTTTTTCTTAAAATGACCTCTGTATGAATGTTAGTGTACATTTTATTTGAAAGTCCAGTGAACTTCTGCTGAGTTTCTGTACCACAGTATGTCCGTAGTTGTTTTCTGAATGCATTCACTAAGCGTTGAGTCCCTCTTTGGTCTCCTCATGTCTGCTTGTTGTATTCGAATTTCTTTATTCCTCTGTTAATTTAGCTCAAGCACGCTCTTACATTAATTTGCTAAAACATGTTATGTGTCTGCACTTGTTAAAGATTTTACATGCTCTTACGTTGCAAGTATACCATGTCTGATTATGTTTATATGTGTACATTTAGAGTATGCTTTAATTAATACATTTATGAGGAGATTAGTGGGTCCTTATGGATTAAGCTTGAACCCTCCCCGATGTTAGCGATGCCTGGGATTCATGAAATCCCTTGGAACTTGTGCAACATCGGGAAGACGGGGGCAAAAGCTTTCCAATATTAACCTTCTAAGTATCCTTATGAATGTGTATACACGAGATATACTTAAATATATAAAATATATACATAATCCACTAGTCTGTTTTTGAATTTATATTATATATGTTTAGCCTTATTTATTGATTACATACTAATCCTTTTCTTTCGTTCTTATGCATGACCATCACATACGAGTCCAAGGGGCTCGTCTTCTTCCGCATTCGGTGTTGGGCTAAGGCCCAACGCGATCTCTCTTCGGTCAGCCCCAATCCGCAGCATATAAAAGATTCTTGGGCCAAAACCCATACGACAAAAGAAAAACTGATTGCAGCAGTGTTTAAATGGGCTAAACCCATTTAATTATATTTGCTCTTCTACTTTATTGCGTGTATTTGATTTGTATCGTACGACTAACACCTTATCTTATTTTTGTATTCCTTGGCTTAGATGAATCCTAGCGGGGTTCGTGGGAATGGTAATTTGGAAGATTAAGTATGATCGTTTAAAACTTAGAATGAAATTAACTGTTAGTATCTACAAAATTTTTGGGCTAAACGAAATGATTTCCCAGAAAGACGCCAAAGGCTAAATAATACCATACCTTTCAAACAAATCATGCTGATTTCAAAATATTTTAAATGATGAAGGCTTGGATCATATTTTTAGACATCAAAATCCTCTCCGATTTCTGACGATTTCGTCATATTTTAATACCATAAAACCTTAAAACTTTATTGATTTTAATCTTATAATGACTCTTTTAATTTGTTAGTTGGTATAACTTATTTTCTCCTAATGTTTATAAAACGTTGCACCATCCCGCGTTTTCTTCAGTCTATTTATAACTAAACTCTTTTATGCAAATTATTATTTTCTACAAGTACTATTTTAAACAACATTTTTATATGCCTATCTATAACTTTAGCAATACTTACAAGATATTTTCTTAAACGTTGTAAAATGTTACATCCGCATTTTTAGCCTTAATTAATTTACATAAGTCCGGTCGGTTAACCATTGTTAATGAATTTTAAAGGGTGCCTAATACCTTCCCTTTAGATTAGTTGAATCCTTACCTAGATCTTTTGGTTTCATAGACATTAAAACGGAGTAACTTTAGATAATTACTTTAATTAACCTTAGGTGCCCTAATTCACCATAAATAATTAGGTGGCAACTCCCTAACTATAATTAACCCCGAAATTACCGGAATGTTGTAAATCATTTTGACTCCGGTTAAAATGGGGTCTAACAGCTTGTACATCAATCCCTTTTACCCAAGTTAGGAATCATCTCAACTCCCTACGACTTGAGGGGGGTGTTGGGATGTCTAATTCAATTGATCTTCATTCGTCTCCTTCAAACAATTTGGATGGAATTGATGATGATTTGGACAAGGTAGAGGATGAAGGTTTGAGGTTCAGTTCGATTGGTTCTATGTCTAAGTCTGGTTGTGAAACAATTATATCCCCATCTCTCATCACCGTCCATTCACCATCTTGATGATGGTTTGACAGCCGTTAGATCTCTATACTAATTAACAACTCATTTTTTATTAGGTGTCAAGTTTTACACTTGACACCTTCTAGAATAGTTACATGTGAACATACATAGTATAGGTATATTCCTTATTTATTTTGTCTTGAATAGGGTAGGTATTATTTTGTCCTTGTATTTACTAGGATTATTACAAGTGTATGTATAGGATAGAATTCAGTACATATAGGATAGAATTTAGTATTCCCATTTTTGTGTATATATACACTGGTACACACCCCTAACTTATTCTCCTCCACCCCTAACTTCTTTAAGCAAATTAAATAAAATGTAAAGTTCTTTTTCTTTTATATTCAGAGATCTTAATATAATAATTTTTGAAAAGTTTTGATATCGTAATATACTCCAGTGCAAAATCTAAAAAAAAAAAGTTGCAAGAAGGACTTGTGGTTTACATAAGCGCAATTAGTCACAACCATCTTTTATAAACTATCTGGTTGAACAAAAAAGTAACAAGCTATACATTCTACATTTATTCTTTTGTTGAGGAATTAGTGAACTTACTTATAAATAAGACAAAATTTAAAATTTAAAAAATTGACACTTTATACTGATATTAGTATATCCTAATTCTAATTAAATCATATATATCTAAAATAAGAAAAGTAGCTATTTTTCTTAATTTAAACTTTCCTTTTTCTTTCAAAAAATGCTTGTGAGAAAATAGCATTTCCTCTCTTTGTTTTTCCTTGAAATCTAAGTGGAATATTAATTTGTAATACGTCAATAATAATATTATAACTCCGTTGTCAGTCCCAAAAAAAGTAAGGATCAACTAAATTCATATAATTAAATCATGTCTCAATACAACAACATACCTAAAACATGTATTTGTTCTCGCTTTTATTTTTCTAAAGGATCGATTCTGATTTTTTTTTTCGTAGTATACAAAATTATGTTAAAATATCATACCTAAATTTGTATTTTCAACATAAAAGATCAAGAGAAATTTTATTATAACCTTAGAATTTATAAAGTGAAAATATCATTTAAAGACTTCTCTCTCAATACCAAATGAGATCTTCAAAGTTATTAGTATTACTAGCCATATATGCCCGTGCAATGCACGGGCCGAACATGTTTATTCACTTTAATTAGCCTGTCTTTAAGGTTTGTATTTTGTAAATAATTTTTAAAAATTTGTCATAGTCATGCAATGAAAGTTGTTCATCAATGTGAAAAAGAAAATTAGTAAGAAGGTGAGGGAAAATTAATATTTTGATTTTAGATTTTTTCTTTTAAATTGTTTAATATCTTATATGTATACCGACAAGTTGATATCCATCTCAATCAATTAACTGTTCAAATCCAAACATAAGAACCATTTCTGTATATATTGGATTTTTTAAAAGCAAAACTAATAAAATATTTTTATTAAATTAATTAAAAAATATGAGGAAATAAATGTGTCGGATAATTAAAATTGAAGTGCACACGTCTATGGAATAAATATTAAGTATTATGACATATTAGAAATGTGATATGTTATATCGTAAATCACTAAATTTTAATTCCGAAATGAAAATATAAAGTAATACATTTTATGAATGTAAAGAAACAATAATCAGAGAATGCAAAAAAGAGTAAAATAAATAAAATATTGACAAAGAAAGAAAACGGTTTTCCTTCTTTCTTAATACTTTAAATGTGAAAAGAGGACGAACAATAGCAATGCAAATTTGTACCAAAAGTTATATAAATTGCACACTTTAACTAACTACTTTTTTATCCCACTTAGACATTTATCGTAGTCTCTCTCCAATAGACTATTTTCAAGAATATTTATTAGAAAGGGTTAATTTCATTTTGGTTTTATAAATGAATAAGTAATTTGGACACAGACATATTATATTTGTCAAGAACGCGAAAAGTCAAGAGTGAACAAGTAAAAGTGCATGGAGGAAATAAATGTATCGGTGAATTAAAATTGAAGTGCATACGTCTATGATATAAATATTAAGTACTATGACATATTAGAAATGTCCACGTGGGATTAAAGAATAGTTGGGTAAAGTGTACAAGTTATATAACTTATGGTACACACATTCAATGCGTGTACAATTTGTTAAGCTTTTGGTACAAGTTTAGGCAGTTGTGTTCGTACCCCCAAGCCACTTATATATATTAGAAATATGGGAAGAAAATACATATTCAGTAAAAACGTGAAAAGTCAAAAGTGAACAAGTAAAAGTACACAGATGAAATAAATATGTGTCGGAGAATTAAAATAGAAGTGCACACGTGTACACATGAGAAGAGAATAAATATTCAGTACTATGACATATATCCATGTGGGATTTATTAATTCTTAAGGAATGTGAAAAGTCAAAAGTGAACATATTAAAGTGCACGGACGAAATAAATTTGTGTAGGAGAATTAAAATTTGAAGTGCATACGTCTATACATGAGAAGGGAATAAATATTAAGTACTATGACATATGTCTACGTGAGATATAAAAATAGTCGGATAAAGTGTACAAGTTATATAACTCATGGTACAAGCATTCATTGCGTGTACAATTTGTGAAGCTCATGGTAAGAAAATAAATATTCAGCAAAAACTTGAAAAGTCAAAAGTGAAAAAGTAAAAGTGCATGGAGGAAATAAATGTGTCGGAGAATTAAAATAGAAGTGTACACGTGTACACATGAGAAGAGAATAAATATTCAATACTATGACATATATCTACTTCGGATTTATTAATTCTTAAAGAATGTTTACAATTTGTGAAGCTTTTGGTACAAGTTGAGCAGTTGTGTTCGTACCCCCAAGTCACTTATATATATATTAGAAACATGGGAAGAAAATATATATTCAGCAAACACGTGAAAATTCAAAAGTAAACAAGTAAAAGTGCACGGACGAAATAAATATGTGTCGGAGAATTAAAATAGAAGTGCATACGTGTACACATGAGATGAGAATAAATATTCAGTACTGTGGCATATATATCCATGTGGGATTTATTAATTATTAAAGAATGTGAAAAGTCAAAAGTGAACATATTAAAGTGCACAGACGAAATAAATTTGTGTAGGAGAATTAAAATTGAACTGCATACGTCTATACATGAGAAGGGAATAAATATTAAGTACCATGACATATGTCTACGTGGGATATAAAAATAGTTGGATAAAGTGTATAAGTTATATAGCTCATGGTACAAGCATTCATTGCGTGTACAATTTGTCAAGCTCATGGGAAGAAAATAAATATTCAGCAAAAACGTGAAAAGTCAAAAGTGAACAAGTAAAAGTGCACGGAGGAAATAAATATGTGTCGAAGAATTAAAATAGAGGTGCACACGTGTATACATGAGAAGAGAATAAATATTCAGTATTATGGCATATACCCACGTGGGATTTATTAATTCTTAAAGAATGTGAAAAGTCAAAAGTGAACATATTAAAGTGCACAGACGAAATAAATTTTTATAGGAGAATTAAAATTGAACTGCATATGTTTATACATGAGAAGAAAATAAATATTCATCTAGAATATGAAAAGTCAAAAGTGAATAAGTAAAAGTGTACGGAGGAAATAAATGTGTTAGAGAATTAAATTTGAAGTGCATACGTCTATACATGAGAATGGAATAAATATTAACTACTATGACATATGTCTACGTGGGATATAAAAATAGTTGGATAAAGTGTACAAATTATATAGCTCATGGTACAAGCATTCATTGCGTGTACAATTTGTGAAGCTCATTGTACAAGTGGGGGCAGCTGTGTTCGTACCCCCACAACACTTATATATAATGAAAATATAGTTTTTGCCTTTGTTGATAGTTGTTTCCTTTAATAGACATTATCACCGTTCACAATTTTTTAAGCATTTTAAATAGTCTTAATTTTTTTTTTTATATTTACCAAATTGAAAGTGGCAACCTAAGTAATAACGGAATAAAATAGGGCTAAATATATGACACAAAAAAAGTCATGGTACATACTTCACTTGCAAAAAGTTAAACTAAGGGGCCTTGTAATTACCAAAAGGCCAAATGCATAGGCAGCCTCTTGAAGTTGTCAGAAAATTTCATTTTGACACCTCAACTATGACTTGTTCCTACTAAACACTCCAACATTTGTTAAACTGGGCTTAGCACGGGCCAACATACACTAGTGGGTGAAGAAAAGGAAAAGAAACGTACTGTGATTTTATTTAATGTCGTGTCAAATACCATAATATTGAAAGGGCCTTTGGCTACTATATCCCAAACATTTTTTTGCGCAGATTGTTCTTTTGGGGTGGTCTTTAAATTTTCCCTTGGTCTTTAAGTTTTACTCTTCGCTTGAAAATGTGGCAGAAAATATTTTGAGGTTCTGGGTTCAAAGTCCCGCTCAGTAAAAAAAAAAAAATTCACAAGGCAAGGCTTTGCAAAAAGTTATGGCTCATGCGGCATGCTTTGCCTTAAGGCATAGCTAAAAGTCTGCCCCATATGACAGAAATTTTCCTCAAGGTAAATTTTTAGTTGTGTCTTTAAGGAAAAGTTCTGCCGTATGGGGCCTAACTAAAAGTCTGCTCCATAAGGCGAAATTTTTCCTTAAGGCATAGAATTTGCCTTATAAGGCAAACTTTTAGTTATGCCTTAAGGAAAAGTTCCGCCTTATGGGATAGACTTTTAGTTAAGGCATAACTAAAAGAATGCCCATAAGGCGGAACTTTTCCTTAAGGCATAACTAAAAGTTTGCCTTATAAGGCGGAGTTCTGCCCTCTCCGGCAGACTTTTAATTATGTCTTAAGGCAAAGTCTGCCGCATAAGACAAAATTTTTTGCAAAGCCTTGCCTTGCGAATTTTTTTTATTTTTATGACTAAGCTGGTGTTCGAACCCAGAACCTTGGGATATTTTAGGCGAAGAGAAAGCATTAACGACCACTAATTTGAGGAGCAAAAACTAAAGACCACTCCCAACAAAGGGCAATCGTGCAAATTTCCTGATCCCAGAAAAGTAAAAATAAAGGAGTTCTGGATTAGAAAGTTGATTGTTCATGTTATAACTTATAAGTAAAAGATGATCTTAATTTTAATGTTCTTTGATAAATTTACTCACCCCGTCATTGTGACTATGTAACTATTTGTATGCAAAATTATGTACATGGGAGTTAACAATATTGTTAACACCGCATTTTCCCCCTTTAAGCTTAAAACGTTGTTATTATGAAGATCAGTAAGTAATTTGTACACCTTGTATGTGCCCAGTCATTGAATGATCTTCAAGATGGTTGGTGGATTTTGGATTAATGCAATAGTTCTCCATTTCTCATCTTCAAAGATTCCATATATAATTCTAATGAGAATATTTTTACTTGTGATCTAAATATTTAACAAATTGCAGAATCAGCCAAAATGAAAAACATGAAAATAGATTTTATTCAATAAATTTAAAAGGGAAAAGGGTCAAATATACTCATCTACTTTAGTTTAATAGTTAAATATACCCTCCGTTAGTCAAAGTGGATAAATATATCCCTTCCGTTAGTCAAAGTAGATAAATATACCCCTTCCGTTAAGAAAGTACAGAAATATACCCCTCAGTTGACAGAATCCCCAATTCCACCATTAATTATCCGATTTAACTTTAAAAAAACCATGCTCGACCCGCCTCGCCCCGACCCGCAAATTAAATTCTTTCCACCCAAATATACCCACCACCACTACAACCGACCCACCACCACCACAACCAGTAAATTCTTCATAACCATCCTTAACCATGTCCGAACAAAACAAAAAAGATCATTCGATCTCAGTAAATACATTAAATCCTTAATACAATATTGAATATCATATGCAAAATACCAGAGAAAGCATGGTTGTCATCAGTCAAACATGATTATTGTAATATTTCACACTTTATAAAATACTTAGGTATCCAACAGAGAGCTTTGTCTTGGAGCAAACTGAGATAAATTTCTTCAAGTATCACTGTACCACATATTCAGGTAGCTAGCAACATTAAAATCAACAAAAATGAAAGCTTTAGGCTCAAAAAGGCTAGAAAATCCCTACCACAAGCCTCCTTTGTAAACAACGGTCCTCCAATCTAAAATTAAAAACTAAAAATCAACAATCTCTTGAAGTTTTAGGCATAAAACAATTGGGGTTGTGGTGGTGGTGGAAGTGGTGGTTGTGGTTGTGTTGAGTCGCGTGTAGTGGTGGGGGGTATATTTGGGTGGAAAGATTTTAATTTGCAGGTCGGGGTGGGTGGGGCATGGATTTTTTTAAGTTAAATCGGATAATTAATGGTGGAATTGGGGATTCTGTCGACTGAGGGGTATATTTGTGTACTTTCTTAATGGAAGGGGTATATTTATCTATTTTGACTAATGGAAGGGGTATATTTATCTACTTTGACTAACGGAGGGTATATTTAACTATTAAACTAAAATACAGGGGTATATTTGACCCTTTTCCTAATTTAAAAAGCATTAGTTTATCGGTTTACTTAAGTTTTTTACTACCGCGCGAAGCGCGGATCACTTCACTAGTTGAGTTATACAACATCTCACATCCACTATATGTGCGCATTTCAAAGGGCTTATAAAGGTGTTGGAATACTCCACTTATTTGGATTCTTATAATAAAATCTTACATCGGCCATCTAAGATCTAGAAGCGCTTATTATGATTTTGAAATACTTCACTTATTATTAATACCATGAATAATAGGGTTTTTCAAAGGGACAAGACAACGGGGAATTAGTCAAATAGGACAGCGATGGCTTTCAGGAAGAGTCTTTGTAGTGCCTAGGTCGGAGAATTTGGCAGAGAGAGCTTTGTATTTGGCTAGTGATGCTGTTTATTATGAATTATATTTTGCATTTAACCTAGAGCTGGGTGAATTTATAGGCTGCCAATAGCTCCTAGTTGATGACAGATTAGTAGTATTGTTAACAGATTAGTTAAGTCACACGGTACAATTTAGTTACTATTACTATTGAGGTTACTAAAAATCTTACTTTTCCAAAAATATAATTTATTGCTACCAGATTGTTAGTTTCTTACACAAATAAATTTCGTATGGTTACAATTTGGTTATTGCTGCTGATTAATCAGTGTATACGCCTAATTCTTTATCTAACCTTTTGTATAAGTCAGTTATGGCAGCCAACTTTGTTTTCTTCTTAAGTCCTGATTTCATCTTTGATGATTGGTTAAAAAAGATAAGAGTACTATGCTTTTATAAATGAATTTAGCCTTTTATTTTCTTAGATCTAGCTTTTGGTTTAAGGTATCATAAGTTTTATTAAATAATTGTGCATGAATTTTCCAATCTTCATCCTATTTTTTTTATTCCTAATTAAGAATGCTTTTATATCTGATTTAGTACTTAGCTTTTAGATCTCTTTATCTGTTTTTCTTTTTCATTTCTAAAATACTCCCTCCTGATAAAAAAAAGTGTTCACTTAGCCTTTTTTTTTGGGTAAAAAAGAGTGTCCATTTATCAAATCAAGAAAGAATTAACTTTTTTTTTTTTCCATATTCTGCCATTATAATTCATACTTTTTTCCCATTTTTGCACCTCATTTCTTCGTCCCTCCATATTTGATATTTACCTTACCTACTCATTTTTAAAATAGTTTTTCAGCTCACAAATATTGAATAAGGTCTTGTGCCTTTTATTCTCCCACTCATCTATCCACTCCTCTTCTCAGAGTATAAATATAGAGAGCAATACACACAAAAAATGGAGAAATAGAGAGTGAACCCAAAGGGAGTAAACTTTTTGCCTAGCATCAATCAGAATTCTTCCTGGCCCCTAGCAAATCTTTCAAGATATTTAAGTTCAATTTTTTTCCATTGCAGGTTCTATCTTTTTTTTCTTCTTTTCAGAATGCATATTATAGTTAATGTAACATTCGGTTCTCCAATATTTCAGCTCGATAAAATTTATGGGTTGCTTGTAATATATTTATTCATTATGTAATCATTTTTAATTAGTTGAGTCCGAATTTTGAACTATGCGTTGGGACTAATGACCCTCTCCCTATTTTGTTACTTTTTATTGTTGATGCTACTTTGACTTTAGGCTGATTCTAAATTTCAGGCACTGGTTTTGAGATGTTCGTTGTTAAATACAGGAAGAAAGATAAATTTTTGGTGTC
This sequence comes from Lycium barbarum, assembly GCF_019175385.1. Taxonomy (NCBI): domain Eukaryota; kingdom Viridiplantae; phylum Streptophyta; class Magnoliopsida; order Solanales; family Solanaceae; genus Lycium; species Lycium barbarum. The sequence continues at coordinate 126,166,235 of NC_083344.1, forward strand.
TAATATATTGCTTCTTTTCGCCTTAACTTTAAGTCCTATTAATTTTGTCAATGTTTAATTATCTTTAAAGTATACCTTTAATTATCTTTAAAGGATTCTATGTTTTGTTAGGATTATTATATAAAAAAGAGAGGTTTGTCTAGTATGAGTTTTTGTATAGCTTCGTTCTAGCCTAACAAAAAAGGTGACAAGTCTTGTTTTTTGCATTATATTATTTCATGGATTACCGTAGAGATGATGACACAGTTTTTTTAATTCCAAATTTGTCTGCACTTCCTCTATGAAGTATATTCTATCAGTGCAGGCTGTCTATAATGTCCAGCAAAAAGACAAACCTGTTTAGTCTCTCCTTGTATATAATCAATATTTGCTTCTTCAGTATAGAAGGCCTTTTGTTGACATTTCTCCTCCTAAGTCAAGTTTTTTCTTTTTCCATATATCACCAGTTATGGCTTCTGCTTCATTCCTTTCAACAATCGGCAAAAGGTATGTATCACAGCCTTCTCTATAACGTCATATGCAATCAAAGTGAATATTTGATTTTCTTTAATTCATAGTATAAGACATTCTTCAGAAAACCATCCTTAATTCTTTCATATTCTTATTGTGTTTGTAATAGACCAAACTGGATATGATAATTTCCTGCACTAAAGGTAATTCTTGAAACTGGGGATGTCAAATAGGCGGTTTGAGCTGAAATTGACCCAATAAAAATGAGCTGAGATAATAAATGGGTTGGGTTAACATTGGCCCAAAAGTTATTTGGGCTGAATTGGGTTGTGCTGAAATGGACTAAAAATAGGTTGGGTCATGACCCACCCAACTTGACCCATTTTTTTGAAGGGTCTATTTTCTAAAAAAATATTTTTTTGGAAAATATTTTCTAGAAATACATTTTTCGCAAAAAATATTTTCCTGAAAATTATTTTTACTGATTTTTTTTGTGGAAAATATTTTTTAAGAAAACAATTTTCGTTTAAATATTTTTCGAGAAAAACATTTTTCATGAAAAATATTTCCCTTTATATTGAACACACCACAAACTTATAAGATATACATGATACAAAAAAGTGTATGTATTAAAGAAATAAACTAAATATCCAGCAAAAAACTCAAATTTAAGTAAATCTTAAAAATGAATTAGAATTGGGCTAGTATTGAGCTAAGTTGGAGATCACTTTTAAATGACTATGTTGGGTTGGGCTGAAATCAGCCCAACATAAAATTATCTTGAGCCCAACCCATAAAAATTTAAGCGAATTGGTCGGGTCATCATCTTGAGCCAAATTTGACACCCCTACTTGAAACTGTTGTAATCGTGTTTGTTGCATTCCATGTTTCATTGCTTTGTTTATCTTTCAAAAAGCTTAACTGAGTTCAATATCTCTTGCTGCCCGCCGCATATTCTGCTGAAAAATGTTGAGCAGTTTTGAGTAAAGGGGCATAAGATCTTGCTCTTTCCATCCAAATTGGACTTGACACTATTACTCTTTAGTAAATGCAATAGTTTTTTCTTTGACTATGATATATTTTTAAAATAGTTTATACGATAGAAAGTTTGATGCGTTGACTTCAAAATCCGAACTTGTCCTTCTTTAGGAAACAAAGATAATTTGTTTGGACATTAGATTTTCTTGCGCTAAAAGTATGAGATGCAATGAAATGCGACAGTTATAACTTTATTATTTTGTATATGAAGGCTAGAGGGGAAAGTAGCTACGGTAACTGGAGGAGCTAGTGGCATCGGTGAAGCAACTGCTAAGCTCTTCTCTGAACATGGAGCCAAAGTGGCCATTCTCGACGTTCAAGATGAACTCGGCAACTCAGTTAGCAACGCCCTTGGAGGCTCATCCAACTGCATCTACATCCACTGTGATGTCACAAACGAAGACGACATCCAAAACGCCGTCGACAAAACCATCGCCACGTTTGGAAAACTCGACATCATGCTCTGCAATGCTGGCATATCGGACGAGATGAAGCCGAGAATCCTCGACAACATGAAAGCGGATTTCGAACGGGTCCTCAGCATTAACGTGACAGGAGTTTTCTTGTGCATGAAGCACGCCGCTCGTGTCATGGTCCCGACACGTAGCGGTTGCATCATCTCCACCGCCAGCATAAGCTCCGTGGTCGGAGCTGCAGCATCGCATGCATACTGCAGCTCCAAACACGCCGTGTTGGGGCTTACCAAGAACCTGGCAGTGGAGCTGGGGCAATTCGGTATCCGCGTGAATTGCTTGTCGCCCTACGCGATGGTTACACCGTTGGCGATGAAGGCCGTTGGGCTTGAAAATGAACAGCTTGAGCAGGCTTTGGGTACGGTTGGGAACCTTAAAGGTGTGACTTTGAGGGTGGATGATATTGCAAAAGCAGCACTATTCTTGGCAAGTGATGATGCTAAGTATATCAGTGGGCACAATCTATTCATTGACGGGGGATTCTCTGTGTATAATCCGGGTCTAGGCATGTTCAAGTATCCAGAATTCTGATATATAGAATTCGGAAGTTTTTTCTTGAATAATGTGGCGGCATATATAGCAGCCTAATTTTGATTATTATGGTAATAAAAGAATTGATGATATCCAATTATCCATCATTACCTTTACAGAACGCAGCTGATACAATGTCGTTCATTATACTCCCCCGTGCCATATTATTTGTTCATTTTTTCATTTACACGCCCTTTAAGAACTCACGAATAAAAGTGTATTTAGACAAGCTAATTACCGTTATCTCTCTTCAATTAATTGCACTCTAATCAGTATTAGTTACTTTAAAAAAACAATTAATGTTAAGGCAAAGCAGGAAAAATTTAATTAATTATATCTTGATTTTGTAAATGGACAAGTATTTTGGGAGGAATATTTATTGTAATGTGGACAACTAATATGGGATGGAGGAAGTATTGGATTTTTCATACGCGATTCTTCTATTGCGTTTAGAGGTAAATTGTTATTAAATACGAAAATGTGCTTTTCTTTCTATGAAAAACTAAAAAGGAAGAGTATTGTGTAAACTTGGACAAAGTGATTATTATTTTTGCACGAGATTTACTTGGACGATTCCAACATAATCCTTCCTAAATCCAGCCGCAAGAGGTTGGGCTCACCGGTTTTGACGATCCCTTTCGAGATCTACAACACCTTCTATAAAAGGCTTCATAGGGAAATGAGATATCTAGATGTTAGTATGATAATTGTTGTTGTAAGCAAATTTGACTAGCGCAATTAATTGCTCCAATTGCCCAGGCACGTAACCTCAACATATAATGATCGACGTCAAGAAGAGACAATTAAAACACTAAAGTGTAATGTCTTTCAAAATTCAAAATGCACATACACAGTAATAAACTTCAAATCCACATCAGTAAATAATTTACAATAACCATAAACATTAAACCCAGCTAAAATTAGAAGGAAATTATATGTATCATCTTGAGGCTAAAGTTTATCCGCTTATTATATTCTTGTGCCTCAAATCGACTTAAAAACTATACAAAGTTAATATCCAAATATTAATAGAAGCATACCTGGAACTTAGACAGGTTGTACTAATTAAGTTATTCTCTTTTTATTTTCTGTAAGAATTAATGGAGCGAATATTAATAGAAGCATACCTGGAACTTAGACAGGTTGTACTAATTAAGTTATTCTCTTTTTATTTTCTGTAAGAATTAATGGAGCGAGAAATATCCTTAAGATTGTTGGAAATCTTACGGAAAATACTTGATCACGAACTTTGCAGGAAATTCTTGAAAGCTTGAGGCATGTCAATTAAGACACTGTCGTTAATGATATTTCACCCGTTATAGGTGTATCTCCCAGGATTCAACAAGCTCTTCTAATACAAAACTAGGAGCCAGAATCCAACAAAGATTTCACAAAGAAGAAACCTCAGCATAACATAATATAGAAGAAAAAATATTTCTTTATATATTACACCATAAGAAAAAGATTACTAGTATAGATATAGTACAAGAACTCAAAAAAGGTTACGACCAAATAATGCCCCAAACGGATTAAGAAAATTAATAGCCATAAAGAGTCATCAAGTGACCAAAACATAATAATACCGTTTGACAACGTCTAATTCATGTAACATAAATTATGCCATTAAGGCTAATAATATAGACCAAAATAAAATTAAGTCTTTTGTATTAAAGTCCGTAGGAACGTTACAAATAGTCTTTTTATTTTTGAGATATTAAATAGAAAATATTATTTTTCTAACAAAAACAACACTAGACTGGTTGAAGAGTACAAAACTCCACCATAAGAACACCTTTCTTCAACTAAATAAAACTCTCTCCTTTAACTCACTATTTCATGGCCTCTATATTTTTCTCTACGCCCCCATAAAATAAGAATGACTTCTAATTTATATGTGAATGAAATTCATCCTTGGAGTGAATTGGATGAGTAGTGGAAGAAGGGTAATCAATTGAGAGAATATGGAATAGTAAAGAGTTAAAGTTATGAGAGTTACAAGAGAAATAATTGCTACATTCTACCATAACTAACACGGAGTATGATTATGATTTAATGAGATAGTCGCTGAATGAGTTTCAAGGGAAACCAAGGGGACACTTTTTCTGCGACCAAACAAAATGTGGTAATTGAGGCACTTTAATATAAGATATCTTTAATACTCCATTTAAAATGCTTATTAGAACAGACAGATATTACACATTACTCCCCCAATCCTAATTGACGTGGCATATTTTTTTTAGTTTGTTTTAAAAAAAATATAACCATTTTATATATGAAATTAACTTAATCGTAAAATTTAATTTAATTTACTCTTAATGAGATAGTTAATAACCACATAAATGTCTAAGATTATTTAGATCACAAATTTTAAAGTTTTTCTTCTTAAACTCTATTTCCGGTCAAAGTGTCAAATGGTGTTTCATAAATTAAGATGGAAGAAGTTAGATTTTATGTATCGTACCTTATGTGAAAGATACATAAAATCTGGTCATTTAAAAGATAATACAACTATTTAACAAACTGACTGTTAAATTTATCAAAAAATATGAAAAAGAAAAGGATTTAGCAGAAATCACCTTTGCAGGTGCAACTTTTGATATTTACTGTATCTATGATGTTGGTGCAATTATTTGAGATGCAATTTCTCCTAATTTTAGTCCATTCTTTTTATGTTTGATGTTATTTTTTGTGTTGCAATTTTTTAAATTGAAGGAACTTTCTTGGTGTCTCTTAGTTATATAAATGTTTCATTATAATTTTTTTTATTAAATTTGATAGACATATTTGTTAAATATTCGGTAAAATCGAAAGTGTTCAAATTTGACAAACTTAAAAGGATTAAAATGCTCACAAGTATATACTTAAGAGACTACTATTTAAACTTCTCCACAAACATAATGGACCATATAATCATCTTCTCGAGTAAAGTTTCTAAATTTATTACTAAGAGAAAAGGGTCAAAAATGCCCCTCTACTTTGGAACAAGGGCTAAAAATATTTTTCATTACAAATTTGGGTCAAAAATATCCTTACCGTCATTAAAGTTTTCAAATATATCCCTGTGTTAACGGAAATTTCCAACATAACCCGATTTCATTTTTAAACCCGTTCAATTTAAACTCGACCCAACTACATAAAAAACACACATGCGACCAAATTGTTCCCGAGTCCTATATCTGGAGCCACTAGGCACAGGAGCGGGTAACCCATATGCTTTTTTTTATTTATTTGGGTCGGGTTTAAATGGAGTGGATTTAAAAATGAAATCGGGTTATGTTGGGTATTTCCGTTAAGACAAGGTTATATTTGAAACTTTAATGATAGAAGGGGTATTTTTGACCTAAATTTGTAATGTAGGATATTTTTAGCCCATTTTCCAAAGTGGAGGGACATTTTGCACGATTGCCCTTCGCTGGGGGTGGTCTTTAATTTTTGTCCTTCGCTAAAAATCCCTTGATTTTGGGTTCAAACCCCGCTCAATCAAAAATTTTAAAAAAATTCGCAACGTATAGTTTGGATTTGCAAGACAGAGTTTTGAAGGCAAAATTCTGCTTTAAGGCTTGTAAATTCAAACATCTGAATGCGAAAATTCCTTTTTTTTTACTGAGCTGAGGTTTGAACCCAGAACATCGGGTATTTGGCGAAGAACAAAAATTAAACACCACCCAAATGAAGGCAATCCGCGCAAAAAAAAAGGGGCATTTTTGACCCTTTTTCCTATTACTAAAGCCAATCTGAGCAGAATTCTCCAATAACACAGAAAAAAATGATGGTTTGGTCTTACCCACCAACACTAAAACAACTCAAAATCTTATGACTACCGGTGCCTACTTATCCTATGATCATGTCAACTGGGAGTTCGTGGATTTCATTATGTTAAAGATGGGATTTGGTGCAAGATGGAGGAAATGGATCAGGTTTTGTATCTTTATAGCTAGATAATCTATTTTGGTGATTGGAAATCCATGTGGCTTTTTTGGAAGCTCGAGAGGAGTGAGACAGGGGGACCCTCTATCCCTTATGTTGTTCATTTTGGTGATGGAAGCTTTGAGTAGAATGATGGATAGAGTTGTGGCCGGTGGATATTTGAGGGGTTTTGCTGCTGCGTTTGGTGGCCAAAGTGCGATGAGAGTGTCCCACCTTTTGTTTCCAGATGACACTCTTGTGTTTTGCGATGCTGACTGAGCCCAGTTATCTTATTTGAGACAAGTGTTAACATGGTTCCAGGTGGTGTCAGGGCTAAAACTCAATCTTAGAAAATGCGAGATCATGCCTAATGGCGAGGTGGAGAATGTCGAGGCTTTAGCACAACTTTTGAATTGCAAGGTTGGGGCTCTACCAACTACTTATTTGGGGATACCGTTAAGAGCATCTAACAAAGACAAAGCGGCTTCGAATCCAGTGATAGAGAGGGTAGAAAAAAGACTTGCAGGCTGGCAGAAGAGGTACTTATCCAAAGGGGGAAAGGAAGTGTTAATTAAGAGCACGTTCTCGAGCATTCCTACATACTTCATGTCTTTGCTTCAGGCTCCTGTTGGTGTTACAGAGAAGTTGGAAAAACTGCAGAGAGATTTTTTATGGAATAACTCAAGAGGGGGAAAAGAGGCTTCACTCGGTGGATTGGAAGTCTGTAACCACACCAAAATATTAGGGTGGACTTGAAATTAAAGATCTAAGGGTATTTAATAACGTGCTTTTAGGAAAGTGACTATGGAGATTCGGGGTAGAGGTAAATGCTTTTTGGAGGGGGTGATTGCAGAGAAGTATGGAGTTATGGAAGGGAGGTGGAGGACTAAAAATGCTCCACTTCCCTATGGTTATAGGCTATGAAGGAATATCTTGAAAGGGTGGGAAGAGTTCAACGAGTTCTTTTCGATGAGTGAGGGAGTAGGGTGAGTTTTTGGGGTCATAAATGGCATGGAAATAATATTTTGAGACTTTACTTTCCCTAACATGTATAGGATTTCTTGCCAAAAAAGGAAGTCGGTTTTACAATTATTTCGTTTACAAGTGGGAGAAGTGTTTTGGGATTTGAGATTTAGGAGAAACTTGCAAGATTGGGAAGTTGGAGAATTTCAAAACCTGGTTAGTTTGCTCAACCAACAAAAAATTACTATGGGGTTGTCAGGATGTTTTGAAAAGGGAAACGGGAGCAAACGACGCCTTTTCCGTTAAGTCCTATTATGTGAAACTTTTGGGGAGAGAGGTGATTGTTTTCTCACATACCTCAATATGGATCCCTACAATGCCGATAAAGGTGTGCTTTTTCACATGGTTAGCTATGACGGGGGTGATTTTGACAGCGGAGAACTTGAGGAAGAAGAAGATTACCTGTGTTAGTTGGTGCTTCATGTGCAATAAATTAGGGGAAGACGTAGATCACCTACTCTTACATTGCCGGGTAGCATTTCCTTATGGGGGGAGTTGATGAGATGGTTTGTTTCGAGTGGGTAATACCGAGAACTGTGAAAGAAACTATGTTTAACTGGGCTCGTAGAAGACGGAGGAGAAGATGCAGGGCATGTGAAGCCGCCTCTTTAGCGCTGATGTGGACCATATGGAGTGAGAGGAATAGGAGAGATTTTGATGGAATAGAGAGAGATTTTATACACTTGAAAAAGAGCCTCTTTTCCCTTATTTCTTTCTGGTGCACCTATGGCTATGGGGTTACCTTTTGTATCGATGATTAGGTGACTTTTGTAGAGAATCATGCATTCTTGTAGGATTTTCTACTTTTTTGGTATACTTCTTGTATACGAGCTAGTTAATGCCCTTTTTGTTAATAATATTCTTACTTCATCAAAAAAAAAAGGAGGAATACATCCCAAATTCTAGCAAGTTTCCGCAAATCATTTACCCAGTCTATTAGTAGAGAATCGAAAAAATAAAAAAATAAGAATCAGATAAGTAAATTAAGTTGCAGAGCAGAAGTAATTGGTTGTCACCGTTGGTTGTAGATGAAAGTGAAGTTAGTCATTTGAACTAGTTCATGAAATTGATGGCTCTAGGACGTTTCTTTATTCATTTATACCATCGTCTTTCTTGTGAGACCCGGGGAAGCTAGCTATGAGTTTTCCATCTCCTTACTTTACTGGCATTTCTTGTAAAGCCTTAAGCTTTGAGCATCTTGATGAGTTACTATGGCACCTCTCCCTCCATTAGCAAGTAGCTTACTGCAAGCTCAGTATGATGCTAAGGTGCTATATATTGAGGTCTCCCATGAATGCCATAGCTTACTAGTTTTGTATCTTAATGACTGACAAGACTCAAAGAAATATATGTGTCATAAATATCTTGATAAGTTAAACATTGTCTAAACAACTTTGTTATTTTGCATAATCGTGCATCCAATAGCCATGACCAATTACAATTGTAAAGTAGTACTCCATCCATCCCAATTTATGTGACACTTTCTTTTTTTAGTCAGTTCCAAAAAGAGTGACATCTTTTTTTTTAGTCAGTTCTAAAAAGAGTGACATCTTTCTATGTTTAGTAACAAATTAAGTTTAAAACATACATTTTACCCCTAATGAGATGATTTATAGCCACACAAATATCTATGATTTGTTTTAGACCACAAATTTCAAAAGTCTTTCGTTCATTCTTAAACTCTGTGCCCAGTCACGCACCTTCACGTAAATTGAGACGGAGGGAGTAGCAATGTTCAATCCTGAAGCTAAGATTTTATCAGCTAATTGCTACCAACTGGAGCAAGTTAAAGTGGGTAGGGAGGTGTCCTCCTATGCTTCAGCAGCAGAACATTTTATCTCCACAATATGAGCAATTTCTTAACATTGAGCAATTTCTTTTGCCAGGTAATTTCGTCATTGATGTTAATACCAATGCTATAACTCGTGAATTTTCTTTCAGCAGGTGGTAACTTTGAAAGATCATGAAGAAATAGTCTCTGTATTGTGCTGTGTACAATACTTATGGTGGTACCAAATGCTGTTTTGTTTGCGAGTTATCATCAACAGCGACAAGCCAACAACTAGACGTTACTCACTGCCAGCTTTGAAAGGTAAATTTATGAATTTACTCTGTGCTGAAGTGTACAAGAGCCGATTAAACTTGTGTCAGCTTCAGTTTAGTCCCCTAAACTTCATTTCTGCCGATCGAACCTTTAAAGTTTTAAAAATGAAGCAAAGCCCCTGGATGTAGAGAACTTTTAATTGGGTACCAGCAAGCTACATGTGTTTAAATTACTGTTGAAATAATTTATTTAGACGAGAAATCCATGGCATAGAGACATATAGTTAGTTAGTTACTCAAGTTGATATGGGGATTGAGTCGGCTGGTGGATTAATGGCAATACTGCTGGTTCGTATGGTTTGGTTGTGTTATACTACTATTAGAAGAGCATTAGACGTGGTTTGAAATCCTTCCAATTTATTTTTTCAATGTAAGGCCTGGAGATTGGTCAAATTTCCGGAAGGTGCTTGGTATATAGTAATCGATCTGAAATTTGTTCAGAGATATCCCTGCTTCCCTTTTTTTTTGGGTTGACAAGCTTGCTTCTCCTTTTCATCTTCTTAAAAGGCACTTGAAAAAAGATATGTTTTGAATATGGACCTTTGGTAAATTTGGCTATCTATTTATGTCTATTAGATATTGGTCATTGTCATTGCAAGTCTGACAGGCCTAGTCATCTTCACAACTTATTTGAAAATCTCAATGAAATTGAATCTAAACATGAGATCAAGAATATATCTTCAATATAAAATTCAGTAAAAATCAAAACCTGGTGGGAAGAGGGGGGGGGGGGGGGGGGGGGGGGCGCAACAACCATTGAGTGAAAACTTAGGATATTTTCTTATTTCCTTCCTTCTCTCTCTCGAACATAAATAACTTGATTTCCGAGGATTATCTACTCCATAAGACCATCATGAAACTATATACAGTCTGTTTCTCTTTATCTCTGTATGAAAAAAGCACTTCTCAATTATTGTAAATTCTTTCAGACTGACAAATAATGCCCTTAGCATGCATGCGATTCACCAAATTCAAGTAACGCAGGCTATGAATAAGACACCAATGGTTATCATACATATGACATATACAAATTATATAGCTGCATTTTTCTTTCTTTGCCTCATTTTTTGCCTTCTCATAATTTCTGATTTCATGTTCTCTCTCATGCTCCTTTCATTGCATCTTCAAACCATTACCATTAGTGGTAACCTCCTCATCTTCCATCTCTCTATTTTCTTCTTCTTCTCTATAGTTTAATTTAAAGGGAACTCAAGGAAGATAAAAAAGTTCCCCAAATACTCCCGAACTCCCGTAACACTTCTTTAATCCTCTGCTCAAGATAGGAATAGCAAATCCGATTTCATGAATGAAAATGTTGTTATGATTTTTTTTTTTTTGGATAAAGATGCAAACAACAAGGTAGAAATATTAATCAAAATTGTCTCATATAAATTTTATTAATCATAAGCTTTTATATAGGCACATAAAGTAGTAGACTGCTCCTACAACTAAAGTACTAGACTCTTACTAAGAACTGAATATTCTACTAAAAACTATTAGACTCCTCCTATAACGAAACAACTAATTATTTTAGAAAACAGTAGCAGTAACAGATGCAAAATCCAACACTCCTCCTTGTTTCTGTTGTTGCAATCTAGAAAAATTGTTCCTCCTTTATTTCGATTCTAGCAATTTGTGTTTGTGGATTTATTTTTTGAGTATTTTTGAAATTGCACACATCGGTAACATGAGTCTTTCTTCTTCTTCTTCTTCTTCTTGAACTCAATTTTGTTGAATTTTTTCATCACGTGCTTCAAGAATTTCTCCGTGATAATTTTTCTATTCTGTCGATTGAAAATAATTGTGTAAATTTTATTTTCAAACAAAAGAGAATTATTCTTACACATTGTAAAATTGCTTAACTTCATCTTTACTGACCAAATATGATAGTTTTCAGCAGTGAAGGTTTGTGTGACATTCATAGAGAGGCTATTGCTTGTCATGGTTGAAAAAATAAGGTTAAAAAGTAGTATTGATTGAAAATTGGTATGGGTTAAAAGTGGTTGAAAGTATTCTTTTTTCACAGACCCATTAATATTAATGAAATACCACTGTTATGATTTTTTGTTTTTGTTTTTGGAGAAAGTTGCAAACAACAAGTAGAAATATTAATGAAAACTGTCTCATATAAATTTTATTAATCATAAGCCTTTATATAGGCACATAAATAAAGTAGTAGACTCCTCCTACAACTAAAGTACTACACTCTTACTAAGAACTGAATATTCTACTGAAAACTATTAGACTCCTCCTATAACGAAACAACTAATTATTTTAGAAAACAGTAACAAATGCAAAATCCAACAAATGTTCCACCAACTATACGCTTGCAGATATTATATTTCCTGCTTGGGCCACCATCTTCAAATCAAACAGAGACTGCACTGTACATATTGGAAACTAACAGAAAAGACAAGCATTGACTTATTGATTCAGAATTATCCAACCATTACTTTAACTGTTAGAGTGTTAGGAACTTTGGATAGAAAATCGAACAGACGGCTTCTAGATGATCAGTTTCTGAGGAAAATAGTCGTTGGATTGCTAGAGTCGCCACATAAACAAGAAAGATTAGGTTCCTTTTTTATGCAGGGTGGTTGCATGTCCCTTGCGTTGTTGTGAACCTTCTAGAGTTAGCCATAATAGGAGCAAGTATTGAACCAATAATACCAATTAACGTACATGGTGAAACATGTAAGCCAAATATTTCTTGAAACCCATCTAGTGTGCCTCACTCTATCTTGTAAGAGGCACCACATTAGCCTTCTTCAGGTTGGAGGACAAGCTTAGCTATACCTTCGATTCACAACGTAGAATTAGCCAAATCAGTTCAGCTGAATTTAGAGCTAGAGAGTTAATTCATCTCGAAGTAGTAGTGATTCTTCTTGCATTTAACGAGACACTTCTGTTTATAAGCAAGCTGCTCCAAGCAACATAATAGTTTGAGCATAATGGCCATATGCGCGTCTATTTTGCCATTGATATTACTTTTCGGCTCCCAAGTCCAATCTACTAGTCCTTTGAAGGAATTATGCTTTGTTTCAAATATCCAGTCAATTAAGAAGTATGTTGGGATCTCTAATTCAATTGATCTCCAATCGTCTCCTTCAAACAATTTGGATAGAATTGATGATGATTTGGACAAGATAGAAGATGATGGTTTGAGGTTCAGTTCGATGGGTTCTATGTCTAAGTCTGATTGTGGAACAATTATATCTCATCTATCATCGCCGTCCATTCACCATCTTGATGGTGGTTTTACATCCGTTGGATCTCTATACTTATTAGCATCTCATTTTTTATTAGGTGTCAAGTAATACGTGTACATACATAGTATAGGTATATTCCTTATTTATTTTGTCTTGTAGAGTGTAGTTATATTTTTGTCCTTGTATTTACTAGGATTATTACAAGTGTACGTATAGGATAGAATTCAATACATATAAGATAGAATTTAGTATTCCCATTTTAGTGTATATATACACTGGTACAGATTCACAAAACTACAACACAAAAGAAAATTTTCTCATTTCTTGTCTTTTGATTTCACCATTGCACCATGTTATCAGAGCAATAGGATTTAGATTCATTTTCTTCTTCTTTTAAGAAAATCTCTTTTCTTCTCACATCACTAAGCTATCATCATGGTAAACGTCACTGATTATGTTCAAATTTCAGATGAACTTCTCTTCCACAAGTCACAGAACCCGTTGCAGCTTCTACTGAAAATGCTGTGATAGATGCTAGTCACCCCTTTTACCTTCATCCATCTGATTCACCTGGTATGACCCTTTTCCACACTGAGTTTGATGGAAAGTGATATGGTGGTTGACGTAGGGGAATCCTTTTTGCCTTGTCTGCTAGGAACAAGATAGGATTCATTGATGGAACCATCGCCAGGTCAACAAACAGCCCTGATACACTCAGGTCCTGGACAAGGTGCAATGACACGGTGATTTCTTGGATCTTGAACTCTCTTTCAAAGGAGATATCTGAGAGTGTTCTTTACTTAAAGACTGCAAGGGGAAATATGGGAAGAGCTTGAGGAGATATTTGGTCAAAGCAATGGACCTCAGCTCTTCCAACTGCAAAAAAAAATCACTGAGTTAACACAAGCAAATATGGACATTGCTGGGTACTACACTAAGTTAAAGAGACTATGGGATGAATTAGACAGTCTTAGTGTTTCTCAAAATTGTAACTGTGACTGTTCTTGTGGAGGTAAGGAAAAGACACACAAATCTGAGCAAGATGTAAGATTGATTCAGTTCCTTATGGGACTGAATGATGCTTATGCTGGGCCAAGAAGCAATTTACTAATGCTGGTTCCTTAACTCTCAGTCAACTATGCTTATTCTCTTCTGATCATATATGGGAAGCAAAGGGAAGTGCAATTCACTAATCATCCAGTTGCAGGAGCATTTTATGCTAGCAAGCATTCCTTATGGGGTTCATAAGGGAAACACAGAGAAAAAAATAGTTACTGAAACAAAGAAGTATGCTAGTTCAATCTCTTTTTTTTAAAGCTATTGTAGGAAACCCAACCACACTGTTGAGAATTGCTACAGGTTGATAGGGTTCCCTGCTGATTTCAAATTTACTAAGTCCAAAAATATTGGACAAGCAGCAAGAAGTAATGCTGCATGTGCTGCTGTACAAAGTGAAGTATAGACAAGTGAGAAACCCATGACTCAGGATCAATTTCACAGCTTGTATCAGCTTCTTCAGCATGTGAAACTTGGAACAGATGGTGAACAAACTAATGTGGACAATACTTCTACCAATTATGCTAGTATTCCTAGAATTTCCTCTTCTAAATCTTAAATTAGTGTGTCCTTAAACTCTGTTACTTGGATCTTAGACTCTGGTGCTTCAGAGCACATGACATCTAATTAAATCTTCTTTTTAATATTAAGTTCCTTCCTAAACCCATTTATGTCAATCAACCTAATTCAACTAGAGCTCTAGTTTATCATTCAGGTTCTGTTACTTTCTTTTCTGGATTCACTCTTACTCATGTGTTGTTTGTCCCTTGTTTGTATTAGAACTTACTATCAGTTCACAAATTATATCTCCAATTCAAAGTTATTCTAATTTTCTCTGTTTTGGGTGCAATTTTGCAGGCCCCTTCAATGAAGAGGCCACTGGTTCTTGGTAAGGTTAGTAAGGGTCTATATCTCCTGGAGTCAAAGAATTCAAGCCACCTCAAGCCTAGAGCCAATCAAGCTAGTTTAGGAAATGTTCTCAGTAGTTTTATTTGTAATCAAAGAGCTCATGCACCAGTTTTAAATTCCAGTGTTCCTGTTTGTAATCAAAGTGCAGTTGCACAAGTTTCTAGTCCTGGTTCTGTTTCCGTTGATGTAAGCATTTGGCACAATAGGTTGGGACATATGCCCTTTTCTAATATGAGAAATATTGCTACTATTCCTGTTTCTACAAATATATCTCCTTGTGATGTTTGTGCTAAAGCAAGACAATCAAAATTACCATTTCCTTCTAGCAACATAACATCTAAGAACATTTTTGACCTAATTCATGTTGACACTTGGGGACCATAAAAAGTACCTATGATGGATTCAAATATTTTTTAACTATTGTAGATGATTATTCTACGGGAACTTGGACCTTTCTTCTTTGGACAAAATCAAATGCTTTTACTGTCTTAAAACAATTTTTGGCTATGGGTCAAACTCAATTCACACAAAAGTAAAGGTTATTAGAACTGACAATGCTTTAGAACTGGGAGGTAGTGTAGAATCCTCTAATTTCCTTACTTCTCAAGGGATAATTTACCAAACATCTCGTGCTTATTCTCCACAATAAAATGGCGTTGTGGAGAGGAAGCACAAACATATCTTTGAGACATATAGAGCTCTTTTATTCCAATCTAATTTGCCTATCAAGTTTTGGGGAGAGTGTTTACTTACTGCAACCTTTTTAATCAACAGATTTCCATCCCAGTTACTCAAGTTAAAAACTCCTTATGATTTGATTTTTGGAAAGTCCCCTGATTACTCTATTTTGAAAACCTTTGGATGCTTATGCTATGCATCAACTCTTCTAGTTCACAGAACAAAATTGGATCCCAAGTCTATCAAATGTGTATTTTTAGGTTATCCCTATGCTAAGAAATGTTATAAACTTCTTGATCTTGATTTGCATCCAAACAAGGTCTATATTTCTAGGGATGTCATATTTCATGAGTCTATTTTTGCATTTTCTCACATAAACCAACTTCATTCTTCTTTACCTATTTTTCCTCTATCTTATACCCCAGCACATGAAACAAACCCTTCACACATCACTATTCCCAATCCTTCAACTTCACCCTTCAAATCTACATCAACTACTATATCTGATCTTGCATCTCCACTACACAATTCACCACCTATTTCACCTAATCCATCTAACCGTGTATCCCCACTACACAATCCACCACCTAATTCACCTAATGTACATATGGAGGAACCAGATCAACCAGTACATGAACCTATTCCTATACCTCCTGTCTAGACTCAACCCACCAGACAATCAAGCAGAATGCACAATCCTCCTAAGTACTTAGATGATTATCTATGCAAATCAGTCATCCTCACTGATCTCTCTCAAAGTTTCTTCACTTCAACTATTTATCCTACTGTTTTACCTTTCACTGCCTTATCTTCTTCAAAAATCAGTAATTATTAAACAATATCTCCTACATTTCTGAACCAATCAGTTATTATCAAGCCAGTTTGCATCCAGATTGGGAAGAAACAATGGACAAAGAGTTTCAAGCCCTTGAAACCAACAACACATGGGATGTAGTGGAATTACCCAAAGGCAAGAAAACTTTGCCTTGCAAGTGGGTATATAAAATAAAGTATAAGCAAGACGGCACAATTGAGAGATTTAAGTCAAGGTTGGTTGTTAGGGGAGCTATTCAAAGGCAGGGGATTGATTTCATAGAAACTTATTCACCAGTTGTTAAAATGACAACAATAAGGTGTTTGTTCTTAGTTGCAATCAGGAAAAATTGGGAAATCTCTCAATTAAATGTAAATAATGCCTTCGTGCATGGTGATTTGCAGGAACGAGGTTTACATGAAATTTCTAATTAGAATGCCTACTCCTAGTCCATCTCACGTTTGCAAATTGAAAATATCTTTATATGGTTTACGTCAAGCTTCTAGACAATAGTACTCAATATTGACAGGTGCACTCAATTTCAAAGGGTTCTCACATTCATTGAATGATTACTCCCTATTTTTCAAAAAATCAGGTCATAGAATCACTATTCTTGCAGTTTACGTTGATGATATCTTAATTACTGGGGATGATCCTATAGAAATTGCTTCACTTAAAGGATTTCTAGATTTTGAGTTCAAGATTAAGGATCTGGGGTGTGCTAATTACTTCCTAGGCATGGAAATCATCAAAGAACCACAAGGCATAATATTGTCTCAAAGAAAGTTTACATTAGACTTACTTCAAGAATTTGATTGTGCTAAATTTGAAGCATGTTTCATGCCCTCTAGACCCTTCTACTAAGATTTGCATAGACCTTGGTGAACCCATCCCCAATCCAACTCTTTTGGGCAAACTCAACTTCTTAACCCATACACGACCAGATTTATCCTACTTCTTAACCCACACACGACCAGATTTATCCTTCGCAGTTTAGCATTTAAGCCAATTTATGCAAACACCCCGTAAACCTCACCTTGAAGCTGCTTTCCGATGTCTCAAATATATTTTTTTGGACCCGGGTTTTGGGGATCTTTCTCTCTTCATCTTCATCTTTCGATCTAATTGCTTTTTGTGATTCCGATTGGGGTCATTGCCCAGACACACGTCGATCCATTAGCGTTTTTTTCATCACTTTAAGTGGTTCTCTGGTATTGTGGAAATCCAAAAAGCAAACCTTGGTGTCATTATCATCAGCTGAGGCTGAATATCATTCCATGCGGCGAGTTGTAGCTGAAATCACTTGGATAGTTCGTCTTTTGGATGATTTTTCAGTTCTGTCACCATTGTCGGTCCCTCTTCTCTCCAACAGCCAAGCCGCGATTCATAAAGCTAAGAATTCGGTCTTCCACGAACGAACAAAGCATGTGTACTTAGATTGCCACTTTGTTCGTCAGCAATACCTCGACGTATTTACAAAGCCCCTTTCTGGGCCTGTACATCAATCCCTTTTACCCAAGTTAGGAATCATCTCACCTCCCTTCGACTTGAGGGGGGTGTTGGGATCTCTAATTCAATTGATCTTCATTCGTCTCCTTCAAACAATTTGAATGGAATTGATGATGATTTGGACAAGGTAGAAGATGAAGGTTTGAGGTTCAGTTCGATGGGTTCTATGACTAAGTCTGGTTGTGGAACAATTATATCCCCATCTCTTATCACCGTCCATTCACCATCTTGATGATGGTTTGACAACCATTAGATCTCTATACTAATTAACAACTCATTTTTTATTAGGTGTCAAGTTTTACACTTGACACCTTCTAGAATAGTTATACGTGTACCTACATAGTATAGGTATATTCCTTATTTATTTTGTCTTGTATAGGGTAGTTATTATTTTGTCCTTGTATTTATTAGGATTATTACAAGTGTATGTATAGAATAGAATTCAGTGCATATAGGATAGAATTTAGTATTCTCATTTTTGTGTATATATACACTGATACATATTCACAGAAATACAACACAAAAGAAAATTTTCTCATTTCTTGTCTTTTGATTTCACCATTGCAACAAAGTATTCATTTACTACAACACAAATAATTTAAGAAAGTTTAGATTGAAGCAAACAAATGGCCCATTAATTGTCCTTTTCCTTTTGTTTCCTTTGACCACTTTCACAGTTTCATGAGCTTCATAGTAGTCCACGTTGTACTGCCACATGTTTTTTTGATATATACATATTTTTTGTCTTTTAGTATCAGAATTAAAAATTATGTGTAGAGCATTTCTGGTGGATGAATGTGCCGCTATCGTTAGTTTTCCTGCCAAAAAAAGGAGTAATTCTACTCACTGCCGGTGTATCCTTTGTCACTTTAAGGTATGGACCTCATTCTTACGGAGCAGGAAAGCACAAAATTGTTGGAGGCTCAGATGTTCCATATAATATGTGTAAGGGAATTGAGTTATAACGACATCTCACATCCACTGTATAACAGCATTTCAAAAAGGCTTAGTTGCTGAAATACTTCACTTGTTTAGGTTCTTCATATTAAACGTGTGGGAGAGTATTCAGGTATATAAAATCTTACATCGGCCTATATTTAAACTATATAGAAGCATGGGTTTGCACCTATGCTTCGTCGTCCGTCCATCATTTAAAAAAAAAAAGTGTGAGCCCCATACTAAATACAAACTAATATTTAATTTTTTTTTAAAAGTGTGGGCCCCATACTAAATACAAATCAATATTTAAAATTAAAAAAAAGTTTGAGCCCCATATTAAACACCAACCAATATTATTTTTAAAAAAAGTGGAACCTACCATCTCCAAAGTCACGGAAAATAAAAGCATGGGTTTGCACCCATGCTTCATCGTCCGTCCATCATTAAAAAAAAAGTGTGGGCCCCATACTAAACACAACAAATATTTAGAAAAAAAAAGTTTGGGCCCCATACTAAACACTAATCAATATTTAAAAAAAAAATGAAAACCACCATCTCCAAAGTCACGGAAAAAAAAAGTAGATCACATATTAACAAATCAAGCAATATAAAAAAAAAAAGTGATCCCATATTTAAAAAAAAGGTGCATCCCATATTAAAAAATCAAATAATATTCATGTAATTTTCAAAGTATCTCACTAAATCAATAATGATGGATTCATTGTCACATGCGTATCAACCTATTAGTGGGAGCAAATGAAATTATTGTACAACAAAAAACATGGACCTCATATTATTGCTTTTCTTCAAAAGGTTAAGTAGCCAAGCCATATAATTTTCTTTCTTTTTTTATATTAGCCTGAGATGTAATCTAGATATTGAACTGTTGTATTTGCTATTCCGCCATGTTATTTATTTGTTATGTTTACTAAAATAAATATACTTAAAATACTCATATTTTAAAATAAGATAGAATTTAATTATTTTTTCATTTTTTTCCTTACTCTAATAAATGTGAAAAGAGATTAAGGTCATAAAAGAATAAATAATATTAAATGGAGATCAAATAATTAATAAGGTAATTAGTGAAATTATAATTCTAATTGACGTTTCCTTAAAAAACCGTGCAAAAGACAACATGACAGGTAAAATGAGCTAAACCAAAAATATTTACCAAAAATTAAAAAATATTAGTTCTTCTTTTAAATAGAAAGTCAAATTTCTACTTTGTTTCATTTTAAACATGTAAAATTAATATAATAATTTGAATTAAAATTATCCAAATCAAAATTTGATAAAAAAAAATAATAGGTATTGTTTAGGCTCAATCTACATACATTAACAATAGAATATTTTACACCTTTAAATTAATCGAATTAAAATTCAAAGTATCAACTGATGCTTAAATATTACTATTGTTTTATCTTAAAAAGAGGAAAATAGTTTCCTTTTAAATAAGTCTTCTCTTTTAAAAAGTATTAATAAATTTTTACCAACTTTGTATTCGTAGCAAACACTAATATAATAAAATTTTGGATACAGAGCACAAACTACAATGTTATATTAATCGTGTTTTGAACATAATACACACACACACACACACACACACACACATATATATATATATATATATATATATATATATATATATATATATATATATATATATATATATATATATTACTTTACTACTATACAGAAGAGCCGATTTATAAGCAAGATCGTTGTCTGTCCTTTGATCTCACTTTTTTATTTAAGCGCAAAAAAATCCTTTGCGGTCCCACCCACTTTTTTATTTAAGGGCAAGGAAATGACATTTTATACTTTATATTACCAACCCTTCTAAAAAGTAGATAGAAATACTTTATTATATTTCTATTTTTCTACTATATAGAAGCATCGGTTTACCCATGCTTCATCGTCAGTTACTCTTAAAAAAAAGGTGGACCCCACCCTTTCCAAACTCATGAAAAAAAGTGGACCACATCCTCTCCAAACTCATGAAAAAAAAGTGGACCCCATATTAAAAAAAAAGCAATGTCAAAAATAAAAACGTGCACCCCATATATTAAAAAATCAAACAATATTCATGCAATTCTCAAAGTATCCCCATCAAGTCAATAATAATGGATTCATTGCCACATGCGTATCAACCCATTAGTGCGAGCAAATAAAATTATTGCACAGCAAAAAAAAAATGGACCACATATTATTGTTTTTATTCAAAAGGTTAAGTAGGCAAATACATACAATTTCCTTTCTTTTCTGATATTAGCCTGAGATCTAATTTGAATATTTAATTACTGTATTTGCTATTCCGCCATATCATTTATTTGTTATGTTTACTAAAATAAATATACTTAAAATAACATAGAATTTAATTACTTTTTCATTTTTATTCTTACTCTAATAAATGTGAAAAGAGATTAATATCAAATGGAGATCAAATAGTGAATAAGGTAAATTAGTCAAATTATAATTCTAATTCACGTTTCCTTAAAAAACCATGCAAAAGACAATATGACAAGTAAAATGAACTAAACCTAGAATATTTACCAAAAATTTAAAAATAGTATTTCTTCGTTTAAATAGAAAATCGATTTCTACTTTATTTCGTTTTAGACATGTAAAATTAATTTAATAATTTGAATTAGAATTATCCAAATCAAAATTTGATAAAAAAATAATAAGTATTTTACACTTTTAAATTAATCAAATTAAAATTGAAAGTATCAACTGATGCTTAAATATTGCTATTGTTTTATCTCAAAGAGAGAAAAATAATTTCCTTTTAAACAAGTCTTCTCTTTTAAAAAATATTAATAAATTTTTGCCGACTTTGTATTCATAACAAACACGAATATAATAAAGTTTTAGATATGGAGCACAAACTACAATGTTATATTAATCGTGTTTTGAACATAGTATATACATATATATATATATTCATAAAAATAGTACAAACTTATGTATGTTTATTAATATATATATATATATATATATATATATATATATATATATATATATATATATATATATATATATTATCACTATCAAAACATAACTATATACACATAGATACATTATAATCCAAAATGATAGACCCGTGCGAACATAAACTGTCTAGTAAGAGATTTAGAAGCGCTTATTAAGATTTTGAAATACTTCACTTATTAATATCTTGAATAGAAGGATTTTTCAAAGTGACAAGACAACAGGAAATTAGTCAAATAGGGCGGCGACGGCTTTCTGGAAGAGTCTTTGTAGTGCCTAGGCGGACAATTTGGAAGAGAGAACTTTCTTTTCTTCTCAAGTCCTGATTTCATCTTTAATGTTTGGTTAAATAAAGATAGACTACTTGATGAGTCGTGAAATTACGCGATATTCGACGCTAATTTCTTAAGCTTTTGTGATTTCTTAAGTATTTTTGTTGTTATTTTTTGTGTTTTTATGTTGTTTTGTAGGAAAAGATGCCCGGAGAGCATAAAAGAGCAAAATGGATCAAAAGGGACCAAAATGAAACAAAATAGAGCAAAACAAGCCAAGTAGCTGAAATGAGTGATCGGAAGAAACCAAGTGAAAAGAAAGTCAAAAAGAGGTCAAACTGGACATTTTTGCAAAACTGTCAAAACTGGACAGTTTTGCAAAAACGGGACAAATTTGCAAAACTGTCAAAAGTGGACAGTTTTGCAAAAACGGGCAGAATTGCAAAAACAGAAATATGGGGGCAGATTTTGACATTCTTTTGAACTTGGAAGAATTAGAGGAGCTACAAAAGAGAGGCTTAGGGCAAAAACATGAACATCTTTTGCCATTTTGCAAGCTTGGAGTCTAGGGTTCATCTACACCACACTTTGGGGTTGAAGATTTGAAGATTTGGTTGAGCATTTCTTAAACCTTTAATTCATTTCTTCAATCTCTTGCTTTGTATTGTATATCTAAGTGTGTAGTGTTTATTTTTTTCACTTGAATCTTGTTTATGGAAATATTCTAGGATTAAAGTGTTGGATGAAACTCTTGTTTTGCTTATGTATTGAATGATTTTTATTGCTATTGAAGTGGGTCTTTGTTGATTTAATTAATCTCGTTCTTGAATGTTTCCAAAGGGATTAGCTAACCCTAGGACTCACCCATTTACTTAGATTGAGCTTGGAAGAGGAAATCTAGGTTGGGAAAGATTAATTAACAAGAATTTGGGTCATTAAACTCATCTAATAATTTGAGCTCGGAAGAGGATAGTTACTTGAGGTTAAATTGATTGTGCTTAATATCACACTCTAAGGCTTGAAAAAGCTTAGAGTGAAATTCATTGATTTGGTTGGAAGACTTTCAATGAGATTTTAGAAATCATTATCTATTAACATAAACCCGCTCTTAGTTGTAAAATCGTGAAATACATTGGATCGTTACTTGAGTGTAATTTCCTTTGTATCCAACTTGTGGCCATTGATCATTTTACTCGCTTTCTAGGTTAGTTTACATTTCTGCATTAATTATAATCTTTCTCAAAAACCCAAAATATTATCCATCGTTTGGCTTTAGCGTAGTTGGTGAAAGTTCCTTACTTTCTTAATCGCCTAGCATATTGTTCCCTGTGGGATCGACCCCGACTCATAGTTGGGTAAATATATTGCATATGACCGTGTACACTTTCTCTTTGAGGAGTGTATTTGGACGTTATCAGTACTATGCTTTTATAAATGAATTTTGCCTTTTATTTTCTTAGATCTAGCTTTTGGTTTAAGGTATCATAAGTTTTATTAAATAATTGTGCATGGACTTTCTAATCTTCATCTTATTTTTTTTCATTCCTAATTAAGAATGTTTTTATATATGATTTAGTGCTTAATTTTTAGACCTCTTTATCTGTTTTTCTTTTTCATTTCAAAAATACTTCCTCCGGATAAAAAAGAGTGTTCATTTAGCCTTTTTTTTTTTTAGTAAAAAAGGAGTATCCATTTATCAAAATCAACAAAGAGTAAATTTTTTTTTCTCATATTCTGCCATTATAATTCATAATATTTTTCCCATTTTTGCACCTCGTTTCTTCGTCCCTCATTTTAGTTTTTCAGCTCACAAATATTGAATAAGGTCTTATGCCTTTTATTCTCCCACTCTTCTATCTACTCCTCTTCTCGGCGTATAAATATAGAGAGCAATACACACAAAAAATGGAGAAAAAGAGAGTGAACCCAAAGGAAGTAAACTTTTTGCCTAGCATCATTCAGAATTCTTCCTGGCCCCTAGCAAATCTTTCAAGATATTAAGGTTCAATTTTTTTCCATTGCAGGTTCTATTTTTTTTTTTCCTTTTTAGAATGCATATTGTAGTTAATGTAACATTCAGTTCTCCACTATTTTCAGCTCGATAAAATTTATGGGTTGCTTGTAATATATTTTTTCATTATGTAATCATTCTTAATTAGTTGAGTCCGAATTTTGAACTATACGTTGGGACTAATGACCCTCCCTATTTTCTTACTTTTTATTGTTGATGCTACTTTGACTTTAGGCTGATTCTAAATTTCACTCACTGGTTTTGAGATGTTCGCTGTTTAAATATAGGAAGAAAGATAAATTTTTGGTGTCTATATTGCTTCTTTCCGCCTTAACTTGAAGTCCGATTAATTTTGTCAATGTTTTATTATCGTCAAAGTATATCTTTTCTATTTAACATTGCTTTTGGTTTTGTTAGGATTATAATATATATATATATATATATAAAAAAAAGAGGTTTGTCTTCGTTCTAGCCTGACAAAAAAGGCGAGGTCTCGTGTTTCTTTGAAAAAGGTGTTCTCTGATGACAGGTCTTGTTTTTTGCATTATTATTCCATGGATTACCATAGAGATGATGACACAGTTTTTTCAATTCCAAATTCGTCTGCACTTCCTCTATGCAGTATATTCTATCAGTGAAGGCTGTCTAAAATGTCCAGCAAAAAGAGAAACCTGTGTAGTCTCTCCTTGTATATAATCAATATTTGCTTCTTCAGTATAGAGGGCCTTTTGTTCACATTTCTCCTCCTAAATCAAGTTTTTTCTTTTTCCATATATCACCAGTTATGGCTTCTGCTTCATTCCTTTCAACAATCGGCAAAAGGTATGTATCACAGCCTTCTCTATAACGTCATATGCAATCAAAGTGAATATTTGATTTTCTTTAATTCATATACTCTGTCGGTCCCAAAAAGATTGTTCTCTTTTTTTTTTTAGTCTTTCCCAAAAAGATTGTTATCTTTTTATATTTACAAATAATTTAATTTTATGAGATGATTTATAACCACATAAATATTTAAGGTTTATTTTGAATCACACATTTTAAAAATGTTATTTTATTTTTTAAACTTTGTGTCAAATCAAAAGAGAACAATTTTTTTGAGACGGAGGAAGGAATACATTCTTCACAAAACCATCCTTAATTTTTCATATAGTTCTTCCGAAAAGCTTGCGACAGTGTTCGTAATAGACCAACCTGTATATGATAATTTCCTGTACTAAGGGTAATTCTTGAAACTGTCGTAACGGTGTTTGTTGCATTCCATGCTTCAGTTATCTTTCAAAAAGCTTAATTGAGTTCAATATCTCTTGCTTCCCTCGCATATTCTGCTGAAAAATGTTATGCAGTTTTGAGTAGGGCAATAAGATCTTGCTCTTTCCATCCAAATTTAAAAAGGACTTGACACTATTACTCTTTAGTAAATAGTTTTTTCTTTGACTATCATATATTTTTTTAAATACTTTATACGATAGAAAGTTGGATGCATTTACTTCAAAATCTGAACTTGTCCTTCTTTAGGAAACAAAGATAATTTGTTTGGACATTAGATTTTCTTGCTAAAAGAAAAAGATGCAATGAAATGAGAGAGTTATAACTTTATTATTTTGTATATGAAGGCTAGAGGGGAAAGTAGCTATGGTAACTGGAGGAGCTAGTGGCATCGGTGAAGCAACTGCAAAGCTCTTCTCTGAACATGGAGCCAAAGTGGCCATTCTCGACGTTCAAGATGAACTCGGCAACTCAGTTAGCCACGCCCTTGGAGGCTCATCCAACTGCATTTACATCCACTGTGATGTCACAAACGAAAACGACATCCAAAACGCCGTCGACAAAACCATCGCCACGTTTGGAAAACTCGACATCATGCTCTGCAATGCTGGCATATCAGACGAGATGAAGCCGAGAATCCTCGACAACATGAAAGCGGATTTCGAACGGGTCCTCAGCATTAACGTGACAGGAGTTTTCTTGTGCATGAAGCACGCCGCTCGTGTCATGGTCCCGACACGTAGCGGTTGCATCATCTCCACCGCCAGCATAAGCTCCGTGGTCGGAGCTGCAGGATCGCATGCATACTGCAGCTCCAAACACGCCGTGCTGGGGCTTACCAAGAACCTAGCGGTGGAGCTGGGGCAATTCGGTATACGTGTGAATTGCTTGTCGCCCAACGGGATGGTTACGCCGTTGGCGATGAAGGCCATTGGGCTTGAAAATGAAGAGCTTGAGCAGGCGTTGGGTACGCTTGGGAACCTTAAAGGTGTAACTTTGAGGGTGGATGATATTGCAAAAGCAGCACTATTCTTGGCAAGTGATGATGCTAAGTATGTCAGTGGGCACAATCTATTCATTGATGGGGGATTCTCCGTGTATAATCCGGGACTTGGCATGTTCAAGTATCCAGAATTTTAATACTCCCTCCGTTTCAATTTGTTTAAACCTATTTTCTTTTTAGTCTGTATCAAAATGCATCACCTTTTTTCTAATTTAGAAACAAATTCACTTTACGAATGAATTACAGTCACACAAATTTTCAAGGCTTATTTTGAACCATAAGTTTCAAAAGTCTTTTCTCTTTCTTAAATATCGTGCCCAGTCAAATGAGTTTATATAAATTGAAACGGATGGAGTATATAGAATTTGAGGTTTTTTCCGAAGTAAGTTTTGTTTGAAAAAAAATAGTATTTAACTGTAAGGTTATTTTAGTCAACTTTATATGTCGAGAAAATTAGTCAGCTTTATTTTCAAAAATTGAAACCGCAGAAGTGAAATTGACATTCACAGCTACATTATTCCAGGATTTTTACGTTGAAATCTATTGCGTATCACCATCTTATAAGTAAATAAAACTGAAAATTTCACGTCAATTTGGGGGAAAATTAAAATTGAATGGGATAAAAGGTGTTTTTTCAAAAATTGGCTCGGCCAAACCACCTTGTCCGCATAGATATCGAAAAAATACGCAAGTTAAAAAAAAACACCTAAATCGGACGTCCGAGCGCAAAATTATGACCATCTAAAGTTTGACCACTTTACAATTAGTTTTTCTCCCTATATTTTTTAGAATTGTATTTATATTCAAAATAAAGTTATGTCTTGATTAAAAAATAACACGCTTAAATCAAAACCTTAAAAAATAAAACACTTAAACCTTAAACAAAACTTACTTCGAGTACCTTTTCAACCCCTAAAACGACGATTCGAACATTTATATATCCTTGATGTATTGAGTCTACATTATAGTACGCAAAAAAAAAAAAAAAATCAGGTTCTATATAAAATATTGACGTTTCGGAGCCTTGACACACGACTAATCGTTGGTCAAAGTATGAAAAAAACACTAAGCGCTGCAAAGAAAAGATTTATTAAAATAAGATGTTGCGATCTTTTTATGGAAAAAAACACTAAGAGCCCGTTTGGATTGGCTTATAAGTTGCTTATAAGTTGTTTTCACCTTTTTTTGAGTGTTTGATTAGCCAGCTTAAAGTCATTTTGTGCTTAAAATAAGCTCAAAAAAATAATTGGGCCCATTTGACTTAGCTTATTTAAGGCAGCTTATAAGCTAAAAACAACTTATAAGCCAAAAAAAAATAAGTTAGACTATCCCAACTTATTTTTTTTAGCTTATAAACTGTTTGCAGCTTATAGACATAAGCCCATCCAAACAAGCTCTAAATTCCTTAAGTGTGTTATTTTTTAATGCGTAAATTTCTTTCGAATATGTTGCAAAAAAAATTGCGTAAATCGGACGTCCGAGCGCAAAAAATCACGTATATTCGAAATAAAGTTACGCTTTTAAAAAATAACACACTTAAATCTAAACCCTAAAAATAAAAAAATTTAAGCTAATGACAACAAGTCTTCAAACAAAAATGGACGTCTATATATATATAGAACACTTAAACCTACAGTTTACAAACAAAATTTACTTCGGTCATCTTTTCAATCCCCTAAAATGACGATCCGAACGTTTACGTATCCTTGATGTATTGAACCTACATTATTGTACGCAGAAAAAAATATCAGGTTCTATATAAAATATTGACGTTTCGGAGTCTTGACACACGACTAATCATTGGTTAAAGTATGGAAAAAAACACCAAGTGTTTCAAAAAATAAAGTTGACCAATTTTTTTTTTGTACTGTTTCTATAACGCAGTATTTTACTGCGTTATAGATTTTTATTTTTTTAACAGCTTCTATAACACAGTAAAATATTGCGCTAAAGCAGTTAACGGCTCCGTCTCCGTGAACTGTTTTAGCGCAGTAAATTACTGCGCTAAAAGTAATTTTGTAATTTTTTTGTTGTTGTTAGAGTATCTTAATTCAACGTGGTTATTTTGGGGGTATTTTGGTTCCGGACTCCACCCTGATTTTGATTATTATGTTAATAAAAGAATTGATGATATCCAATTATCCATTATTATCTTTACAGAATGCAGCTGACACAACGTCATTCATTATACTCCCTCATATTACTTGTCCTTTTTTTTTTTTTCTTTCTTTACACGTTTTTTTAGAACTCATAAATAAAAGTGTATTTTTATTACATTACGTTTATCTCTCTTCAATTAATTACACTCTAATCAATATTGATTACTTTAAAAAACAATTAATGTTAAAGGAAAAGTAGGAAAAATTTAATTAATTATATCTTGATTTTCTACATGGACAAGTATTTTGGGAGGAATATTTATTGTAATGTGGATAACTAATATGGGACAGAGGAAGTATTAGATTTTTTATTCGCGATTCTTCTATTGCGTTCAAAGGTAAATTGTTATTAAATATGAAAGGTGCGTTTCTTTCTAGGACAAACTAAAAAGGAAAAATGTTGTGTAAACTTGGGCAAAGTGATTGCTACTTTTGCACGAGATTTACTTGGACGATATCCAACATAATCCTTCCTAAATCCAGCCCCAAGAGGTAGGGCTCACCGGTTTTGACGATCCCTTTCGGAGATCTACAACACCTTCTATATAAGGCTTCATAGGGAAATGAGATATCTAGCTGTTAGTATGATAACTGTTGTTATAAGCAAATTTGACTAGCGCAATTAATTGCTCCAATTGCCCAGGCACGTAACCTCAACATATAATGATCGATGTCAAGAAGAGACACTTAAAACACTAAAGTGCAATGTCTTTCAAAATTCAAAATGCACATACACAGTAATAAACTTCAAATCCGCATCAGTAAATAATTTACAATAACCATAAACATTAAACCCTACTAAAATTAGAAGGAAATTATATGTATCATCTTGAGGCTAAAGTTTATCCGCTTATTATATTCTTGTGCCTCAAATCGACTTAAAAACTATACAAAGTTAGTATTCAAATATTAATAGAAGCATACTTGGAATTTAGACAGGTTGTACTAATTAAGTTATTCTCTTTTTATTTTCCATAAGAATGGAGCGAGAAATATCCTTAAGATTGTTAGAAATCTTATGGAAAATACTTGATCACGAACTTTGCAGGAAATTCTTGAAACCTTGAGGCATGTCAATTAAGACACTGTCGTTAATGATATTTCACCTGGTATAGGTGTATCTCACAGGATTCAACAAGCTCTTCTAGTACAAAACTAGGAGCCAGAATATAACGAAGATTTCACAAAGAAGAAAACTCATCACAACATAATATAGAAGAAAAAATATTTCTTTTTATATTACATCATAAGAAAAAGATTACTAGTATATATATGGTACAAGAACTCAAAAAAGGTTACGACCAAATAATGCCCCAAACGGATTAAGAATAACAGACATAAAGAGTCATCAAGTGACCAAATTAAATATAATAATACCGTTTGACAACGTTGTCACACCCCGTTTTTACCCCGGAGAGTTAAAATTTAGAAGTATGACGTATTGGAGATTCCTGTTTTTGTTTGTTTTAAGGAGTCGCCACCTAATTATTTATGGTGAATTAGGACACCTAAAGTTTATTAAAGTTATGTTTAAAGTTAACTCTGTTTAAGGTCTGCGAAACTTAAGATTCTAGGTAAGGGTTCAATTAGTCTAAATGGAAGGTATTAGGCACCCTTTAAGACCCATTAACAATGGTTAACCGACCGGACTAAAATTTAATTAGGCTAAGTGTAAATATAGTATTATAGAAAAAGAAAGCAGTTTTGTAAATGTAGCTAAAATTACAGATAAGAATGTTGTTTAAAATAGGATTTGTAGAAAATAATAATTTGTATAAAAGAATACTTCTAATATTATTTTAAAATACGACTCATAGATGTTGTTAAGTTTTTAAACGATAGTATAATAGTATTGTTTTAAAATAATACTTATAGAGAAACATAATAATTTGCATAAACTAAGATTTTAAGAAAAATAATAGTTGCATAAAGAATTTAGTTTTAAAAATAGACATGTAATGTTTATATTGGAAGGAAATGACTAAAATTCGAAAGAGTTATTTAACAAAAGTTTTAAAGGTTGTTCTAGACAAATATGCAATTCTAAGTGTTGGAAGGAAACTAAATTGAAAGAGTCATTCGTTGAGTTAGTTTACCTTTTTATTTCTTAAACGAGTTAGCATTAGTATCAAATATGTAATGTTTTAAATTTCTGAAGTAGTAAGGGTGAATATTGATTCTTCTAACTCAAATATGTAGTCATGTTATTTGAAAATCTATTATTCTAATAAAGTAGATATTGTAGATATTATGAATAATCTAACAAAAAAGAGAATGAAATCTTAAGGAATTAACTATTGGTATTCTTTAAATTAACTACCCGTTATTCCCAAAACTATCTATGCTAATTCTCTTATGATTCATCTAAGCTAAATAGAAATAAGAGTAAGATAAAGTGTTAATCAAAACAATACAAGTTAAGCATAAAATAAAGCTGAAGCACACAAAATAAAATTAAATGGGTTTAATCCATTTTTCATGGACTGCTGCTACAGTCTGTTTTGTTAGTGGGCTTTGGCCCGGAATTCCTTTTGATTCCTTGGCTACAAATGGGCCGACTCGAGAGGAGAATTTTATTGGGTTTTTAGCCCAATACGGAGTGCGGAGGAGGATGAGTCCAAGACTCGTAACGCGAGGTTCATGCATAAAAACGAAAGAAAAAACAATTAGCATACGATCAATAAACACAGTTAAACATGTAAAATATAGCTCCTGGTCCCAACTTAAATAATCATTAAGCATGTTATAGTATCACATAATCTATTTTCATGATTTCGCGTATAGGCGGGACTGACCAGGTGCAGACATGCAACACATTTAGATAAATTACAGACTTTAAAACACACAGAATTAGATCCATTTAAACACCTACTTCTTGTCAAAACATCATAGATATTTGTTTGGAAGTTTCAGACTAGCTTGTTAACCAGAGAAAAGAAAAAAAAAAGCTGAGAAAGCAAACTGAATTATTCCATGACCAAGGATGATAGATTAAACAGGCTGTTCATACAGGTCAAAGGAGAAGTCATATAGCATGCATATCATGTTATAAAACAGGTAAGCAAATGAATATACATATAGCATACACTTAGCATGTTCTTATCAATAGGGAACCTCAAATATTCTTTCAGAATTCAACAGAGTCCTTAGCATATATCGGAAAATACTGAAGCTAAAATCGAAAATGTCATTCTGCCTTATTAACATGTTCTAAATTTGTAATATTGATACTACAGCACATTAATGGTGAAAGATTTCATAGTTTGAGGCAGCCACACCAAGCTTAACTAACGAGATGGTATACCCCTCTTATGTACTAAATATACCAGCTGATATACATCTAAATGGGATGAGACTGAATCTCTCGAGCCTGCCCTCC
This sequence comes from Lycium barbarum, assembly GCF_019175385.1. Lineage (NCBI taxonomy): Eukaryota > Viridiplantae > Streptophyta > Magnoliopsida > Solanales > Solanaceae > Lycium > Lycium barbarum. The sequence continues at coordinate 126,197,960 of NC_083344.1, forward strand.
TTTAACACTCTACAGAAATCAGTCATGCTAAATAGAAACAAGCAAAAGGGAGATCATGCTGAAGTGTTGAAATTAAAGAAAATCATGTATACAGTTGCACACAGAACCAAAACAGAACCAGCCCGCGACACCAACTAAGATTAAATGACACCAATTGCAGCCCATGACTTAAGAAAACAGAACATGTTCAAGGAGAAATAAGGAACTGGAATAGAGAAATGGCATTTTATGTTGGAAATACAAATGATTTAATACTTTGTAAATAGAAAATGCCTTCAAGTAGTAATCAATTCAAAGTAGATAAGCTCCACTTAACCAACCAAGCAAAAAAAATGCAGCAAGCTATATCATACCGACAACCCTCTAAAAAAAACTCTTATCACAAAAACAGTCTATCGACACGATAGTTGCAGCTGAGTCAAGTTCTTCACTATTTCGAATAAGCAAACAGTTATATGACGATGCCTTGGATATTTATCATTTTTTCCAAACAGTCACGGGCAATGTAAAATATATTGGCAGATGCTGTTTGCCACAGACTATGCAAACTTCTCTTAACTTATGAACAGGTCCTGGTCAGTTTACAGAACATGTTGTATACCACTGAATCCCAACTGAGCATAACCTTAGGTTTAGATAGACTTATACTAATCTATATGCAGCCGAACATCAAATCTGAACAACGCGATCATACAGACACAATCAAAGTTATGAAGCAAACATCATTTCAACTCTAAACAGAACGAACACACACCAGGTACTGGCTAGACTTAGACACAACTTCACTACACAAATCATAAGCCAAACTGCAATTAACCAAACTGAAGCAACAACATGCACATACTAATTCCAGATTTTTCAAAAAAAACAAATAGCCTCATTTCAATTAATATAACGTCATCTTAATGAAACAACTTGAATATCCAAGACGTAGTATTTAGACTATACCCCCATACGCAAACAGTAGCAGCAGAGTTAATACTTGGAATTTAGAAGAGAAGAAGTCAGTTAAACTGGATCATGTTCGAGTTTCTCGACACATCATATGTTATAAATAAATAAGAGAAGAAGCAGATAGAAAATTCCTTTCAAAGTTTCTATAGGCAGTCTCAATTCTTGGTTTTCGCAATAACACTGTCGAATATCCTTAAGCAATTTGTCCCCTTATTACATTAGTTTTGACAGATGGCTTCTTCAGCTGAACTCAGAACAAAACACATCAAGTAAACTCTCACGTCGACACCATTACCAGTTAACAGTATGAAACATTACTAGGGCATTCAATGGTTTGCAACTCTATTCAACTAAGGCAATGTATTGATATTTTAACCTCACACAAGTCACTGGTTACTACTTCATGCCAAGATCAGATGGAATACTCCCATTCCGCGCTAAAACAGATTTTAGAAAAGATAGGCAGGGGAAAGGGAAAGGAACAACAACCAGAGGCAATGATATACGCATGATGTGTAAATGGTCAAATTTTCTCAAGTTCCACACATAGGTACAGTCAAATCCCAAAGGAAATTAAAGTAATCAAATCCTCTTGTTCAGGGAGTATATACTCAATCATGGTGGGAGCAAAAATAAGAGTTCTTTGAATGATTTAGTTAGGAATGAGAGAGAGGGTTGAGGTACAGAACAGACCTAAATTAAAACTTAAAGAATACTTAGATGCTTTAATATCTCAACCAATTAATTAAGTCTGCGCAACACTAATGGGCTGCCAGGGATTACGAAATAAGATGACTATCTTTCAAAGTAGCTAACTGGTTTGAAATCATTTAAGAGTGAGCATCAGACTTAGTTCCGACAAGATATACATGCTTGACAAACATACGAGGCGACACAACACCATGCCGAACAAATTTACCATGTTGTTACTGATCAAATCCAAACAAGCAAGGGAATCTAACCAAACATCAGATATTTGGACATAGTCCAGAGACTCAGCAATAAAAAAAACCAACATATAAACATGTTTGACTGGAACATAACTAATCTAATCCACCAAGTAAACATGCTAAGCAAACCAACACATAAGTATTCTAAACAAACTGGGCTAATTAATACCTAATCATGCTTAACTGAATAAAATGATCATACAAGACTTACTGAACTAAGCTAATCTGGGCATACCAAACAGATTTAACTATTAAAACTCGATGGGGAATTATTCAATCTGATCATAACCAACATGTTTAACAACCAATTAAGCTAACAGATATGACCCTATCAAGGCAGATTTAACTAACATAATATAACTCTTATAACTAGTACAAACTAAACTAATAAACATACTTAATTAAGTTACTAATCATCACACCAAATCAAATAGACAACGATAATGAACTAAATTAAACTAGTTTAGCTACATAAAGCTGTATAGATCCTAATTAAAAGCAAAGAGAGAAGGAGGATTTCTGACCTGTTTGGGTACAGTGAACTGGGTGTCAATGTCTCGAATCTACACTCGAACGCGACGAACTCGAAATCGATTAAAGAAACCAAAGTTTTTCAACCAACAGATAGAGTAATCGCTGGCTGCTCTTTTGGAATCCCGCTATATTTGATGATTAAACTTGGGTTTTGTAGGGAATTTTTGGTTCTAGATCCTTCGTTTTTCGATCTTTTGTTCCTAAAAATAAACCATTCCAAAAAAATCCCCCCGAGTTTTCGTGTACTCGAATTTGAAAAGATAACACCGCAAACAGAATAAAATGTTGGGGTATTTCAATTGATGTCAAGAAACCATAGGATTTTTCCAGGTCCCTTTTTTTTTCCCTTTGATTTCCGGGTTCTTCTCGATTTTGTTTTGTTTCCTTTTTCTCTGAAAACCTGAGTCCCAATCCCCCAAAGACAACTGAATATCCCTCCAAATATTCCTGAATCCCCTCTATACTCGAACTCGAAATAAAAGAAACCAAACAGAAATAATGTTTTGAGATTACAAACTGAGGTCAAGAAAAACGAAAAATGGTATTCCCCCTTTCCCAAAACTAAAAAAAAAATAGAGATAGCACAAATATAAGACTAAAACGTAGTGGAAAGGTGAAGAATCCCCCCCCCCCCCCCCAAGAAACCATAGGATTTTTCCAGGTCCCTTTTTTTTTCCCTTTGATTTCCGGGTTCTTCTCGATTTTGTTTTGTTTCCTTTTTCTCTGAAAACCTGAGTCCCAATCCCCCAAAGACAACTGAATATCCCTCCAAATATTCCTGAATCCCCTCTATACTCGAACTCGAAATAAAAGAAACCAAACAGAAATAATGTTTTGAGATTACAAACTGAGGTCAAGAAAAACGAAAAATGGTATTCCCCCTTTCCCAAAACTAAAAAAGAAATAGAGATAGCACAAAGATAAGACTAAAACGTAGTGGAAAGGTGAAGAATCCCCCCCCCCCCCAAATACAGTCTTCTGCCTCCCTATTTATAGTATCAAGATAGTGTTTTTCCGCTTGAAATTAGGCGGGGGTTTGAAATCAAATAACTGTTTGAATCATAATCGAATCTCGGTAGTTGTTTTTTTTTTTTTTTTTTTCGAAATGTCAGAAGGGTTTTTGCCCTTTTATGTTGACTGAATTCGTTGTAGGAGACAAAGATGGCAGACGCATGGGGGGCAACAGTGAGTGGAGGTGCAGGGATGGCAGGAGAGGAACGTGAGTGCGAGAGGGGAGTGGCGGAGATGGTGAGGGAACGAGAAAAAGAAGAGAGAGAGAGAGTGAAGGGTTGGTGAGGGAGGCGGAAAATGAAAAGGAAAAAAGAAAGGAACCCTAGGGGTTCCTTTTCTTCACGGACTCGGGTCGGGTCTGGTCGGGTAGAGTTAATTGGGCTGGTCCGTTTTGGGCTGGCCAATTAATTTAAATATGGGCTGATATAAATGTAGGTTGGATATTAAAATGTGGGTCGCTTATTTGGGTAGGGAAATAATATCTGTATTTTGGGCCATTAAATTGGCTGAAAATTGTTGATCATTCCTCCGCTATTTAATTATTTTTTAGGATTCTAATTTGATAACTGGTATAATATATATTATATAAAGACAACAAATAATTAATATGTAAAATAAATATTTTGCAAAGTATTGTCTTGTAATTAATTTGACGATTCCAAACCCGAAAATAAAACGATGATGAAAAAATTTGTAGCAAGGTGATGCTCGTAATGTTTTAAAGATAAAATAGTGAAAATAAAGTATTTAGCTCGTCAATAAATTTAGACGCCCGAGTAAATAAAATCAAATAAAGGAGGGACAAAATTGGGTGTCAACAAACGTCTAATTCATTTAACATGAATTATGCTATTAAGGCTTATAATATAGACCAAAATAAAATTTAAGTCTTTTGTATTAAAGTCCATAGGAACGTTACAAATAGTCTTTTTATTTTTGAGCTATTAAATAGAAAATATTATTTTTCTAACAAAAACAACACTAGACTGGTTGAAGAGTACAAAGCTCCACCATAAGAATACCTTTCTTCAATTAAATAAAACTCTCTCCTTTAACTCACTATTTCATGCCATCTATAATTTTCTCTACACCCCAACAAAATAAGAATGACTTCTAATTTATATGTGAAGAAATTCATCCTTGGAGTGAATTGGATGAGTAGTGGAAGAAGGGTAATCAATTGAGAGAATATGAAATAGTAAAGAGTTAAAGTTATGAGAGTTACAAGAGAAATAATTGCTACATTCAACCATAACTAACACGGAGTATGATTATGATTTAATGAGATAGTGGCTGAATGAGTTTCAAGGGTAACCAAGGGGACACTTTTTCTGCGACCAAACAAAATGTGGTAATTGAGGCACTTTAATATGAGATATCTTTAACACTCCATTTAAAATGCTTATTAGAACAAACAGATATTACAAATTACTCCCTCAATCCTAATTGACGTGGCATATTTTTTTTAGTTTGTTTTAAAAAAAATATAACCATTTTATATATGAAATTAACGTAATCGTAAAATTTAATTTAATTTACTCTTAATGAGATAAGTTAATAACCACATAAATGTCTGAGATTATTTAGATCACAAATTTTAAAGTTTTTCTTCTTAAACTCTATTTCCGGTCAAAGTGTCAAATGGTGTTTCATAAATTAAGATGGAAGAAGTTAGATTTTATGTATCGTACCTTATGTGAAAGATACATAAAATCTGGTCATTTAAAAGATAATACAACTATTTAACAAACTGACTGTTAAATTTATCGAAAAATATGAAAAATATGAAAAATAAAAGGATTTAGCAGAATTTACCTTTGCAGGTGCAATTTTTGATATTTAGTGTATCTATGGTGTTGATGCAATTATTTGAGATGCAATTTCTGCTAAATTCTTTTTATGTTTGATGTTGTTTTTTGTGTTGCAATTTTTAAAATTGAAGGAACTTTCTTGGTGTCTCTCAGTTATATAAATGTTTCATTATAAATTTTTTTGTTAAATTTGATAGACATATTTGTTAAATATTTTCGGTAAAACCGAAAGTGTTCAAATTTGACAAACTTAAAAGGATCAAAATGCTCGCAAGTATATACTTAAGAGACTACTATTTAAACTTCCCCACAAACATAATGGACCATATAATCATCTTCTCGAGTAAAGTTTCTAAATTTATTACTAAGGGAAAAGGGTCAAAAATGCCCCTCTACTTTGGAACAAGGGCTAAAAATATTCTTCATTACAAATTTGGGTCAAAAATATCCTTACCGTCATTAAAGTTTTCAAATATACCCCTGTGTTAACGGAAATTTCCAACATAACCCGATTTCATTTTTAAACCCGCTCAATTTAAACTCTACCCAACTACATAAAAAACACACATGCGGCCAACTTGTTCCCGAGTCCTATATTTGGAGCCACTAGGCACAGGAGCGGGTCACCCATATGCTTTTTTTTTATTTATTTCGGTCGGGTTTAAATAGAGCGGATTTAAAAATGAAATCGGGTTACGTTGGGTATTTCCGTTAAGACAAGGCTATATTTAAAACTTTAATGATAAAAGGGGTATTTTTGACCTAAATTTGTAATGTAGGATATTTTTAGCCCCTTTTCCAAAGTGGAGGGACATTTGGCACGATCAAAAATGCGGTGAGAGTGTCCCACCTTTTGTTTCCAGATGACACTCTTGTGTTTTGCGATGCTGACTGAGCCCAGTTATCTTATTTGAGACAAGTGTTAACATGGTTCCAGGTGGTCTCAGGGCGAAAAATCAATCTTAGAAAATGCGAGATCATGCCTAATGGCGAGGTGGAGAATGTCAAGGCTTTAGCACAACTTTTGAATTACAAGGTTGGGCCTCTACCAACTCCTTATTTGGGGATACCATTAGGAGCATCTAATAAAGACAAAGCGGCTTCGAATCCAATGATAGAAAGGGTAGAAAAAATACTTCCAGGCTGGCAGAAGAGGTACTTATCCAAAGGGGGGAAGGAAGTGTTAATTAAGAGCATGTTCTCGAGCATTCCTACATACTTCATGTCTTTGCTTCAAGCTCATGTTGGTGTTACAGAGAAGTTGGAAAAACTGCAGAGAGATTTTTTATGGAATGACTCAAGAGGGGGAAAAGAAGCTTCACTCAGTGGATTGGAAGTCTGTAACCACACCAAAATGTTAGGGTGGCCTTGAAATTAAATATCTAAGGGTCTTTAATAATGCGCTTTTAGGAAAGTGACTATAGAGATTCGGGGTAGAGGTAAATGCTTTTTTTTGGGGGGGGGGGGGGGGGGGTGATTGCGGAGAAGTATGGAGTTATGGAAGGGAGGTGGAGGACTAAAAATGCTCCACTTCCCTATGGTTATTGGCTATGAAGGAATATCTTGAAAGGGTGGGAAGAGTTCAACGAGTTCCTTTTAAGTGAGTGAGGGAGTAGGGTGAGTTTTTGGGGTCATAAGTGGCATGGAAATAATATTTTGAGACTTCACTTTCCCTAACATGTATAGGATTTCTTTCCAAAAAAGGAAGTCGGTTTACAATTATTTAGTTTACAAGTGGGAGAAGTGTTTTGAGATTTGAGATTTAGGAGAACCTTGCAAGATTGGGAAGTTGGAGAATTTCAAAACCTGGTTAGTTTGCTCAACCAACAAAAAATTACTATGGGGTTGTCAGGATGTTTTGAAAAGGGAAACGGGAGGAAACGACGCCTTTTCCGTTAAGTCATATTTTGTGAAACTTATGGGGAGAGAGGTGATTGTTTTCCCACATGCCTCGATATGGATCCCTACAATCCCGATAAAGGTGTGCTTTTTCACATGGTTAGCTACGAAGGGGGTGATTTTGACAGCGGAAAACTTGAGGAAGAAGAATATTACATGTGTTAGTTGGTGCTTTATGTGCAATGAATTAGGGGAAGACATAGATCACCTACTCTTACATTGCCGGGTAGCATTTCCTTATGGGGGGAGTTGATGAGATGGTTTGTTTCGAGTGGGTAATACCGAGAACTGTGAAAGAAACTATGTTTAACTGGGCTCGTAGAAGACGGAGGAGAAGATGCAGGGCATGTGAAGTTGCCTCTTTAGCGCTGATGTGGACCATATGGAGTGAGAGGAATAGGAGAGCTTTTGATGGAATAGAGAGAGATTTTATACACCTGAAAAAAAGCCTCTTTTCCCTTATTTCTTTCTGGTGCACCTATGGCCATGGGGTTACCTTTTATATAGATGATTGGGTGACTTTTGTATAGAATCATGTATTTTTGTAGGATTTTCTACTTTTTTGGTATACTTCTTGTATACGATCTAGTTAATGCCCTTTTTGTTAATAATATTCTTACTTCATCAAAAAAAAGGAGGAATACATCCCAAATTCTAGCAAGTTGCCGCAAATCATTTACCCAGTCTATTAGTAGAGAATCGAAAAAATAAAAGAATAAGAATCAGATAAGTAAATTAAGTTGCAGAACAGAAGTAATTGGTTGTCACCGTTGGTTGTAGATGAAAGTGAAGTTAGTCATTTGAACTAGTTCATGAAATTGATTGCTCTAGGACGTTTCTTTCTTCATTTATATCATTGTCTTTCTTGTGAGACCCGGGGAAGCTAGCTATGAGTTTTCCATCTCCTTAGTTTACTGGAATTTCTTGTAAAGCCTTAAGCTTTGAGCATCTTGATGAGTTACTACAGCACCTCTCCCTCCATTAGCAAGCAGCTTACTGCAAGCTCAGTATGATGCTAAGGTGCTATTGAGGTCTCCCATGAATGCCATAGCTTACTAGTTTTGTATCTTAATGACTGACAGGACTCAAAGAAATATATGTGTCATAAATATCTTGATAAGTTAAACATTGTCTAAACAGCTTTGTTATTTTTCATAATCGTGCATCCAATAGTCATGACCAATTACAATTGTAAAGTAGTATTCCACCCATCCCAATTTATGTGACACTTTCTTTTTTTACTCAGTTCCAAAAAGAGTGACATTTTTTTTAGTTAGTTCCAAAAAGAGTGACATCTTTCTATGTTTAGTAACAAATTAAGTTTAAAACATACATTTTACCCCTAATGAGATGATTTATGGCCACACAAATATCTATGGTTTGTTTTAGACCATAAGTTTCAAAAGTCTTCCGTTCATTCTTAAACTTTGTGTCCAGTCACGCACCTTCACGTAAATTGAGACGGAGGGAGTAGCAATGTTCAATCCTGAAGCTAAGATTTTATCGGCTAATTGCTACCTACTGGAGCAAGTTAAAGTGAGTAGGGAGCCGTCCTCCTATGCCTCAGCAGCAGAACATTTTATCTCCACAATATGAGCAATTTCTTAACATTGAGCAATTTCTTTTGCCAGGTAATTTCGTCATTGATGTTAATACCAATGTTATAACTCGTGAATTTTCTTTCAGTAGGTGGTAACTTTGAAACATCATGAAGAAATGGTTTCTGTATTATGCTGTGTACAATACTTATGGTGGTACCAAATGCTGTTTTGTTTGCGAGTTATCATCAACAACGACAAGCCAACAACTAGTCGTTACTCACTACCAGCTTTGAAAGGTAAATTTATGAATTTACTCTGTGCTGAAGTGTATAAGATCCGATTAAAATTGTGTCAGCTTCAGTTTAGTCCCCCAAACTTCATTTCTACCGATCGAACCTTTAAAGTTTTAAAAATGAAGCAAAGACCCTGGGTGTAGAGAACTTGTAATTGGGTACCAGCAAACTACATGTGTTTAAGTTACTATTAAAATAATTTATTTAGACGATAAATCCGTGGCATAGAGACATATAGTTAGTTAGTTACTCAAGTTGATAAGGGGATTGAGTCAGCTGGTGGATTAATGGCAATACTGTTGGTTCGTATAGTTTGGTTGTGTTATACTACTATTAGAAGAGAATTAGACGCGGTTTGAAATCCTTCTTTAATCCTCTGCTCAAGATAGGAATAGCAAATCCGATTTCATGAATGAAAATGTTGTTATGATTTATTTTTATTTTTGGAGAAAGATGCAAACAACAAGGTAGAAATATTAATGAAAATTGTCTCATATAAATTTTATTAATCATAAGCCTTTATATAGGCACATAAAGTAGTAGACTCCTCCTACAACTAAAGTACTAGACTCTTACTAAGAACTGAATATTCTACTAAAGACTATTAGACTCCTCCTTTAACGAAACAACTAATTATTTTAGAAAATAGTAGCAGTAACAGATGCAAAATCCAACACTCCTCCTTGTTTCTGTTGCTGCAATCTAGAAAATTTGTTCCTCCTTAATTTCGATTCTAGCAATTTGTGTTTGTGGATTTCTTTTTTGGGTATTTTTGAACTTGCACACATCGGTAACATGAGTCTTTCTTCTTCTTCTTCTTCTTCTTCTTCTTGAACTCAATTTTGTTGAATTTTTTCATCACGTGCTTCAAGTATTTCTCCGTGATAATTTTTCTATTCCGTCGATTGAAAATAATTGTGTAACTTTTATTTTCAAACAGAAGAGAATTATTCTTACACATTGTAAAATTGCTTAACTTCATCTTTACTGACCAAATATCATAGTTTTCAGCAGTGAAGGTTTGTGTGACATTCAAAGAGAGACTATTGCTTGTCATGGTTGAAAAAATAAGGTTAAAAAGTAGTATTGGTTGAAAATTGGTATGGGTTAAAAGTGGTTGAAAGTATTCTTTTTCACAGACCCATTAATATTAATGAAATACCACTGTTATGATTTTTTATTTTTTTTTGGAGAAAGTTGCAAACAACAAGTAGAAATATTAATGAAAACTGTCTCATATAAATTTTATTAATCATAAGCCTTTATATAGGCACATAAATAAAGTAGTAGACTCCTCCTACAACTAAAGTACTACACTCTTACTAAGAACTGAATATTCTACTAAAAACTATTAGACTCCTCCTATAACGAAACAACTAATTATTTTAGAAAACAGTAACAAATGCAAAATCCAACAAATGTTCCACCAACTATACCCTTGCAGATATTATATTTCCTGCTTGGGCCACCATCTTCAAATCAAACAGAGACTGCACTGTACATATTGGAAACTAACAGAAAAGACAAGCATTGACTTATTGATTTAAATTATCCAACCATTACTTTAACTGTTAGAGTGTTAGGAACTTTGGATAGAAAACCGAACAGGCAACATCTAGATGATCAGTTTCTAAGGAAACTAGTTGTTGGATTGCTAGAGTCTCCACATAAACAAGAAAGATTAGGTTCCTTTTTTTATGCAGGGTGGCTGCATGTCCCTTGCGTTGTTGTGAACCTTCTAGAGTTAGCCATAATAGGACCAAGTATTGAACCAATAATACAAATTAACGTAAATGGTGAAACAGGTAAGCCAAATATTTCTTGAAACCCATCTAGTGTGCCTCACTCTATCTTGTAAGAGGCACCACATTATCCTTCTTCAGGTTGGAGGACAAGCTTAGCTATACCTTCGATTCACAGCGTAGAATTCGCCAAATCAGTTCAGCTGAATTTAGAGCAAGAGAGTTAATTCATCTCGAAGTAGTAGTGATTCTTCTTGCATTTAATGAGACACCTCTGTTTATAAGCAAGATGCTCCAAGCAGCATAATAGTCTGAGCATAATGGCCACATGCGTGTCTATTTTTCCATTGATATTGCTTTTCGGCTCTCAAGTCCAATCTACTAGTCCTTTGAAGGAATTATGCTTTGTTTCAAATATCCAGTCAATTAAGAAGTATGTTGGGATCTTTAATTCAATTGATCTCCATTCGTCCCCTTCAAACAATTTGGATGGAATTGATGATGATTTGGACAAGATAGAAGATGATTGTTTGAGGTTCAGTTCGATGGGTTCTATGTCTAAGTCTGATTGTGGAACAATTATATCCCATCTCTTATCGCCATCCATTCACCATCTTGATGATGGTTTTACAGCCGTTGGATCTTTATACTTATAAGCAGCTCATTTTTTATTAGGTGTCAAGTAATACGTGTACATACATAGTTTAGGTATATTCCTTATTTATTTTGTCTTGTAGAGTGTAGTTATATTTTTGTCCTTGTATTTTCTAGGATTATTACAAGTGTACGTATAGGATAGAATTCAGTACATATAGGATAGAATTTAGTATTCCCATTTTAGTGTATATATACACTGGTACAGATTAACAGAAATACAACACAAAAGAAAATTTTCTCATTTCTTATCTTTTGATTTAACCATTGCACCATGTTATCAGAGCAATAGGATTTAAATTCATTTTCTTCTTTTTTTAAGAAAATCTCTTTTCTTTTCATATCACTAAGCTATTATCATGGTAAACGTCACTGATTATGTTCAAATTTCAGATGAAACTTCTCTTCCACAAGTCACAGAACCTGTTGCAGCTTCTACTGAAAATGCTGTGATAGATGCTAATCACCCCTTTTACCTTCATCCATCTGATTCACCTGGTATGACCCTTGTCCACACTGAGTTTGATGGAAAGGGATATGGTGGTTGGCGTAGGGGAATCCTTTTTGCCTTGTCTGCTAGGAACAAGATAGGATTCATTGATGGAACTATCGCCAAGTCAACAAACAACTCTGATACACTCAAGTCCTGGACAAGGTGCAATGACATGGTGATTTCTTCGATCTTGAACTCTCTTTCAAAGAAGATATCTGAGAGTGATCTTTACTTAAACACTGCAAGGGAAATCTGGGAAGAGCTTGAGGAGATATTTGGTCAAAGCAATGGACCTCAGCTCTTCCAACTGCAAAAACAAATCACTGAGCTAACACAAGCAAATCTGGACATTGCTGGGTACTACACTAAGTTAAAGAGACTATGGGATGAATTAGACAGTCTTAGTGTTTCTCAAACTTGTAATTGTGATTGTTCTTGTGGAGGTAAGGAAAATACACATAAGTCTGAGCAAGATGTAAGATTGATTCAGTTCCTTATAGGACTGAATGATGCTTATGCTGAGCCAAGAAGCAATTTACTAATGTTGGTTCCTTGACTCTTAGTCAACTATGCTTATTCTCTTCTCATCAGGAGCATTTTATGCTAGCAAGCAGTCCTATGGGGTTCATAAGGGAAACACAGAGAAGAAAACAGTTACTGAAACAAGGAAGTATGCTAGTTCAAGTTTTTTTTTTTTTGTAGCTATTGTAGGAAACCAAACCACACTGCTGAGAATTGCTACAGGTTGATAGGGTTCCCTACTGATTTCAAATTTACTAAGACCAAAAATATTGGACAAGCAGCAAGAAGTAATGCTGCATATGCTGCTGTGCAAAGTGAAGTACAGACAGGGGAGAAACCCATGACTCAGGATCAATTTCACAGCTTGAATCAGCTTCTTCAGCATGTGAAACTTGGAACAGATGGTGAACAAACTAATGTGGACAATACTTCTGCCAATTGTGCTAGTATTCCTAGAATTTCCTCTTCTAAATCTTAAATTAGTGTGTCCTTAAACTCTGTTACTTGGATCTTAGACTTTGGTGCTTCAGAGCACATGACATCTGAATAAATCTTCTTTTTAATATTAAGTTCCTTCCTAAACCCATTTATGTCAATCAACCTAATTCAACTAGAGCTCTAGTTTATCATTCAGGTTCTGTTACTTTCTTTTCTGGATTCACTCTTACTCATGTGTTGTTTGTCCCTTGTTTCCATTACAACTTACTATCAGTTCACAAATTATGTCTCCAATTCAAAGCTATTCTAAGTTTCTCTGTTTTGGGTGCAATTTTGTAGGCCCCTTTAATGAAGAGGCCACTAGTTCTTGGTAAGGTTAGTAAGGGTCTATATCTTCTGGAGTCAAATAATTCAAGCCACCTCAAGCCTAGAGCCAATCAAGCTAGTTTAGGAAATGTTCTCAGTAGTTTTGTTTGTAATCAAAGTGCTCATGCACCAGTTTTAAATTCCAGTGTTCCTGTTTGTAATCAAAGTGCAGTTGCACAAGTTTCTAGTCCTGGTTTTGTTTCTGTTGATGTAAGCATTTGGCACAATAGGTTGGGACATATGCCTTTTCTAATATGAGAAATATTGCTACTATTTCTATTTCTACAAATATATCTCCTTGTGATGTTTGTGCTAAAGCAAGACAATCAAAATTACCATTTCCTTCTAGCAACATAACATCTAAACACATTTTTGACCTAATTCATGTTGACACTTGGGGACCATAAAAAGTACCTATGATGGATTCAAATATTTTTTAACTATTGTGGATGATTATTCTAGGGGAACTTGGACCTTTCTTTTTTGGACAAAATCAAATGCTTTTACTGTCTTAAAACAAATTTTGGCTATGGCTCAAACTAAATTCACACAAAAGTAAAGGTTATTAGAACTGACAATGCTTTAAAACAGGGAGGTAGTGTATAATCCTCTGATTTCCTTACTTCTCAAGGGATAATTCACCAAACATCTCGTGCTTATTCTCTACAACAAAATGGAGTTGTGGAGAGGAAGCACAAACATATCTTTGAGACATGTAGAGCTCTTTTATTCCAATCTAATTTACCTATCAAGTTTTGGGGAGAGTGTGTCACGCCCCGAACCATGGCCTGGGCGAAACACGACACTCGGTGCCTTACTGCATGTGACCGAGCGAACCTCATGGCTTGCTGAATCACCATGAGGCATAACATGAGCAGAATATAATGTGAATGCATGATGAGCCTTTATAAAACGTAATAAATCATAATACTTAATAAAAATACTTGTTTAAACATGAGTGCGGAAATAACATGAATGAGCCAAAAATGGCTATACAACTCTGAAAGTCTGACATAACATAACTGACTTGTCTAGTCTATGAAACCTCTAACACAAGTCTGAACATGGAAAACATATTCGCTGGGACAAGGCCCCCAGCATACCTTAGATGCATAACTAATCATAAAGCAAAAGTTGACAAAACCCCGAATGAGGTGGGGCTCACCAATAAGACGATACGAATGCTGTCCTACTGAGCAGATGGGTCGTCCTGTATATCAGTACCTACATCGTGAAATGCAGGTCCACCGGGCAATAGAAAGGGGACGTCAGCACTTTGAATGTTCTGGTATGTAAAGCAACTTAATGAAATAACATGAGACATGAAATAATAATGATAAGAGCTGAAACCTGGTTATGAACATGAATACATATATTTATATATAATATGGTAAAAAAATATCATAGGTAGGGAGAGCAATAACTTATAACCGATCCATGGTCTGGTGCTTGCGTCCCGCCAGCAGAATACTCAGTCCTTGCCAAGGAACATGAGATTTAATAAAATATGAAAGGATCCAGTCATTATGAGAGATCGTCCAGGACATGGGTGGAGCGATCCTCATCCTACGGTGACTACGTAGTTTCAGGCTATCTGAAGCCCTCCTCGGTAATTAAAACAACTCCCAAAAACATGAACATGTAAAATAAGTGGCACTTGCTGCCCATGGTTTTCATGAATATAACTTGCTTGTATGAATATCATGAATTATAGCTTGCTTGCATAAACTTGTAAAACATGTATAGTATTTTCTTGAAAATAGCATAATATATCATAAACTAGCATGCATGAACCCATGGAATGAGATATATGAGTTTTTCATAGATTACGGACAGATTCTTAATAATCATAAAGAAATATTAAGAACTCAATGATGGAATTATAACAATTCATACATAATATAATCATTGACATGGACCTAGGGTTATTATGAACATGGTATAGAAACCCTAGTTTTCGTAAAGAATCATAATTTATGGATTATGAGGCATGGGGAAGAACAATGATGTTCTCACACGTAGATAGTAACTCTACATACCTTAGTCACTCCAAAACTTGAATGAAAGACTTGAGTTTTGAAGAAGATTTCCAAAATCTTGAATTCTTGAACCTTGAGATAGGTTTTCTTGAAACCCTAATTTAGGAATGATAATTTCTTGATTAGATTATTAGAGTATATGTTGGAATTGAGTTGGAATAATTAGAGTCGGCTTACCTTGGTGTTCTTGATGATGGAGAAGGGTCGGGGGTCCCTCTAGGGCTTGCAGGAATGAAAAATAATTATTTGAACTGATATGGACGAATATATATTGTTCTGGAAAATTAAATTTTACGTTCGGCTAAATACTGGCCGTATTTTGAAAGACGGGCCGTATTTTGAAATACGGTCCGTATTCCGTATGGACTGAACTGCGTCTCTTCAGTAAAATGATCATAACTCTTCGCACGGATGTCCGTTTGACCCCCATAATATACCGTTGGAAAGGTATTTTAAAGATTTACAACTTTTATCGAGGAAATTTTCCCTAATTCCAAATATGTTTTGAAATACGAGCCGTATTGTAAAATACTGTCCGTATTTAACGATGTAACCTCTAAGTGTCAAATTCCAGAATGCTCAGAAATATTTGGTACCAGTTTACGACTTGAAATAGGGGCCGTATACTGAAATACGGTCACTGTTCATGGGCGTAAAC
Organism: Lycium barbarum; assembly: GCF_019175385.1. Lineage (NCBI taxonomy): Eukaryota > Viridiplantae > Streptophyta > Magnoliopsida > Solanales > Solanaceae > Lycium > Lycium barbarum. Next base: position 126,213,865 of record NC_083344.1, read on the forward strand.
CACCATCTTACAACTGAAGAGGAAATTTCAAATTCCCACATTCTTTATCTGGTTTTCTAAGTCTAGGATCATGGTCAAAGCTTAGAATAAAGGTACGGGGTGTTACAATATCTCCCCCTTGGGATCATTCGTCCTAGAATGATGGGTCATGGTTAAGAAAATGGCTGGACATGGCTTGAATATATGAACATGAAAGAAACATGACGTAAAACATAAGAGCTTGACATGGTGGGAACATGGTCACGTGGGAACATGGTCACGGATCATGAGAACTGAATACGTGATTACATGGAAACATGTACATGGGGAACATGAAACTGAGTAGCACTTACATGAATGAGAATCATGAAATATTTGTCCTTGATTTATAACTAGTCATTAAGAATCGCTACTAACTCTGGAATCTACAAAATTTTATGGCAGGACTTCCTTCATAATTCAGACCCTCACAACATTTCTCAAACGCCTGTCAGCTAACTAAAGTACCAACACACAACTCACATATTATCTTAATGTGATTACTGAATCTTGAATGTAGCTAACATAAATACTGAGCTGGCTTGAACACACGGATATTGGTTGAATGATTACATGATTACTATACATGGGGTTTGGAAGAAATGCGTAGGCACGAATGACATGAGTATTGGAAATAGGCACGAACATGACATGATTACCTGGGCGTGAGATGCATAACGTGGGACATAAATACACGAAGACTGGATGACATGAATACATGAGTGCTAAACTGTCATGAGATACGAATACGTGTGAAAATGGATATCGTAACATGGGATCTGAATGTCGAAAACATGATTGTTACAACATGTGGGTTGAATACTAAGCGCGTGTAGGATTTGGATGCTTAGAGACTTAATCACAGATGTTCGTATGTCACCATGGTAATATGAGATAGGAGTATGACTTAGGCTTTGAATGTAAGCGCAAATCGATGTGAATGCGACAGACTTGAGTCGTATAACAAGAATATGATCCTACCATAGGTATTCATAAATCTCTAGCATAGGCATGACATGAATACGTCGAATCTAAGTAGAATATTCCTGAGATAAGTACCACAAGGTACATGAAAAGATATCTATTTGAATATAGGAATGCACCTTACTTCTGATTATCTTGTTAGCTGTTAATCATGATTATGAATACCTTAGCTCATCTTGCTCATTCTCGTGAGCGAATTATGCAGTACTGAGAGAAAATGAATTATTGGTACTATTCACATGAGATACTTTGCTTTAGAGAACAGACATGACATGGTGCATTGTACATGGAGGACGTAATGTGGAACATGCGTACATGGGAACGTGATTCATATGGCATGAAACGTGAATAGCATGACATGGGGCATGGGACCATGAGCAACCTGACATTTATATAAGTACATCATAGATGCATATCATGGCGTCTGGACCTGATTTCATGAGTATTGAGCTAATAATAAGGCATAAGTGTGATTTGCATGGAGTACAATTGTAGGCTCACTCTTGGGTCAGAGACATAAGGCATGGCTAAAACATTACCTTTAGGATTTAGATATACCGAAAGAATAGGACATGGTTCAATATAACTTACTCTTATCACCGTGAGTAAACGCCCTTGTTATAAATAAGGCTCATGAAAGAATGGATTATAGGCATGAATAATTCGTTCCTCGAGCATCTAAGACATGGGTAAAAAGTCACCTTGAACATAACAAGGCCTAGATACTTAACGAAAGGAAAAAGAAAAAAAATCATGTCATCATGATCGTAAAACATTAGCTAAAGGAACATAAGCACGAATTACATAGAATCATGGGTAGGACATCCATCTTAGCTCACCTTCATTGTTATCTGACAAAATGATTGTTACGATACCGCTATAAGTGGGATGCATAGCGAAATGGATTGGGGCACAAGTATGTGGTAACATCGATAAAATAATCATAGGGGTCAAGATCATCATCAGATTTGAAAAGCACTTAGATGCTAGAACATGGACATAAGTATAAAAGCATGATATATACGTGAGACATGAGTGATGTAACTTTAGACATGAGCACAACCTGATGTGCAAAACATGAAAGAATATTTCTTTTGCATGGATTACTATCATTATGGAGTCTTGGTTCTTGAATTATAAGCATGGAGTGTAAAACACTAACTTGGGCATGAAATAAGTACGAAAGGCACGAGTAGAGTACGTCTGGGCATTAGTACTGCATAGTACATGAATTACTCTAGAATTGGAACCGTTATACCCTTAAAATCTGCTCGATCTAGAACTTTATCTTATAACATAATTGCCTAGTACTTGATCTCAACGGCATGACAAAAATGATTTCTACACACTTTATCTTAGCTACATGAAACTGTGATCTTCTGACATAATCTCCTCAACACCTATGAACTTACGAAACACATAATCTATTTCAGCACCTCATCGCACGATCTCCCTCTTAGTTTCAAAGGATGACGTTTAAAGCCTGTGGATCTCTCGAGTTAGCGATAAGTGGTCATCTAATGGTTCTGCTAATTTCCTCTAAAATACTGATGACTCATTTATTCTGCTTACTTCACGCAATTCTTACTTAATGGGAAAACCGGATTACTTAAATGAACAGGTTTCTAATGTACATAACTGGCATACTAGCTTTGTGATGAGTCGTAAAATTACGGGATATTCGATGCTAATTCCTTAAGCTTTTGTGACTCTTTAAGCACTTTTGTTGTTACTTTTTGTGTATTTATGTTGTTTTGTAGGATAAGATGCCCGGAGAGCATAACGGAGCAAAACGGACCAAAATAGAGCAAAAATAGAACAAATCAACACTTTCTGGCAGCATATGCTAATAGCAGATGGTGCAGCATGTTGTGCATGCAGCATCTGCGAGTAGCAGATGGTGCAGCATGTTGAACATGCGAGTAGCATGTTATGCAGCATATGCTGACAGAGAAATTGGCACAACATGCTATGATTTTGGCACAACATGCGACTAGCATGTTGCACCTACGACACAACATGCGACTAGCATGTTGTGCATGAGGGAATTATTGTCCAGATTTTGTTCCCGTTTTTGAAATGATATAAATACTCTTTTAGGGTTTGTAATAGACATCTTTGGCAGTTTTTCATCAAGCTTTGGAGGCTAGGGTTTCATCTACACCAGTGGAGGAGAAGATTAGAGCACCTTAATGAGATATTTCTTAAACCATTCTTCAATTCCTTGCTTTGTATTGTATATCTAAGTGTGTAGTATTTATTTTCTTCACTTGAATTTTGTTTATGGAAATATTCTAGGATTAAAGTGTTAGATGAAACTCTTGTTTTGCTTATGTATTGAATGATTTTTATTGCTATTGAAGTGGGTCTTTGTTGATTTAATTAATCTTGTTCTTTCATGTTTCTTAAGGGATTAGCTAACCCTAAGACTCGCCCATTTACTTTGATTGAGCTCAGAAGAGGAAATCTAGGTTGGGAAATATTAATTAACAAGAATTTGGGTCATTAAACTCATCTAATAACTTGATCTCGGAAGAGGATAGTTACTTGAGGTTAAATTTATTGTGCCTAATATCACACTCTAAGGCTTGGAAAAACTTAAAGTGAAATTCATTGATTTGGTTGGAAGATTTTCAATGAGATTTTAGAAATCATTATCTATCAACATAAACCCGCTCTTAGTTGTAAAATTATAAAATACATTGGATCGTTACTTGAGTGTAATCTCCTATTATCCATGCTTGTGGTCATTGATCATTTTACTTGCTTTCTAGGTTAGTTTACATTTCCACATTAGTTATAATTTTCTCAAACAAAACCAAAATATTTTCTGTCGTTTGGCTTTAGCTTAGTTGGTGAAAGTTCCTTACTTTCTTAATCGCCTAGCATATTGTTCCCTGTGGGATCGACCCCGACTCATAGTTGGGTAAATTATATTGCATACGACCGTGTACACTTTCTCATTGAGGAGTGGATTTGGACATTATAAAAAATGGCGTCGTTGCCGGGGAACAATTTGGCGTATTTGAGTTAGTTTGGGATTTTAGCTTACTTGCTTTGGTCTAAACTTGTGAATACTTGTGAAAATGTGTTTGTGACTTTTTTTTTGTGTTTTGTGTTTTGTGTTTAGTTTTTCTTTTATTTTTACTTTTGTCTCTATGGCATCTTGGAATGAAAATGGATTTGATATTTTGATGGTTGCAATTTATATTTTGATGACCCATGCTCGTATTGTGGAGGGCCCCACTTTTGGCAAGATTGTAAAAATTTTCCCGGGAGAGAGATGTGTGCACAGTCTCAATTCTATGATGGGAATATTTGTAATATATGTGGTAGTCAAGGTGGACATTGGGGTGATTGTCCCAATTATTTTGCTTCCCCTCCCCCAAATTGTTCTAACAAAAATGTTAGTTGTGCTTTTGAGTTTGATAGGGAAAATGACATGGCAAGTGAAGGACAAAGTGCCGGATATAAAGGCATCATGGCAATGCTTCAAACATACTTAGATCGAGAAGCTAAAATGGAGGAAGAGCGAAAGCTCGTCCAACAATCCATTTTAGAAAATGGAGAAACTATGAAAAGAATGAATGATTCATTTGAGGATGCCAATTCCTCAATTGTCATAAAAGTGTCTACTCCTCAAAATGAATTGGTTGAAGAAGAGATTTCAAATTTAAAAGATGAGCCCGAAAATTCTTGTGACCACAACGAAAGTTGTGAAATTGAAGAAATGGTTCAACTTGAAGAAGAAGAAGAAGAAGAGCATAATCTTGAAGAAGAAATCTCCAATTCTCAAAAAGAAGAAGTTGAGGAAATTTTGAAAAGCATAAGGGGGAGGAATGAAAAATATGGGCAAGTCTTGACCAAATTGTGGGAAGAAGTTCAACGTGGAGATGATGAAACTGTCCAAAAGGTGTATCTCACCGTGGATGGATTTTTACAAGAGTTGGACGACTCTCACAATGAAAAAAAACTTGACAAAATGGAAATTTTGAGCCAAGATTGGCTAATGAATCAAGCTCAACAACTTGAAGCCTATGGAGATCACCGTGAAGGCATTTCATGGATGATGGAAGAATTTCTAAAAATGCATGTTGAGCAAAGTCAAGAAATGGAGCTACTTGAAATTGATATCCAGAAATTGGAGGCCGAATTGAATGCAAAGATTGAAGCATGTAATGCTCAATATCGAAGGGCCATGGATTATAATTTTGAGTTGGTTTCTAATGAAGAAGAGGTCAAGATTAATTTTGATGAGCTAATGGTGAATTGCCAACTGACCAATCCAAAAATAATGCAAGATGCCGAGATTGAAGAAATGATACTAGAGTTGCATAAAAATGTTCATGAAATGGTTTTTGAAGACTCTAGTTCATTCTTGGGTGAGGATCTCAAAAATGAAGCGAATTTGAAATTGAAGCGCATTGGACCACACTCCAACCATTTTTCAGCATTGTGCTTGGTTGATGATATGGAAGTTGAACTAACCGAGCCTATGGAGAATTTTGGAGATGAAGAAAAAAGCGTTTTCATATTGAAGTTTGCTATGACAAGAAGACAAAATGGCATGCCTCACTTACGGGCTAAGAAGTGCAAAATGCGACACCCGAGAGTTGGCCTCCTTGTTTTTCTACCACCGCCCCATGAGCGTCATCATGATCTTGATTCAAAGTTGGGGCGCAAGTTCATATCTTCCAAATGGAGGAAAAAGTGGTAAAGGTAACCGTCGTGCCGCGACGTTAACTTAAGCGCTTGGTGGGAGGCAACCCATCGTTTTAAAAATTTTAAGTCATTTTTGAAATGTTCGTTTTTAGAATAGCTTAGTAGATTATTTTTGACTAATTTGAAAAGTTTCAGAATTTTTGGAATTGTTTTGAGCAGGTCGGGCTTTCAAAGCAGCCACAAACCAGTAGCTGCTGTTGAAATAGATCCCAACAGCCACACCAAGTTTTCAGGTGACATCACTTGCGATTCGCAGGTCATGCCTGCGAGTCGTAGTTGCTGACAGCAAAAACAAAATCAGGTGATATCACCTGCGAATCGCAGGTCATGCCTGCGAGTCGCAGGTACTGTCGCAGGTCGTGACAATAATTAAAAAAAAAATAATTGCCCTCAAACTATTTTGTATTTTATTTTGATTATGTGCAGTGAGGACACTGCAATGTTTATAGTTGGGGGTGGCATGTGGTAGCACATTATATTTTGGTTATGCATAAATTGTGCCCTTGCCGGGATTTTGGCTTATATATGTATATTGTGTGCCCTTGCCGGGTTTGTTTTGTGAACTGTTGGTGTGGTTGTGGCTAGACGTTGCTGCAAATGGAACTTGCTCAAACTTTTGAAGATTTTGTTTTGTTGGCGTGTTGTGGATTAGTCACTTTTATTATTTTATTTTCTTTCTTAGCTTCCTTCATTAGTCTTGTAGTTTAGGTGTAGGTGCTTCTTTGAGGGAAAATACGAAAACTCTTGGCTTGTTTGGTACTAATAGAGTTAGTCTCTTGCATGTGAAATTGAAATGCGAATACCCCTCCAAATTGTTTTGTGGAAGTTAAAAAAAACAAGGTGCATAGGAACGAATGATCTTTGTGACAACTTTTTGGCTCATTTGGTGACTCTCTACCTACTAGTTGTGTTTACTTTGGATTATGAGATATTGCACTAGTTGTTCTTGCTTAGGAAGTGAAATTGATCCATCTTAACTAGTTCATATGCCATGTGTGGTGAGTGTTTGTTGAATAATTCTTGTGTTTACTTTTATCATCTAGAACTTGCCCGGTTAGTCGTTCAATGCTAATTTTGATTATGTTGGTCGGAGAGATGACCTTGGGCTATCTTTGTGATTTTTGAAAAAGCCTCTTTAGCCTTTCTAGCCTACCATTGCATAAATAATATCACTAGTAACCCCATTTGAGCCTACGACCTTTTCTTTATTGCCACATTATAAGTTTTTACCCTTTTTGATGAAAAGTCTCTCTTTTGAACATTTCCCTCCTTGAACATGAAATTGTGAATTTGAGGCCAAAAGCCTAAGTTGGGGGTATTAGTGTTGGTTGAGAGTGGTGAAGGTTGGTGTTGTGGAAAAGTCAAAAGAAAAGAAGAAAATTTGAAAAATACAAAAAGGTTGCAAACTTTTTGTGCAAAAAAAAAAGTTTGAATAATTGGGGAAACTAGTATGCAAAGGAAGGAGTGATGTTTTGAAATGAAGAGGAAAGTGGACAAAAAGTATGTGTAGTGTTCAAAGGGGGCGTAGTCACTTGTATCCCAAATACTTATCCTACCCTTTCCAAAGCATACATTACAATCTTAAAAAAGTGCCTATGTGATCTCCAACCGAATGTTCTTGAGTTAGTGATGAACGAAAATAAGGGCAAGCTTATGGTGTGATATTTGTTAGCAATAGAACTTCTTTGTTGAGTGTGAGCGACTTTTGTGTATTTGTCCCTTGCGTCGTTGTTGTGAATATAGTGATTTTGGGACTTTCTTTCTTGTGATAGATTGGTGATGTTGAAAAATTCAAAGTTGAGTCAACTGAGCATATCTAGTAAGCTAGTGATTTTGAGTCACTTATTGAGGCTTGAGTGTTGTTGCTTGATGGTTTTAAATCTCTATTGCATTCTTGAAATTGTATTTTGAAATGAGGGAGTTATTTGGTTGAAGTTTCACATGCTTGTAGCCTAATTGTTGGTACAACCCAAAGTCATGTTTTTGTGCTTAAAGTGGATCCTCATTGAGATTTTTGTTTTGATTTGCTCGAGGACAAGCAAAGACTTTAAGTTAGGGGTGTTGATGAGTCGTGAAATTACGGGATATTCGATGCTAGTTCCTTAAGCTTTTGTGACTCTTTAAGCACTTTTGTTGTTACTTTTTGTGTATTTATGTTGTTTTGTTGGATAAGATGCCCGGAGAGCATAACGGAGCAAAACGGACCAAAATAGAGCAAAAATAGAACAAAGCAACACTTTCTGGCAGCATATGCTAATAGCAGATGGTGCACCATATTGTGCATGCAGCATCTGCGAGTAGCAGATGGTGCAGCATGTTGAACATGCGAGTAGCATGTTGTGCAGCATATGCTGACAGAGAAATTGGCACAACATGCTACGATTTTGGCACAACATGCGACTAGCATGTTGCACCTGCGACACAACATGCGAGTAGAATGTTGTGCATAAGGGTATTATTGTCCAAATTTTGTTTCCATTTTTGGAATGATATAAATACTCTTTTAGGGTTTGTAATAGACATCTTTGGCAGTTTTTAATCAAGCTTTGGAGGCTAGGTTTTCATCTACACCATTGGAGGAGAAGATTGGAGCACCTTAATGAGATATTTCTTAAACCTTTCTTCAATTTCTTGCTTTGTATTGTATATCTAAGTGTGTAGTATTTATTTTCTTCACTTGAATCTTGTTTATGGAAATATTCTAGGATTAAAGTGTTAGATGAAACTCTTGTTTTGCTTATGTATTGAATGATTTTTATTGCCATTGAAGTAGGTCTTTGTTGATTTAATTAATTGTTATGTCCCGTATTTTCATACATTGGGACGTTTTAAAATAAACGCGACAAGTTAAAGACAAGACTATCTTAAGGTACGAAGTAGAGATTTTAACTTCCGGTTTCGTTTCGAGTCACAATTTATCTACAATTTTCGTTTGGCATTGAAGTATTAATGGAAAATTGGGATTAAACTAACCATAATTGGATTAATAAGTGGGATTGGAAAGACAAAAATCTGCCCACTATTTTAGGCCATGTTTGGCCGTGCACTATAGTGCAAGGGGTCAAGGAATCTTGACCCAATTTAGTGTGATCCACATGTCCAAGGCATGGAGGGGACATATAGACAATAAAATCTGTTCACTCCACATTTTCACAACTCATTTCAACATTCCAAAGTGTAGAACACTTAGAGAGAGAGAGAGAAGCTCTCGGCTAAGAGCTAGCCGAGAGTGAGGTTCAAAAATTGCTCAAAAATTCCAGTTTTCTCCACCAATTTTACTCCTCATCTAGTGTATAAGAAGGTGTAGTAGTTGTTGAAAAGAAACAAGAAAGTGTAGCACCTCAATAGAGTTGAAGTTTCGGCCAAGGTGAAGAACAAGATTGAAAGGTAAGAATGCTTATTGTTCTTGTGTTGCATGATAATTTGAATGTATAGTTCATGCATGTTGTTGTTGGATTGTTGTTGTGGTTGAAGTAGAGAGTGAGCCGTGAGTGTGGTGAAGTCATGATTGATTTCATTTTTCATGTATTGATGATGAATTGAATATGTATCAACAAAGGTAAATGAACAAAGATTGTAGAAGTTTGGTTGTGATGTTGCATGTTGGATATTGGACTGTTTTCTTGAAATTAAAATGAGCCGTGTGCCCTTGGTTCTAATGAAGTCATGCTTAATCTTCTTGTACATGGATTGGAAGTGAATTGAATGTGTTGTAGTATGGAAAAATGGATGAAAATCATGAAGTTGTTGAAGTGGTGTTGTAGCCGTGTGAGTGGACTGTTTTGGGGGGATTTAGGGACTGTTTTGTGTCACATTTGGATTGTTGTTGTTATGGACATTGTGGTGTATTGTATGCATGTTGAATATGTGAATTGAGGTGTTAAAGAAATGAATTATGTTGAAGTGTATAGGCAGTCCAAAACCGTGGACTGTTTTGGTACTAGAAGTTAATTTGTGTGTGTTGAATGTTGATTCTTGTTGCAAACGTCTAGTGAAAGTAAAGTGCAATGATTCAAGTTAAATCTGAAATGAATTGTGGTTTGTTGTAAGAATGAAAATGATGCTAAAACAGTTCCAAGAACCATGAAAGTAATGTTATTAAACGTGTTGTTGTTGTTGTTGCAAGTTAAAACTGAAAAATTGCTAAGCGAGAATGAAAACGTTATGTGTGTTGTTTAGCCGTGTGTATGGGGCAGTTTTGAATGATGTATGGACTGCCCAAGTTCCCTAAGTAATGTTTAAACAAGTTTGGATTGATACATGAAAGAACGATTAGCAATGTTAGCTTGTAGCGCTAGTTGGTTTGAATGTGAACGAAATGTCGTTTAAATGTTAGGAAGGGATTGTGAGCGTCAAAATACGTATTGAATTCCCTTGTAGACTAATTGTAGCTCTTCATATCTTGATATAGGATAAGTGTTTTTGGGCAGCAAGTACAAGTTAGAATACAACTAAACGCTAAAGGTATGTAAAGCCTATTCCTTCTTTCTTTTGGCATGTCCTAGACGTAAGTATGAAACGATATGAACCTTGGGGTAAATTCTATTCTCTAGTTCCATGCATGACTTATGATTCTATATTTCATTAAGGCTATTGTCATGTGCCTACAATATGAGTGACTAATGAATAATGCATGAAAGTTCCTATTCTTAAAGAATTGCACAACTAGAGACATACTTGACTTTCAAAAGCTACACCATGTTAAAGTGATATACGTACATGAAATCTGAAACGTTCCTTGTAATAGTTTGTTGTGAGACTTAAAATGAACTGAATATGAATATTATTTTGACACTTTAGAGCTGGTTAGTTGCTTATCCATTGAGTCTCAAAAAGATAAATTGCATATATGTGGTTGCCTATTATTCTGCTCGTGCCTACCGCTATATCCTTCACTGAGTCCCGGGCCAGGATACGTTTTCATGCGCATGTTTACTATATTATTCATCGATTCCCTCATTAAAGGGTCGGGACACGTTATATATATATATATATATATATATGTGATGATATGATGATATGATGATGATATGATGACAAGATGATATGATGATATGATGATGATATGATGATATGATGATATGGAGATGGTGGCCAGGAGGGCATATATATTTCTTATTACCGAGTCCCTCATTAAAGGGCCGGGACACGTACATGTTTATGATTATGATGCTATGATTTTAATTACCGAGTCCCTCATTAAAGGGCCAGGACACGTAATATATGTTATATACAGAATGATTATACTATGCAGCTTTGATTACAAAACTCTATAATGACATTGATATGAGAATGATACAGATGAAATATGTTCAAAGGCAAGTTTTATGAAATTTTGGTTGTTACATTGAATCCTATATACCTTGTCTCAATATAAGTCTATTACTATGTTTCAAGCTTTACATGCTCAGCACATATTCCGTACTGACCCCCCTTTTTTCGGGAGGCTGCGTTCATGCCCGCAGGTACAGACGCTCGTTTCGGAGATCCGCCAGCTTAGGACACTTATTCAGCTATTTTGGACTGCTCCTTTGTTCCGGAGCTAGCTTGTGGTATAACTCCCTTATGTTGTATTCATATGTGTTTAATTGGGTACGGCGGGGCCCTGTCCCGCCATATGATACAGTCATTACTCTTAGAGGTCTGTGGACATCTGTGTGGGTCTGTTTGTAGTTGTTGATGCGTTTTACGACTATGACTTATGTTTGGGGCGTACCCATTCGTAATGGCAGCCTTGTCGGCTTGCATATATATGTATGTTTGGTATTTTGCATATCGTGACAGCCTTGTCGGCTTGCGTAGGAATATATACATGTTGTTGTTTAAAAAGTGCAACTCCTCAGGAGACAGGTGCCTAAGACATACAAAACTTGACAGCTTTAAAATAACACTCTACCTTTTTATACAAATGAGATCATGACATGTTGATTATAAATGATTATAGTTAACAGATAATATGAGTGTCCAACTCGGGCACTAGTCATGGCCTACGGGGTTGAGTCGTGACATTAATCTTGGTCTTTCATGTTTCTTAAGGGATTAGCTAACCCTAAGGCTCGCCCATTTACTTTGATTGAGCTCGGAAGAGGAAATCTAGGTTGGGAAATATTAATTAACAAGAATTTGGGTCATTAAACTCATCTAATAACTTGAGCTCGGAAGAGGATGGTTACTTAAGGTTAAATTGATTGTGCCTAATATCACACTCTAAGGCTTGGAAAATCTTAGAGTGAAATTCATTGATTTGGTTGGAAGACTTTCAATGAGATTTTAGAAATCATTATCTATCAACATAAACCCGCTCTTAGTTGTAAAATTATAAAATACATTGGATCGTTACTTGAGTGTAATCTCCTATTATCCATGCTTGTGGCCATTGATCATTTTACTTGCTTTCTAGGTTAGTTTACATTTCCGCATTAGTTATAATTTTCTCAAACAAAACCAAAATATTTTCTATCGTTTGACTTTAGCTAAGTTGGTGAAAGTTCCTTACTTTCTTAATCGCCTAGCATATTGTTCCCTGTGGGATCGACCCCGACTCATAGTTGGGTAAATTATATTGCATACGTCCGTGTACACTTTCTATTTGAGGAGTGGATTTAGACGTTATCACTTTGTCAGTCTTGGGGAAAACTCTATTTTGATAACTCTTAAAGGCTGTTCTTCTGTAGCTTGCTCTCTTACTGCTTAGTTGGTTTTATTCTTTCACCAATTTCTATACCTCAAATTTACCTTAAACCCTTTGGGTTCTAACACGCCTTCGATGTATTCAGACAGTTACCCACTTAGTAGTGCTAACTTGACTAAGTAACTCAAATCGTACTTCTACTAACTCTGCTGAAAATTTCTAATTCACTGTATCTATTCAAACTTACTATGCTTCTGTTAACCATTTGCTAGCATCATATTATCTAATTCTTCTCTTAGTACTAAAGTGAAGCATAAGGTTATTTCTAATATTTCCTCCTTATCTGACTCTATTCTGGGGTTGTATACTATTTTTTCTGAACTATGGACATAGATCACACTTAGGGAAATTTCATCTGTCTCAAACAAGGAATTGGAACAACTAACCCCAAACTCCCTATACACTTTCAAAATTATATCATACTATACATATCAGGGATAAATACTTAATCACATAACCTAAGGGGGAATTGTCATATCTTTTATCTCATAGTAATATCTAGTAACTTACTAACGTCATCTCTCTAGGTCTGATCTGAATAAGCTTAAATAATTTAAATCTAACCCTAAAAAAAATTCAATATCGTCTGCTCGTGATTTTCTTATCGCATCAGTCCCTTCCTAGTCATGTGCATAGATCATATGGCAAAAAAATATATATCCCAGAAAAGGTCGAGACTTTTTAGTATTACATGTGGTTGGCTCTTAGGCTATTTCCTGCTCAAAACTACCGTGGACAATTTATGCTTGCTGCGGTTAACTTCATAACATCTTACCTCATGGGGTCTTAAATATGAACCATCACCCTTATACTATAGCTCCATGGTCAAAGAGTCCAAATAAACTTACTCTATAGGGTATATAACTTACGTGTGCTACCATACCAAAATTTGTCTTTCAACTAGTACTAACACCTGATAAACACACCACGCACTATTTGGCAAGTCTTGGGTCTCAAATTTCCTTCTTTCCACTTACACATTTGATACATTCAAAATTCTATGGAAAACGAATGTTACTTACTGCTCTAAACTTCATGGCACAAATTAGAATAATTCCTGATGACTCCATTTGAAAGAAACATATTGATAATGATTAGATTTATATCTTTCTCATCCATTGAGACGTGGCGTATTCGGTAGAATGGGAAGCAACACACTAGTCCGAGTGATTTCTGAGAACATAGCTCTATTGCACGATCTAGAGTTGAAAGAAGTGAGACAAACTTAAATGTCTTGGTGGTCAACTGTTTATATGTGTGGCACGCACACACATATAAAAGTGACCCCACTGGACAAGGTTTTATAGTGCTCTGATACCAAGCTTTGTCACGCCCCGAACCATGGCCTGGGCAAAACACAGCACTCGGTGCCTTACTGCATATGACCGAGTGAACCACATGGCTTGCTGAATCATCATGAGGCATAACATGAGCAGAATATAACGTGAATGCATGATGAGCCTTTATAAAACGTAATAAATCATAATACTTAATAAAAATACTTGTTTAAACATGAGTGCGGAAATAACATGAATGAGCCAAAAATGGCTATACGACTCCGAAAGTCTGACATAATATAACTGACTTGTCTAGTCTATGAAACCTCTAACATAAGTCTGAACATGAAAAACATACTCGCTGGGACAAGGCCCTCAGCATACCTTAGATGCATAACTAATCATAAAACAAAAGTTGACTAAACCCCGAATGAGATGGGACTCACCAATAAGCTGATACGAATGTTGTCCTACTGAGCAGATGTGTCGTCCTGTATATCAGTACCTGCATCGTGAAATGCAGGCTCCCCGGGCAATAGAAAGGGAACGTCAACACTTTGAATGTACTGGTATGTAAAACAATTGAATGAAATAACATGGGCATGAAATAATAATGATAAGAACTGAAACCTGGTCATGAACATGAATACATATATTTATATATAACATGGTAAAAAATATCATAGGTAGGGAGAGCAATAACTTATAACTGACCCATGGTCTGGTGCTTGTGTCCCGCTAGCCGAACACTCAGTCCTTGCCAGGGAACATGAGATTTAATAAAATATGAAAGGATCCAGTCATTATGAGAGATCGTCCGGGACATGGGTGGAGCGATCCTCATCCTACGGTGGCTACGTAGTTTCAGGCTATCTGAAGCCTTCCTCGGTATTAAAGCAACTCCTAAAAACATGGACATGTAAAATAAGTGGCACTTGCTACCCATGGTTTTCATGAATATAACTTGCTTGTATGGATATCATGAATTATAGCTTGCTTGCATGAAAATAGCATAATATATCATAAACTAGCATGCATGAACCCATGAAATGAGATATATGGGTTTTTCATAGATTACGGACAGATTCTTAATAATCATAAAGAAATATTAAGAACTCAATGATGGAATTATAACAATTCATACATAATATAATCATGGACATGGACCTAGATCATGACCATGGTATAAAAACCCTAGTTTTCGTAAAGAATCATAATTTATGGATTATGAGGCGTAGGGAAGAACAATGATGTTCCCACACGTAGATAGTAACTCTACATACCTTAGTCGCTCCAAAACTTGAATGAAAGACTTGAGTTTTGAAGAAGATTTCCAAAATCTTGAATTCTTGAACCTTGAGATGGGTTTTCTTGAAAACCCTAGTTTAGGAATGATGATTTCTTGATTAGATTATTAGAGTATATGTTGGAATTGAGTTGGAATAATTAGAGTAGGCTTACCTTGGTGTTCTTGATGATGGAGAAGGGTAGGGGGTCGTTCTAGGGCTTGAAGGAATGAAAAATAATGATTTGAACTGATATGGACGAATATATACTGTTCTGAAAAATTGAATTTTACGTCCAGCAAAATACTGGCCATATTTTGAAAGACGGGCCGTATTTTAAAATACGGTCCGTATTCCGTATGGACTGCACTGCGTCTTTTCAGTAAAATGGCTATAACTCTTTGCACGGATGTCCGTTTGACCCCCAAAATATACCGTTAGAAATGTATTTCAAAGCTCTACAACTTTCATTAAGGAAGTTTTCTCAAATTCCAAATATGTTTTAAAATACGGGCCATATTTCTAAATACGATCCGTATTTAACGATGTAACCTCTAAGTGTCAAATTCCAGAATGCTCAGAAATCTTTGGTACCAATTTACGACTTGAAATACGGCCCGTATACTTAAATACGGTCATTGTTCATGGGCGTAAACCACCATCTTACAACTGAAGAGGAAATTTCAAATTCCCACATTCTTTATCTGGTTTTCTAAGTCTAGGATTATGGTCAAAGCTTAGGTTAAAGGTACGGGGTGTTACAGAGTGTTTACTTACTGCAACCTTTTTAATCAACAGATTTCCATCCCAGTTACTCAAGTTAAAAACTCCTTATGATTTGATTTTTGGAAAGTCCCCTGATTACTCTATTTCGAAAACCTTTGGATGCTTATACTATGCATCAACTCTTCTAGTTCACAGAACAAAATTGGATCCTAAGTCTATCAAATGTGTATTTTTAGGTTATCCCTATGCTAAGAAATGTTATAAACTTCTTGATCTTGATTTCCATTCAAAAAGGTCTTTATTTCTAGGGATGTCATATTTCATGAGTCTATTTTCGCATTTTCTCACATAAACCAACTTCATTCTTCTTTACCTATTTTTCCTCTATCTTATACCCTAGCACATGAAACAAACCCTTCACACATCACTATTCCCAATCCTTCAACTTCACCCTTCAAATCTACATCAACTACTATATCTGATCTTGCATCTCCACTACACAATTCACCACCTATTTCACCTAATTCATCTAACCGTGTATCCCCACTACACAATCCACCACCTAATTCACCTGATGTACATATGGAGGAACCAGATCATCCAGTACATGAACCTATTCCTATACCTCTTGTCCAAACTCAACCTACCAGACAATCAAGCAAAATGCACAATCCTCCTAAGTACTGTAGATGATTATATATGCAACTCAGTCATCCTCACTGATCTCACTCAAAGTTGCTTCACTTTAACTATTTCTCCTACTGTTTTACCTTTCACTGCCTAATCTTCTTCAAATCAGTAATTATTAAACAATATATCCTACATTTCTGAACCAACCAGTTATTATCAAGCTAGTTTGCATCCAGATTGGGAAGAAACAATGGGCAAAGAGTTTCAAGCCTTTAAAACCAACAACACATGGGATATGGTGGAATTACCCAAAGGCAAGAAAGTTTTGTCTTGCAAGTGGGTATATAAAATAAAGTATAAGCAAGATGGCACAGTTAAGAGATTTAAGTCAAGGTTGGTTGTTAGGGGAGATATTCAAAGGCAGGGGATTGATTTCATAGAAACGTATTCACCAATTGTTAAAATGACAACAATAAGGTGTTTGCTCTCAGTTGTAGTCAAGAAAAAATGGGAAATCTCTCAATTAGATGTAAACAATGCCTTCGTGCACGGTGCTTTGCAGGAAAGAGGTTTACATGAAATTTCCAATTAGAATGCCTACTCCTAGTCCATCTCACGTTTGCAAATTGAAAAGATATTTATATGGTTTACGTCAAGCTTCTAGACAATAGTACTCAAGATTGACAGGTGCACTCAGTTTCAAAGGGTTCTCACATTCATTGAATGATCACTCCCTATTTTTCAAAAAATCAGGTCATAGAATCACTATTCTTGCAGTTTACGTTGATGATATCTTAATTACTGGGGATGATCCTATAGAAATTGCTTCACTTAAAGGATTTCTAGATTCTGAGTTCAAGATTAAGGATCTGAGGTGTGCTAATTACTTCCTAGGCATGGAAATCATCGAAGAACCACAAGGCATAATATTGTCTCAAAGAAAGTTTACATTAGAATTACTTCAAGAATTTGATTGTGCTAAATTTGAAGCATATTTCATGCCCTCTAGACCCTTCCACTAATATTTCCATGGACCTTGGTGAACCCATCCCCAATCCAACTCTATATCAAACTCTTTTGGCCAAAATCAACTTCTTAACCCACACACGACCAGATTTATCCTTCGCAGTTTAGCATTTAAGCCAACTTATGCAAACACCCCGTAAACCTCACCTTGAAGCTCCTTTCCGATGTCTCAGATATATTTTATTGGATTCGGGGTTGGGGATCTTTCTCTCTTCATCTTCATCTTTCGATCTAGTTGCTTTTTGTGATTCCGATTGGGGTCATTGCCCAGACACACGTCGATCCATTAGCGTTTTCTTCATCACTTTAGGTGGTTCTCCGGTATCGTGGCAATCCAAAAAGCAAACCTTGGTGTCATTATCATCAGCTGAGGCTGAATATCGTTCCATGAGGTGAGTTGTACCTGAAATCACTTGGATAGTTCATCTTTTGGATGATTTTTCAGTTCTGCCTCCATTGTCGGTCCCTCTTCTCTCCGACAGCCAAGCCGCGATTCATAAAGCTAAGAATTCGGTCTTCCACGAACGAACAAAGCATGTGGACTTAGATTGCCACTTTGTTCGTCAGCAATACCTCGCCGATTTGATTTCTCTCAGCTACATACCTTAATTTCTCAACTCGCCGACGTATTTACAAAGCCCCTTTCTGGGCCTGTACATCAATCCCTTTTACCCAAGTTAGGAATCATCTCACCTCCCTCCAACTTGAGGGGGTGTTGGGATCTCTAATTCAATTGATCTTCATTCGTCTCCTTCAAACAATTTGGATGGAATTGATGATGATTTGGACAAGGTAGAAGATGAAGGTTTGAGGTTCAGTTCGATGGGTTCTATGTCTAAGTCTAGTTGTGGAACAATTATAACGAGCATGAAAGGTATGGACCTCATTCTTACGGAGCATGAAAGCACAAAATTGTTGGAGGCTCAGATGTTCCATATAATGTGTAAGGGAATTGAGTTATAACGACATCCCACATCCACTGTATAACAGCATTTCAAAAAGGCTTAGTTGCTGGAATACTTCACTTGTTTAGGTTCTTCATATTAAACGTGTGGGAGAGTATTCAGGTATATAAAATCTTACATCGGCCTATATTACTATATTATATAAGAGCAAATGTGAGGACTTTTGTACTCCTCACAATAATTTCCTAATTTTTTTAAAACTTTTTAATTGATTACTTTTAGGTCCTAATCTTATTTATTTAAGTTAATTTTTTTGTTTTTTGTTTTTAATGTCTACTTTTCAAAAGCTATCGAACCTGGGGACTTTTGTAGTCCTCACAATAATTTCTAAATTTTTTTAAAACTTTTTAATTAATTACTTTTAGGTCATATTCTTATTTATTTAAGTCAATTTTTTTGTTTTTTGTTTTTAAGGTCTACTTTTGAAAAGCTATCGAACCTCCTACCTCATTTTTCATGTTCTTTGGTTTTCTGGTTGGTGTTCGATATCCGCATTTGAGCCCAATTAATCCAGATAATTCGCACTATATCACGCCTATTCAGGGGGAGCGCTTCCTCCAAAGATTTTTTCCATATCCATGTTCGAACCTCTAATCTCTAATTAAGAGAGGAGCAGCTCCATCCGCTGCACAAGTTAAACTATGTATTTGTCTTAAAAGTTCATTAACTATATATAGATTATTTATTTAGAACTAAATAACTTTAGAAAATTAGGATACATAAGTTATAAATGTCAAATTCTAGCTCCACATGTGATTTGAAGTAAATAATTTCATCAAAATGGAAGTTAAAATATTAAAGGAGTGGAATGAAAATTTTGCTTTCATATAACTACCCACTTGTGGGACTACAATGGGTCTATGATTGTTGTTGTTGTTGTTGCTGTACACTTGTACTAACACAAATTATATTTCTTAAGTTAAAATATCCACTTTTATATCTTGAGTTTGGGCCCGGGCTTAGCACGGGTCTCACATAACTAGTTACTATTATATATAAGAGCAAATGTGGAGACTTTTGTAGTCCTCACAATAATTTCTCAATTTTTTTAAAACTTTTTAATTAATTACTTTTAGGTCCTAATCTTATTTATTTAAGTCAATTTTTTTTTGTTTTTAAGGTCTACTTTTCAAAAGCTATAGAACCTGGGGACTTTTGTAGTCCTCACAATAATTTCTAAATTTTTTTAAAACTTTTTAATTAATTACTTTTAGGTCATATTCTTATTTATTTAAGTCAATGTTTTTGTTTTTTATTTTTAAGGTCTACTTTTGAAAAGCTATCGAACCTCCTACCTCATTTTTCATGT
Source organism: Lycium barbarum (assembly GCF_019175385.1). Lineage (NCBI taxonomy): Eukaryota > Viridiplantae > Streptophyta > Magnoliopsida > Solanales > Solanaceae > Lycium > Lycium barbarum. The sequence continues at coordinate 126,233,499 of NC_083344.1, forward strand.
TCTTTGGTTTTCTGGTTGGTGTTCGATATCCGCATTTGTGTTACATCCCGTATTTTTGAACGTCGGATTAATTGTAAGTTGAGGTGGGGCCCACACGTCAAGATTTTTTTTTGGGACATGTGACAAATTATATAAATCACATATGTGAAGTTAAACACAACTCATGAAGTACCCTTGGTCCAAATCAAAGTGGAAGCCCTCCAAACGAATATTTTTAAGAAAACATTTTCGGATGACCTGACTTGGAGGGGAAAAAACGGTATTATAAATTTGGAATTTGGAAAAAATACCAAGAAATAGAAGTTGTATATAATTGAATTAGCTTTCCATCCATAGGTCGTGGGTTCCAAGGTGACGTCGGTACAAGGAGATATGGACGTTTTAAGGTCGAAAGGTCAGTGGGCTAGGCCCAACTCGGGACCAACCGAGTTGGCCCAAAAAAATTGAAAAGAAAAATTTAGGCCCAAAGTGAGGGGGTGGCCGGCCATACCTGGTCCAAGCCCACCAAATTGATTAATTTTCCATATGATTGAATTAGTATATAGTGGTCTTTATCTTTTAGAATGTTCAAGAAAAATAAGACAAGGAAACAAACACAAAGAAGAGCAAGAACAAGAGCAAAAACAAGGACCATTTCGGGTTGGCCATAAAAAAAATCACCCTCAAAAATCTTGACTCTAAAATTATTTTCTTGTTGAATTCTTACTAATTCAAGGGTCCTCTACAACTTGGTGTAATTATTTTGGAAGAAAGGGCACTTGTTTCATCAATTTAACACCTTAGCCAAGTGAAGAAGTTTGGAGAAAAAGGTAAGAATTAATTCCTTTTTATCATATTATGAAGGTTTGTTTATTTTGTAGTATGTAGAAATGAGTAGAATTTATGAAAATATGGAAGTTTGCAAAGTGGGTGTGTATATATGTAAGTGGCCATATATGTATATTGTTGTATAGGTAATATGGGTTGAATTTTATGTTGTATTCTAGTTGTGGTTATGGTGAAATTCATATTGGAAATGGAAGTTGAATGACTTTGGTTGAGGTTGAAAATATGAAATATAGCCATGTGGTGTATGGAAGTAGAATGGAAATGGATTAATTTTGTTTAATGTGTTAGTTGTGTTGTGGTGAACCTTATGATGTAAATGAAGGTTAAAGAGCTTAAGTTGGCATTGAATTGGAATGTAGAAGATTATGTCACTTTAGAATGATTTGTGATATTATGGAAATGAAGTTGTTAAGATGTGAATTATGATCATGGTTGATGAAATTGGAAGATGGAAATATATTATGAATATGTATGTTGAAGATTAGAAGTTTTGGATGGATTATGGTTTGGTGGAAAATTTGTATATTTTGTATATTTTGTGAATATTTTGTAAAATGATATGAAATATTTCCAAATTGTATTATAATGATCTTGATTAGTAAATGAATATGAGAAGGTTGGTATTGATTTAAAAATGTGAAGTTGGAATGAAAACTATTACACTATGTTGGAAAGGAGACTAGTTATGCTATATTGTGTTTTGTGATGATTGTTGGTGTTGTTGGTGTTGTTGTTGAATTATTTTGACCGAGTTAAATTCTCGGGGGTGCTATACGTATAGGGGAAATGCTGCCCAAATTTTTGTAGAAAAGTATAAGTTAAGATTCAAGTTCTAAAGGCTTGAAATTGATAATTGGTAAAAGTGACCAATTGCAGATTTTAGACGAAACGGGAATTGAATTTGGACTAGCGTAAAGGGCGAAAAAAGGTATGTAAAGCTATCCCGATTCTTCTTTTGGCATGTCCTAGGTGTACTAGGATCGGATTTGAGCCTCCGAAAGTACTCTGTTCATCGGGATCCGCATTTGAAAATATCCCTTTATCATTCAGTGGAATTGAATCCTTTAAGGATATTTTGGTTGAAAGAATCATGTAAACTTTTACAAATTGTCTAGAAAGTTATGGAATGTCCCTAGGACCTCTATAGGTGATTCCATAGGCATAATATACGTAATTCGATCCCTTCGCTTCGGTTGTCCCGAGGTGGACCACTATTTCCGATTTTACCCTTTTGTATCTATGATTTGTCTTCGAGCGGTTCTAAAGGAAATATTTTAACTACTCTTCTAACTACTAAATAAAAACTGTTTTAAATGCTCCCTTAAGTCTTATAAACTATTTTGGAACATGGAAACGATCGTAGAAAGGTTATTTCTCTGTAATCCATTATGACATCTGAAATACACTCACTATGATTCTGTCCGATTTCATTATTTCGATTTGTCATCCGATAGGTCTTATTGAGTCTCTGGAAATATATGACATTCGTTTGAATTATTTTGATAAGCCCCATAATGTATTTTGAAACATGAAAATGATTACAAAAAGCTTATTTTGACATATGCTATTGGGATATCCGAAATGCATACACTATGATTACTGCTCCGCTTCTATCATATGGTTTGTCATCTGAATTATGCTACTGAGTCTCCGTAAATGTGCTATATTTTATTTTGCATTAGTTTCTCACTACTCCATTCGTGGATGCCTCAACGTTTCCCACACTGAGCCCGGGCCAGGATATGTTCTCAAGCGTCTTCCACTGCATTGTTCGCCATGCCTCGATGTGAGGGGGCAGGTATACATGTACATGGGTTGTGGAGTATGTTGTGCCATGTACACTATTCTGATATGATATGATATGATCTGATATGACCATCTGATATGATATGTTATGTTACGGGGTTATTCCCCTTCTCTGATTCCTTATGAGTTGTGGCACCAGTGTCGGGGGGGTGACCACGTTCTATCTGTCGAGTCCCCTGGCAGGGGCCGGATATGATATGGCATATGTTTCTGTACACACTCTTCATGTTTTGAAAATATGCATTTGATACTCTGGACATCTCACTCACATTTCTGTACGTTCTGTTCCGGTTATGATTTTGTTCCGTAATGGGACCAGGTATGACATACGTTTCCTGTAAGTACTATTTATGCTTTATGATCAGCATTTTGCTAATCTGGATATTCCGTTCATTTTCTGTATCTCCTGTTCCGATTATGACTTTGTTTACTACGTTCCATGCTTTACATACTCAGTACATATTTCGTACTGACCCCCTTTCTTCGGGGGCTGCGTTTTCATGCCGCGCAGGTACAGACTACAGATTTGCTGACCCACCTGCCTAGGACACCTATTCTGCTATTCTGGAGCGCTCTTTTGTCCGGAGCCTATATTTTGGTACAGTCCTCTGCTATTGTATATATGTACGCTATTCAGGGGTATGACGGGGCTCTGTCCCGTCTTATGATTCTGTTGTGTTCTGTAGAGGTCTGTAGACATACATGTGGGTTCTGTATATGTTTTGGGTTGCTATGATTTGTGATAGCCTTATCGGCTTCCATGTGCTATATATGTTCCTCTGTGACACTAGTCACGTCGACTGACTTTTATATTTATATAATCTGCTAGTCTGTTGGTTTGGGTTATTGGGTACGTTTGGGTGTCCAGCACGGACACTAGTCACGGCCTACGGGGTTGGGTCGTGACAATTTGAGCCCAATTAATCCAGATAATTCGCACTGTATCGCGCCTATTCGGGGGGAGCGCTTCCTCCAAAGATTTTTTTCATATCCATGTTCGAACCCCTAATCCCTAATTAAGAGAGGAGCAGCTTCATCCGCTGCACAAGTTAAATTATGTATTTGTCTTAAAAGTTCATTAACTATGTATAGATTATTTATTTAGAACTAAATAACTTCAGAAAATTAGGATACATAAGTTATAAATGTCAAATTCTGGCTCCACATTTGATTTGAGGTAAATAATTTCATCAAAATGGAAGTTAAAATATTAAAGGAGTGGAATGAAAATTTTGTTTTCATATAACTACCCATTTGTGGGACTACAATGGGTATATGATTGTTGTTGTTGTTGTACACTTATACTAATACAAATTATATTTCTTTAATTAAAATGTCTATTTTTATATCCTGAATAAGCCCGGGCCTCACATGACTAGTAAGATTTAGAAGAGCTTATTAAGATTTTGAAATACTTCACTTATTAATATCTTGAATAGAAGGATTTTTCAAAGTGACAAGACAACGAGGAATTAGTCAAATAGGACGGCGACGGCTTTCAGGAAGAGTCTTTGTAGTGCCTAGGTCGGACAATTTGGTAGAGAGAACTTTCTTTTCTTCTCAAGTCCTGATTTCATCTTTAATGTTTGGTTAAATAAAGATAGAGTACTATGCTTTTATAAATGAATTTTGCCTTTTATTTTCTTAGATCTAGCTTTTGGTTTAAGGTATCATAAGTTTAATTAAATAATTGTGCATGCATTTTGTAATCTTCATCTTATTTTTTTTTCATTCCTAATTAAGAATGTTTTTATATATGATTTAGTACTTAATTTTTAGACCTCTTTATTTTATTTTATTTTCATTTCTAATATACTCCCTTTTTTTCTTGAGTAAAAAAAGAGTATCCATTTATTAAATCAAAAAATAATTAAATTTTTTTCCATATTCTGCCATTATAATTCATAATATTTTTCCCATTTTTGCACCTCGTTTCTTCGTCCCTACATATTTGATATTGACGACAACTACTCATTTTAGTTTTTCAGCTCACAAATATTGAATAAGGTCTTATGCCTTTTATTCTCCCACTCTTCTATCTACTCCTCTTCTCGGTGTATAAATATAGAGAGCAATACACACAAAAAATGGAGAAAAAGAGAGTGAACCCAAAGGAAGTAAACTTTTTGCCTAGCATCATTCAGAATTCTTCCTGGCCCCTAGCAAATCTTTCAAGATATTAAGGTTCAATTTTTTTCCATTGCAGGTTCTATCTTTTTTTCCTTTTTAGAATGCATATTGTAGTTAATGTAACATTCAGTTCTCCACTATTTTCAGCTCGATAAAATTTATGGGTTGCTTGTAATATATTTATTCATTATGTAATCACTCTTAATTAGTTGAGTCCGAATTTTGAACTATACGTTGGGACTAATGACCCTCCCTATTTTCTTACTTTTTATTGTTGATGCTACTTTGACTGTAGGCTGATTCTAAATTTCACTCACTGGTTTCCATATATCACCAGTTATGGCTTCTGCTTCATTCCTTTCAACAATCGGCAAAAGGTATCTATCACAGCCTTCTCTATAACGGCATATGCAATCAAAGTGAATATTTGATCTTCTTTAATTCATATACTCTCTATGTCTCAAAAAAGAAAAATTATCCTCCTTTTTTTTTTAGTCTGTCCCAAAAAAATTGTTATCTTTCTATATTTAGAAATAATTTAATTTTATGAGATGATTTATAACCACACAAATATCTAAGGCTTGTTTTGGACTACACATTTCAAAAGTCTTACTTTATTTCTTAAATTTTATGTCAAGTCAAAAGAGAACAATCTTTTTCAGACGGAGGGAGTAATACATTCTTCAAAAAACCATCCTTAATTCTTTCATATACTTCTTCCGAAAAGCTTGCGACAGTGTTCGTAATAGACCAACCTGTATATGATAATTTCCTGTACTAAGGGTAATTCTTGAAACTGTCGTAACGGTGTTTGTTGCATTCCATGCTTCATTTATCTTTCAAAAAGCTTAATTGAGTTCAATATCTCTTGCTGCCCTCGCATATTCTGCTGAAAAATGTTATGCAGTTTTGAGTAAAGGGGCATAAGATCTTGCTCTTTCCATCCAAATTTAAAGAGGACTTGACACTATTACTCTTTAGTAAATAGTTTTTTCTTTGATTATCATATATTTTTTAAATACTTTATACGATGGAAAGTTGGATGCATTGACTTCAAAATCTGAACTTGTCCTTCTTTAGGAAACAAAGATAATTTGTTTGGACATTAGATTTTCCTGCTAAAAGAATAAGATGCAATGAAATGAGACAGTTATAACTTTATTATTTTGTATATGAAGGCTAGAGGGGAAAGTAGCTACGGTGACTGGAGGAGCTAGTGGCATCGGTGAAGCAACTGCAAAGCTCTTCTCTGAACATGGAGCCAAAGTGGACATTCTCGACGTTCAAGATGAACTCGGCAACTCAGTTAGCAACGCCCTTGGAGGCTCATCCAACTGCATCTACATCCACTGTGATGTCACAAACGAAGACGACATCCAAAACGCCGTCGACAAAACCATCGCCACGTTTGGAAAACTCGACATCATGTTCTGCAATGCTGGCATATCAGACGAGATGAAGCCGAGAATCCTCGACAACACGAAAGCGGATTTCGAACGGGTCCTCAGCATTAACGTGACAGGAGTTTTCTTGTGCATGAAGCACGCCGCTCGTGTCATGGTCCCGACACGTAGCGGTTGCATCATCTCCACCGCCAGTATAAGCTCTAGGCTCGGAGCTGCAGCATCGCATGCATACTGCAGCTCCAAACACGCCGTGTTGGGGCTTACCAAGAACCTGGCAGTGGAACTGGGGCAATTCGGTATACGCGTGAATTGCTTGTCGCCCTACGCGATGGTTACGCCGTTGGCGATGAAGTTCATTGGGCTTGAAAATGAACAGCTTGAGCAGGCTATGGGTACGGTTGGGAACCTTAAAGGTGTGACTTTGAGGGTGGATGATATTGCAAAAGCAGCACTATTCTTGGCAAGTGATGATGCTAAGTATATCAGTGGGCACAATCTATTCATTGACGGGGGAGTCTCCGTGTATAATCCGGCACTTGGCATGTTCAAGTATCCAGAATTTTGAAATATAGAACTAGATGGCCGCAGTACGGGCCCAACACTTTGGATTATAGTGTATTTATATATATATATATATATATATATATATATATATATATATATATAGTTGTGTTTGAATAGTGATAATATATATATACACTATGTTCAAAACACGATTAATATAACATTGTAATTTGTGTTCCGTATCTAAAACTTTATTATATTCGTGTTTGCTACGAAAATTTATTAATAATTTTTAAAAGAGAAGACTTGTTTAAAAGAAAACTATTTTCCTCTTTTGAAATAAAACAATAGCAATATTTAAGCATCAGTTGATACTTTCAATTTTAATTCGTTTAATTTAAAGGTGTAAAATACTTACTATTGTTTATCAAATTTTGATTTGGATAATTCTAATTCAAATTATTAAATTAATTTTACACGTTTAAAACGAAACAAAATAGAAATTGATTTTCTATTTAAACGAAGAAATGCTATTTTTTAATTTTTGGTAAATATTCTCGGTTTAGCTCATTTTACTTGTCATGTTGTCTTTTGCATGGTTTTTTAAGGAAATGTGAATTAGAATTAGAATTTGATTAATTTACCTTATTCATTATTTGATCTCAATTTGATATTAATCTCTTTTCACATTTATTAGAGTAAGAATAAAAATGAAAAAGTAATTAAATTCTATCTTATTTTAAAATATAAATATTTTAAGTATATGTATTTTAGTAAAGATAACAAATAAATGACATGACAGAATAGCAAATACAGCAATTAAATATCTAGATTAGATCTAAGGCTAATATAAGAAAAGAAAGGAAATTGTATGTATTTGCCTACTTAACCTTTTGAAGAAAAGCAATAATATGGGGTCTATGTTTTTTGTTGTGCAATAATTTCATTTGCTCCCATTAATGGTTTTTTTGCTGTGCAATAATTTCATTTGCTCTCGTTAATGGGGTTAATACGCATGTGGCAATGAATCCACTATTATTGACTTGATGGGATACTTTGGGAATTACATGAATATTATTTGATTTTTTAATATATGAGGTGCACGTTTTTTTTACATTGCTTTTTTTAATATGGGGTCCACTTTTTTTCCTTTTTTTTAATATTGTTTGGCGTTTTTAGTATGGGGTCCACCTTTTTTTTTTAAGAGTGACTGACAACGAAGCTTGGGTAAATCGATGCTTCTATATAGTAGAAAAATATAAATATAATAAAGTATTTCTATCTACTTTTTAGAAGAGTTGGTAATATAAAGTATAAAATGTCATTTTTTTGCCCTTAAATAAAAAAGTGGGTGGGACCACAAAGAATTTTTTTGCCCGTAAATAAAAAAGTGGGACTAAAGGACGGACGACGATGTTGCTTGTAAACGGGCTCCTCTATATATTAGTAAAGTAAAACACACACACACATATATATATATATATACATATACATATATATTATGTTCAAAACACGATTAATATAACATTATAGTTTGTGCTCCGTATCCAAAACTTTATTATATTAGTGTTTGCTACGAATACAAAGTTGGCAAAAACTTATTAATACTTTTTAAAAGAGAAAACTTATTTAAAAGGAAACTATTTTCCTCTCTTTTAGATAAAAAAAATAGTAATATTTAAGCATCAGTTGATATTTTGAATTTTAATTCGATAAATTTAAAGGTGTAAAATATTCTATTGTTAATGTATGTAGATTGGGACTAAACAATACCTATTATTTTTTATCAAATTTTGATTTGGATAATTCTAATTCTAATTATTTTATTAATTTTACATGTTTAAAATGAAATAAAGTCTATTTAAATGAAGAACTACTATTTTTTAATTTTTGGTAAATATTTTTTGCTTAACTCATTTTACTTGTCATGTTGTCTTTTGCACGGCTTTTTAAGGAAACGTCAATTAGAATTATAATTTCACTAATTTACCTTATTAATTATTTGATCTCCATTTAGTGTTATTTTTTCTTTTATGACATTAATCTCTTTTCATATTTATTAGAGTAAGGAAAAAATGAAAAAGTAATCAAATTCTATCTTATTTTAATATATAAGTATTTTAAGTATGTTGTTGTACAATAATTTCATTTGCTCCCACTAATGGGTTGATACACATGTGGCAATAAATCCATCATTATTGATTTAATGAGATACTTTGAAAATTACATGAATATTGTTTGATTTTTAATATGGGATGCACTTTATTTTACATCGTTTATTTTTTTAATACGGGATTCACTTTTTTTTTATATTGCTTGATTTTGTTAATATGGGGTCCACTTTTTTTTCCCGCGAGTTTGGAGATGGTGGGTTCCACTTTTTTTCTTTTTTTTTTTTTAAATATTGGTTGGTGTTTAGTTGGGACCCACACTTTTTTTTAAATGGAACAGACGACGAAGCATGGGTTATAGTTACTAGATGGCATATGCCCATGCTGCGCACGGATCCAACATTTTAGATTATAGTGTATTTATGTGTGTAGTTATTTTTTGATATTGCTTAATTTTTTAATATAGGGTCTATTTTTTTTTAATTGCTTTTTTTTAATATGAGGTCTACTTTTTTTTTTTAACATGAGTTGAAGGTGGACGACGATATCACTTCCAATGCCCGTGTTGGGCACGGGCCCAACACTTTGGATTATAATGTAAGTATGTAGTTGTGTTTGGGTAGTGATAATATATATATATTTTATATTGCTAATAAACACACACACACACACACACACACACACACATATATATATATATATATATATATATATATTAGTGTTTGCAACGAATACAAAGTTTGCAAAAATCTATTAATACTTTTTTAAAGAGAAGACTTGTTTAAAACGAAACTATTTTCCTCTCTTTCAGACAAAATAATAGCAATATTTAAGTATTATTTGATACTTTAAATTATAATTCGATTTATTTAAAGCTGTAAAATATTCTATTGTTAATGTATGTAGATTGGACCTAAACAATACTTATTATTTTTATCAAATTTTGATTTGGATAATTCTAATTCAAATTATTAAATTAATTTTACATGTTTAAAATGAAACAAAGTAGAAATTTGATTTTCTATTTAAACGAAGAACTACTATTTTTTTATTTTTGGTGAATATTCTTGGTTTAGCTTATTTTAATTGTCATGTTGTCTTTTGCACTTTTTTTAAGGAAACGTCAATTAGAATTAGAATTTGACTAATTTACCTTATTTATTATTTGATCTCCATTTAATTTTTTTTTACGATATTAATCTCTTTTCACATTTATTAGAGTAAGAATAAAAATTAAATAGAAATATTTTAAGTATATTTATTTTAGTAAACATAACAAATAAATGACATGGCGGAATAGCAAATACAACAGTTAAATATCTAGATTAGATCTCAGGCTAATATAAGAAAAGAAAGGAAATTGGATGGTTTGACTACTTAATCTTTTGAAGAAAAGCAATAATATGGGGTCCACATTTTTTGTTGTACAATAATTTCATTTGCTCCCGCTAATGGGTTGATACGCATGTGGCAATGAATCCATCATTATTGACTTAATGGGAATACTTTGGGAATCACATGAATATTGTTTGATTTTTTAATATGGGTTGCATGTTTTTTTTTTATATTGCTTTTTTGTTTTAATATGAGGTCCACTTTTTTTTTACATGAGTTTGGAGGATTTTTTTTAATATTTTTTTTAATATATTTTTTAATTTTTTTAACATGGGGTCCACTCTTTTATTTTTTTAAAACATGAGTTGGGGACGGACGACGATCCATCCCCAACCTAAACATGAGTTAGGGTCGGACGATGATCCATCCCCAACCCATGCTTATATATAATACTAGATGCTGAAAACCCGTGCTAGCACGGGCCCAACACAAAAAATAGTACCACACTTTTTTTCATTTTTTTGCGCGGATTGCCCTTTTTTTGGGTGGTCTTTAAATTTTGCCCCCCATATTGCTGGTCTTTAATTTTTGCCTTTCGCGTTGCAACCTTGAGCTTCGCGTAGAAATCATGAGGTTCTGGGTTCGATGTAGCACCCCCCCTTTGGGAGGACACTATTACGAACAAAAGTCAATTTTACACTTACACTGTTTAGAAGGAACTTATGCCAAAAGATATTCACAAATATATTTAATAGCGGAAAAAGGCGCATGCGAAAAAATTTGGAAGTACGGCATTTTTTTTTTTTTGGGCACTCCAAAAATTTTCTTAGATGAAATACAATAGCAGAGTATCATTTTAAAATGGTAATTCCCTTCTCAAATAGTCAACACATTTAAGAAGCTTCATTTTGAAATTTTATTTACAAATCAACACCATTACGGGTCCATAAGATGCACAAAACTCAAACTAGTGATTTTCACAAAACTATTATCATCCTTTGTACATAATTACAAGACAAAATACAAATTCAGTATATGGCATGACTTGGGTTAAAAACACACCCTAAAATAGCAAAACCAGTCATTAAGTTTAAGTTACAAGCACATGGTCTTGTTTTCCACAAGCCTTCAAAATTTCATACGTAAGTGCCACACATGTATCATGTACAAGTCCCCAAAAATTTACAAAAACTAGATGCATATGCAGATGTGATCTTCACAAGGGCTCCCAAAAAGTCTACTCCAAATGGTCATCTTCATACCTCATCTCGCGCATTACCTACGATAGAAAACAACTATCGCTAAGCATGAAGCTTAGTCGTGTATAAACTTTGGGCTTGGAGCCATTAAATTCTCCAATTCCCTTGTTCGCCGTAGGTGGTTCAATAAGGTAACAATAAGCCCAAGTGAACAAGTATATCAAAGTATCGAATACAAACCTTGGAGAGTTTCAAAATATCATTACCAATATACTAAGGCTCAAGTATCAAGAAAGCTTATAATTCAATTCAAGAGAATTTGTCAAATAATCAATTCGACCAATATGTACGTCATGCCATCACACGCACAATCAATATCAAGACGGGCCGAAGCCCCGAAATCAAGAAGGACCGAAGCCCATATCAAGAAGGGTCGTCACCCAATATCAAGAGAATCAAGAACCATGTTGAAAGTGGCTTTCCACTCGTACTCGAAAATGGACGAAAGTCCATCGTCAAGACGAAATGTAAATCCAAAGTCAAGATGGGCAAGATCCGAATCGAGGGGCATGCCAATATCAATGACTAGTCACCATAACGAGAAGGACAAAGTCCTAACAAGAATGCAAAATGATCAAGCAATTCGTACAAGTGGGCGATTTAGCAAAAGTTTTACAATACTTGAGACAATAACCATACAATAATATAAGATAAAGAGTAAAGAAATAACTCATCAAGATACTTCAAAATTCCAGAAAAATAAAGATATTTTAAGTTCAAGTTTATACACAAACCTTGGCGTTTTACCACACAACAAGTTCTACCACAACTCGAGGAGTTCAAATCATCTACGCCATAGACCAACCAAAGTCCACTTCGTCAAATAATTCCTCTTAGCTTGTACAAGAGCATATATACCTTAAATACACAATAAAATATCTACTTAAGTTCAAAAGTCCCAACACATCACAACTAAACACGAAATCAACGAAAATCAGCCCAAACTATCAAAACAGAAATTCTGGACAGCGCTACTGTCTTGTATTGTTGCTCAGTTTCGAAGGGGTAAATGGAAAAACTGGTACTTTGTGTCCTCAATGAAAGTTCTAGATATATGTCTTAGGGTCTCATAGAAATTCGAATCACCCCTACAGCAATTTTGTACAAAAAGATATGCTCAAAATACTAACAGCAGTCCATGTAGAATGTTCAAAACAGAAATCTGGACAGCACCTCCCCCTCCACTTCATCACCCCTTTTCGGGTAGCTAAAGGAAAAACTGGGTTTTACAGCCTTGATGAAAGTTTTAGGTCTATGAAATAGATTTCCAGAACATCTTGAAGCACTCAAAACGGAGATGTATACAAGGAGTTATGCTAAAAACACTAACAGCAGTCCCAATCCAAAAACGGGTTTGCAAAATAAAAATCTGGACAGCAACTACCTTGATATTCCAGCCCACAAAACAATTCAAAACAACCACCAACCAGTCCCAAAATATTATCATAAAGCAGCCACAAAAAAATCATATCAAACAGCCCCAAAATATTATCACAAAGCAGCCATAAAAATCATACAAAACAGCCCAGTATACGCTTTGTATACGATATTTTCATACCCTTTATTCTCCCAATTTCGAAAACAGCAACTTATCAACAACATCAACAATCATTATACATCATAACTCAACCAATTCCACCCATTTAATCCAACTAAAACAGCCCCTAATCCATAAATCTCAACAAGACAATAAACAAGTTTATAACGCTATTTTATCCGTTCTAATCCGTTAAATCTCTAAACAAACTTGTTAACAATGAAAAAGGGACCTCAATCTTACCTTAAGTATGCAGCAACCAAGTCACCACTCTCCTTCTTAGCTGATTTTTGGCTCAAAATGAAGGCAATGCAACGTACAACACTCTTCTCTTCACGAGCTTCGGAATTCGGGGTTCCGATTTTGGGTCAAAATGGCTTTTCTTAGCCTAGGAGTTCTCTCTCTCTCTCTAATATTTTGGAAGTTCCTAGATGTAAAATGATCAGCCATTTACTGA